>NC_081302.1:30177750-30484125 GCF_030435805.1 Mustela lutreola
ATGGGTCGGCCATGAAATCCTTCTTTCACAGAACATGCATTGACATCTTGGGGCACATGGGACACAGCTTGGGAAATGCTGAGATGTGGTTGTACTTGAAGTTACTAAGTACAAGGTAAATATTATTCTCCCCAAAGGTAAAGTGTCCATGTGATGTATGTTTCAAACTCGGACTTTTCTGAGAATCAGGGGAGATAACAACAACAAAAAAAACCCCAAAAGTACACAAGTTTTGAACTTTGAAAAATCATTGGTCAAAATGGATAAGATGGTAAATTTAATGTTATATTTTTACCATAATAATTAAAAACTGGTTTATCATAAACCTATAGAATAGCATTATTTAAAACTAATTTTTAAAATAGGGTTTTTGGGGGGGCACCTGGGTGGTTCAGTCAGTTAAGCGGCTACCTTTGGCTCAGGTCATGACCCCAGGGTCCTGGGATCAAGCCCCACATAGGGCTCCTTGCTCAGCAGAGAGCCTGCTTGTTCCTTTACCTCTGCCTGTGGCTCTGTCTACTTGTGTTCTCTCACTATCTCTCTGTCAAATAAATAAATAAAATCTTTTTAAAAAATAAAACATAAAAATTGGTTTTTTTCCTAAAAAATAAAAAAAAAATCAAACCAGGATATAACCAAAATCTATACTGAACCAGATAGGATGAGTAAGACAATGGGCATAAATCAGGACTATTATGGGGAAAGCTTACCCAAAGATCAATACCATTTGCAAGCCTTTTTCTGATGATGTGGATAGAGCTGGATATGGCCTTATTATACAGCCAATTCTAGCAAAGCTTTTGTAGAACAAGTTCAGTAAAATGACATATTTACACCTATTCATTTAAACATCAGCACAACTGTATCACAGACCTTGGGACCTGATTCCCAAGTACTGGGAATTTTCCCTTCTTAAGGGGTTTATTTTATTCTATTATCATGTTCAGACAATTTTGGTTGCTTTCTTAATGTAAAGCTAAGAATAGAAATAAAAGGAACAAAATTCTGTAGGTACATATAAAAATATTAATTACCCGCTATATTGAAGCCAGCTGGAGGACTGATTTTGTCTATTATTGATTGTCTTATATTTTTAAGTATTCTAATAAGACAAACATTATTACTTCAACAATTACATAGATATAAATAGAGATCATTTTACCTTATATTTCTTTCAGCAGATCTGTTGGTTTCTGTATTTACACCTGGTTTAGGTGGACATATTTGCCTATATTTTCAAAGTAAAAGATAATATCTGTTAGGTAATAAAAACACTTCTCTGCTAAATATAAATTTTTAAGGAAACATTCATGTTCAAAAAGATCACAGAGTGTTGGATCAATAGCACTGCTTGAGATAACAAACTTCACTTTAGCTCTTTTGGTTGGCTAGAACTCAGCCATTTCTTATTTGAAATTCTGAACTCTATTGTAATTTGTAATTTAGCTTATCTCTTTTAATATATTTTCAACCACTAGATATATCTAGAAATATCTGTCTTAAATGTATTTATGTTCATCTTATTTTAGTCTCCAATCATCAATAAAGCATTTTCATACTTCTCTCTTAAGGCTCTTTTTCGTTATTGGGCATCAAATGAATGCTTTTTTTCTTAAAGACTTAATCTATTTGAATACAGTCCAAAAATATATTTTCTCAGATAAGATGGGAAATACCTTAAGTTTCTAATACACAAAGTTAATAGAATAAGTTTATGATATTAGGTTCTGTCACAATTTATGATATGAGGTTTTTATCTGTTATTTTCCTAAGTATCTGATTGACCTACTTATATATTCTTGCTTGTTCTCAAAAACCTATATTCAACTATTTTTTGTCCTCCTGAGAACATGTGTTAATTACATAGGAAACACTTCCCTTTCATATTCTTTCATTAAAATCATCTTACTGTGATTAAAGTAATCACAGAGTTTAAAACATGCAAGTTGTCCTAATTTTATTTTTAAGATCACTGGTAGAAGAAAGAAATTAAAGTAATAAAAATGGATTAGACCAACTCCCATGAAATTTAGCTTTTTTAAAAATTTACACAAGCTTACTGCTCTAGAGTTGCTGATTTTAGACTAGAATTTCGATAGTACTAAAGCCAATGTATTTAAGGACCCCTAAAAATTCCTATTCAAATTAAAATTTAATTGCTCAATACTACAAAAGGAAAAATAATATAAGATAAAAAACTCCAGTTATTTTAAGAGTATAATTATAATCATTGCACAAATAAAAAGTTATAAATTTGGTCTATATCTTTCATTAATTCAATGAAGAAGTATTTTCTTGGCTCATTAAAAGGAAAAGTAATACCTTCTCACCCTAAGGACAAAATTTCAGATTCTGCAAAGTTTCACTGAATAGATATTCAGACCTGGGTTTTTAACTCAATAGGCTTAACACCTAACGCTACAGAGTTCTGCTGCCCAGTCAGCATTTCCTAGCTGAAGTTACCCTCTTCCCAAAGAATAGTTCTAGAATTTTCCTTCATGTTGTCAACAAAAATCACCATCAAAATGTAAAAATACAAAAGAATCAAAGGCAGGCAATCAAGCGGATCTAATGTACTCAGTCTTCAATGAGATATTTTTAAAATCTCACAATGATAATGGAAATGTGCAACGTACGTCTCGAAAAACAGCTCAAGATTACTAAACAGTTTAACAGAAACACGTGGGAAATTTTTCAGATCTTTGAATTTGTTTCTAAGTATTAATTATAGAATGTCAGAGATTCAAAATGAAAAAACAAGTCTGTCTTTTTTCCCTTGATTCAGAGAACATTTTTTTTTTAAAATTTTTTTTTAATTTTTTTTTTTAAGTTGTATTTTTTTTTCTTTTTTTTTTTTAATTTTTTATTTTTTATAAACATATATTTTTATCCCCAGGGGTACAGGTCTGTGAATCACCAGGTTTACACACTTCACAGCACTCACCAAATCACATACCCTCCCCAATGTCCATAATCCCACCCCCTTCTCCCAAACCCCCCCGGCAACCCTCAGTTTGTTTTGTGAGATTAAGAGTCACTTATGGTTTGTCTCCCTCCCAATCCTATCTTGTTTCATTTATTCTTCTTCTACCCACTTAAGCCTCCATTTTTTAATTGCAATAGTTTTGAAATAAATTGTAAATTCCTTAGCTAAAACAATACTAAAAACCTACCTAGAAGTATTTCTAAAATAAAGAAGGTTTGAGAAGTAACACAAAGTTTTAAGAACATCTTTCATCAGAAAATATAGCTTTTTTTTTTTTTAGAAAATATAGCTTTTAATGGGAAACTTAAGTGTGTACACACACACATACACACACACAGTTTCTATCTAGATTATCTATGTTAAATACTATATATGTATACATCTATATCTATATGTATATATACACAGGGACAGAAAGAAAGAGATTCCTTAAATAATGCTTCCTCATACATAAATTAGAAGAAACCAGAGGATAAACATTTTCTGGACATGAATACTGTTCAGCTCCTATCTTGAAGGTGTATCCATAAGACAGGATGTGGCTATAAGTATTTGAAGGCAAACATAAATACGCACTTGTGTTGGCAATTAGAAAAGCTTTATAAGTGCTTCTTCTGTGAATATGTGCACAAAACATACCCACGCTTTGCACAAAACAGGTCACAATTCATTTGCTTTCATTTCTTTAATTTCTTCATTTGAGCAAGAGATTCTGGAACGCCAGGTCTCACCTATTCTCCTGTCTCAGCTGGTTAGGAGATGAAACAGGAGAACTGGGCTTTGGAGGTATTGGAGGGTGAACAGTTGGTTCCCTTTAAAACAGAAAACAGCAGTTCATTTCACCATGGAGACATGGCAAATTTTAGCATCTATTAACCAAATGTACTTACGGCCTATATGGAAATAACTCATGCATCTTCCACACCCCGCACCCCCCACCCCCGCTTTGCACGAGGTAGCTGAAAGGCTAGAGTCTATACAGCACTAAACTTAAGAGGAGTCAAATATTTAAATTGTGGGTATTTTCAAAGTTCATTTAATCAGATTTTTGGAAACCCCATCCCCTCTCACTATAGTTTGAAATATAATGTGTCCTTTTAAAAGCTTAATATTTTGCTAGACTATCCAGCTCAAGCTGTGGCATTTTGGGTCAGCAGCGCGTGAGCATAGTAAATGGTTCTTGGGCATTAACATATAATCTTCTTTAAGAATTATGTCAACCATCAGGCTGCTATGGAAACAGCAAGAAAGGTTTTCAGTTTTACAGACCTCAAGATAAAGTTGATTTGAAGCTCTTAACTAAATCTGACTTAAATATTGGCAGCACAGGCCAGTCTGCTGCTAGCAAAGCAAGTATATACTGTCAGCCTAAACTTTCCAACCAAGAGCCAAGGCAGACTCTGAGCCAGTGTGATTTGATAACCTAGGAACTGCAGACAGGCAATTATGTCCATCATTTGGATGGAGTCAGTACCTTACCCAGGTCATGTCATACCCCCACCCCCACCGCTACCACCCTAGTGGTTCCCTGTTAAATTCCATACCTAGTTAAAGTACATTTGTGATCTCGACTCCAGGTACCCCTCTGGCTTCTGCCGCATGCTAAGTGAGCACGTAGGCTCTGGAGTCCAGCTGTCTGAACTGTCAGAGCTATGTGATAATGGGTCAACTTGATTCCATCTCTTTATTGTAATGACCTTTCTCATAGGATTGTTGAATGTTGTCAGGACTAAATTAGACCATGATCTTATTTCACAAACATTTATTAGCAGCTTTCTACATTAGGTACTCTACAAAGCGGATAATCTGGCTCCGTAAGCACCACCTCCCCTCGACCCCGCCAAATTTTGCTAGGAATCCTTTGGCAGTGTCAGTAGCTCAGCTACTGGTTTGTGGTCATGGTTCATGGTCATGGAATTAAAGCTAGTTGCCATTGTTTTTCCAATGGCCCATTCAGCAGCTTAGGGGGCAGAAACAGAGGAAACCGAGAGTTGGATTTAACTAAGTTAATAATTCAGCCAAGTGAGGGCAACAAAGAGAATGGTGGTGAAGGAGGGGAAGCGGGATGTGAGGAAGTGATGACAAGGAGGGACCATGGGATCTGAGATGGACATGGAGGGAACAGAGGATATGAGGGGAGAGGAAATGTGAAAAGTCAGTGGATTGGTGGTTGGTGAGGACAAGGCTGAGAAACTTCTGGAATCAGAGGACTGGTGAGAATGAGCTGAATGGAGCAGATAGAAAGTAGAAGCAGAATGGGAAGATTTTGAAATTTGTGTGGTTATTCAGAAGGGCACGATCTATGGGTGGCTAAGGTAGGACAAAGGACAAATTATTGGAGAGAAGATCAAGAAAGTGAGAGGTCAAAGTGGGGAAGGATCCTCCACATGGATTTGGAAATCACCGAGCATTATGACAGGAGACACATGTGAGACAGACCATGAGCCTGGTGCCAGCATCTTCAAAGAGTGCGGATGAGTGACTCTGAGACCTACAGATGACTGCAATGAGGAAGAGGCGCTCCTGATGCCACGATTTCAAGAAGATGGAGCAGTTCTAGGGAGGAGAAAGCTAAAATTGATAAGCAGTAGCAAAGAGGAGCAAACTAGACCTCTCCACTTCCTCTGGATCTTGTGGAAGTGAGTCCTCTGGGAGAGCCCAACAGAGCAGAGTGCCATTGAGCCACAGATGAGACTGCAGAGCAGCCAGTTGTGATGAGAACAGTGGACACATCCAGGGTGGTACTGTGGAAGGTTTGAGTGGTTAAGCTACTGTTAGGTCAGGTCAGGCTCCGTGTCGGACAGAGCTCTGTGGGACTAGTCCTGGTGACAAGCAACGATCAGAGTGGGCTTCTCCTGGGGAATCCGTAGCCATAGGGATGGAGGACATGATGCGATTAGTTCTAAATCTTTCTCAGCAGAGCATGGGAATGATTGTCCGGGTGACGGGCAGTGGAGCAGCAGAGCGGAGAGCACGGTGGGTCTCCTGGCTCTTGTGTGGACAGCGGCATTGAAGGCCGGAGAAGGGCCTACAAAGCATTTAAGCTCTTCCTGGCTCACACTAAGTGCTCGCTCTATGTGTTGTGCTGTGGTTGTTATTACCCCATGGAAACCCAATACTTAACTGCCAAAATGCTTGCACTCCTAACGACCCCACCACCATGTGCTCTCTGCTCTCTGGCCGACATGCTTCTCCCTTTCCCCTGGATACTTCCTTCTTGCCCTTCAGACTTGGCTTGGACATTACTGAATCTGGTGGTACCAAAGCTGTGCTGGATATATCCTTATGTCTCCCCATAGTACATCCTCTTTATGGCCTATCTCTCACTATTTTGGATTACAAATAATTTTCTGTCTCTATACTGGGCTATAAGTTCCTAGAAGGATAGTTATATCCCAAGTACTAGGATTGTGTATGATTTGGGTGCTCAATAAAGATGGTGTTGGAGGGGGAGACAAACCATGAGAGACTGGACTCTGAGAAAAAATCTGAGGGTTTTGGAGGGGAGAGAGGTGGAGGGGTTGGGTGAGCCTGGTGGTGGGTATTAAGGAGGGCACGTATTGCATGGAGCACTGGGTGTGGTGCATAAACAATGAATTCTGGAACACTGAAAAGAAATAAAAAAAAAACAAATAAAAATTAAAGATGGTGTTGAAAGAGGGGGTGATAGGCTGGATTTCTATTTGGTAAGGAAGGAAATGAGTAGTGAAGAGGGGCTTGAAACTTCTAAAATCTGTTCAAATTTAGCAAAAACAATTTATAAAAAAAACAGTTCCCTGTTCTGGTTTAGTGCTAGATTTTACAATGAGATATTATTTTATTTGAACTACCATTATCTCCTCTTCTCAAAAAATATCCCTGTGTGGGGAATAATGGGATATCACAAGTGATAATGTGTCTTTTGTGTATCTGCGTGGATTAGCTGATTATATGCTTTTCTTCCAGGGGCAGAGGAAAGGGGTAAGAAGATGGGTCAGTCCTGGCTGGGACACTGGATATCTGTGAACAGGCAAGAGAGAGGTAAAATGATGGAAAGGAGGATTGCAAAAAGGAGAAAAAGGATGGTGCCAAACTTTGCTTATGCCAGAATCACATTGATAAAAAGTTCCATTTCTTCCATGTTACAATGGCTAAGCCCTCAGAGAGGTGGGTAAATATCAACCGGGTGTATCCAGGAAACAGACACGGGGAGAGAAGTAGAGCTGGGGACATGGTGCAGATATGCTTTGGGGATGACTCAGAAAGAAAAGGTGGGCAAGCAGTTGTGAAGGCCAAGAGAAGCAGAGGAACACATTTATTTCCGAGGGTGCTGCATTCAGGCCCCGGCTGGGCCAGGGCTAGGCAATGCCACATTGACTTCCGTTCACCTCAAAAGAGCTTTCATTTGCATCTCTGCAATGACAGCCACAGATGACAGAACCCAAACCCTTAGGGGCAATGAGAGAAGTCATTCATGCCATGCCAGGAGCTTGATGGGATGCCAAGCAGGGGGATTAAAATGCAAGAGCGAGGCAGGAAGCTGTGGCCGGGAATGTTTTGAAGAGAAGCAAACAAGAGACATGGATGTGGCATGATCCTGTTTGAATACCGCTTTGAGATGCAATGTTTAAGCTTGGATAAGTTGACCCTTGGCTCTACCCTCTGTCTTTCCCTCAAGCCCCCAAGACCCTTTGCAGGGTTGACACCACCACATTAATGGCTATTATTGTTAAGAATAACTTCCAGGAATAAAAAGGCAGCTTTCACAAGAAATGGGAAAATTTGTAGATAAAAGCCCAAAGGCCAAAACTAATAGAAATAACCCTGTGAAGCAGTTTATGTTACTTCATTTTCACATGCTGCTACAAAGATCACTTCTTTCCATTATGGCTTTTTTGCACCACATGCCTGGCTCTGTGACTTCTGTTCGTCTGCCTATGTGAAGAGCATTTCATTACTGCCGCACACACCCAGGTTTGGACCAAGAATAAATGACTGTAATGTTTAATTCTGAGTTTTGTTTTTACTTCCCATTATGCTTAGTCTTTGTTTCCCACACACAGAATTTTTAACAAGGATAAAGGAGATGGAACTTATATTTTTTTGAGTTTTTGTGCCATGCTAACTTTTCCAAGGGAATTTGGAAATTGGAAATTGGGCATCACAAACATTATTTTAGTCCAATCATACATCTATCCCCTGGAAAATGTTTTTTTTCTAATGAGTCAATAAGGATGAATAATTTTCCTTGCATCATGGTGCCTAACCAGGGTTCCAACCTAGTTTTTCTAATGTTGAATCTCATGTGCTTCTCTATAATGTACTGCATTAAACCAATACTCCTTTCAATATTCCCAGGGAAAATCTAATAATGATAGATTGTCCTGCATTGCTTCCTTGCCCAAGGACGGCATTGTTAATGAGCGTTTATACCACAGATGCCCCAGGTATAATGTTAGGACACATAGCAACACAGAACAAAATTTAAAAACTAGAAAAGGGGCAGCCCCTGCTCCCAAGGGCTTATTGAATGTGCGGCGTATGTTCAAAAGAATGATTACTGCAATGAAGTCTCATTTCCTGGTGCCCAGGGGCCATTTCAATAAACCATAACCCAGCAATAGGGCATATACAGGACTTAAATTCCAGAGACCTAGATTGTAGACTAGCTTTGCCACTAACTCAGTTTGTCTCTAGTAAGACAGCTGATTCTCTCAACCTCTGCTTCTTTATTAAAGGAGAAGATAGGTCCTGATCTGTCCCACGTGACTGTGGGAAAGCAGGGTCATTGCAAGGTGTCTTCAGCTCACAGAGCCCCGAGCACTTGCTGTAGATTAAGCACCTTCATGTTTATATACTGCACTTATCAAATGTACGTAGATGCAATTGTGGTTAATACAATTTCAATTAGCATAACTCATCTCAGCTTTATAAGAAAAATGTCAATATTTTCCAGTAAATAGACATAAAGTGTCACAGAATTTTAAGTATTCCTGAATTCACAGAAGCTTTTGGTCCTTAGATATTTTCTCAAAGACATAAAAAAAAGAACAGCCCAATTATTATCAGGTGAAGTAAAAAATCATAAACATATATAAAACACACAAGTATAAAACTTTCAGAAGAAAAATCTTTGTAACATGGGTTAGGAAGAGGGTTCTCAGATATGACACCAGCAGTACAATTCATTAAAAAAATAATAATTTGATAAGTTGGACCTCATTAAATTAAAAACTTTTTCTCTGGAAAATACATTATTAAGAGAATGAAAAATATAAGCCACATTGGGAGAAAAAATTCGCAAATCACATACCTGACAAAGGACTTGAAAGCAGTATATCATCTTTTTAAAACTCAAAAGTCAACAGTAAGTAAACAAACTACCAACTGAATAAAATAGGCCAATGATTTGAACAGATACTTCACCAGAGAAGATGTACAAATGATAAGTAGCATGTGAGAAGATGCTTGACATTGTTAGTCTCTAGGGAAATCCAATTTAAAACTAGGATAAGCTACACTACACACCTATTAGAATGGCTAAAATAATTCTTTTAAAAGCTGACAATACGGGGGCGCCTGGGTGGCTCAGTGGGTTAAGCCGCTGCCTTCGGCTCAGGTCATGATCTCAGGGTCCTGGGATCGAGTCCCACATCGGGCTCTCTGCTCAGCAGGAGGCCTGCTTCCCTTCCTCTCTCTGTGATCTCTTCCCTTCCTCTCTTCTACTGTGATCTCTCTCTGTCAAATAAATAAATAAAATCTTTAAAAAAAAAAAAAAAGCTGACAATACTTATGCAGCCATCAAAAAACCTGAAATCTTGCCATTTGCAACGACATCGATGGAACTAGAGGGTATTATGCTAAGCGAAATAAGTCAATCTGAGAAAGACAGTTACCATATGATCTCTCTGATATGAAGAATTTGAGAGGCAGGGTTGGGGGGGTCATGGAAGGAAGGAAGGGAAAAAATGAAACAAAATGGGATCAGGAGGGAGACAAACCATAAGAGACTTAATCTCAGGAAACAAACTGAGGGTTGCTGGTAGGAGGTAGGGGCGTTATGGACATTGGGGAGGGTATGTGCTATGGTGAGTGCTATGAACTGTGTAAGACTGATGGTGCACAGGCTAAAGCAAATAATATGTTGTATTTTAATTTTTTTAAAAAAGCTGACAATACTAAGTGATATTGAAGAAGTGAGACAACTTGAAATCTCATGCATTGCTGGTGGGGTGCAAAAATGGTACAGCCACTTTTCAAGCTGGCAGTTTCCTATAAAGTTAAACATATGCTTACCATATGACAGCAATCCCACTTGTAAGCATTTATTCAAGAGAAATGATCATGCCAAGAAACATCTATGCACTAAAACCTGTGTGAGAACATTTGAAGCACCCCCCCAAAACAACCCAAATGTCCTTTACTAGGTGAATGGATAAATAACTGCGTGGCTCCATATAATACTCAGCAATGAAAAGGAATAAACAGCTGATGCATACAGCAGAACAGCATGGATGAATTCCACATGCATTATGCTAAGTAAAAGAAACAAGATCAAAAAGGCTACATATACTGTGGGACTCCGTGTATTTAATATTCTGTATATTCCTTACATAGGAGGAAGAAGGATCAGAAGACAAAGAAGTGCCACCACATGTGCAGACAGTCCTAAGTAAAATGAGGTCCTTGCACCCCCCACCCACTTTTCCCACTGCCCTCCTCCTAGGCACTTGGAAGCCCAGTTCCTACATCACAGTATGCATCTGTCACACGCACTGTGCCATACCCAGGATGCCCTGTTTTCTTGCTCTAAAGCTATGCCCTGTTCATGAAATCCAAGCCACCATACTTCAGCATGTCCCAACTCTGCCCAGTTCTAACAGGAAAGAAACATGATTTAAGTCATTAACACTAAGGTTTAGATGACCAGAGACAGCCCCTTTAACCTCTTAGAATTTTCATGCTTTTCTCTGAGGTGAGATTTATAACCTCTAGTTGATAGACCTTCAAACAATACTACTAAAGGGTGAAATAATTTTTTTTTTAATCAAACTGTTTCCTTTTTATGGTTGGTGCAGAGGGAGCTGCAACTTGGCAGGGGGCTTGTTCTTAGGTATCCTGATTCTCACAGCTTCTTCTTTGTCCCTGCTTCAGAACCTGAATATCCCCCACTTCATTATACTTCGAGGGGCTCCCCCAGCAGCAGGAGAAGCAACAGGGGCTCAGAGGGATCAGGGCTGTTGGAATCTAGACTGGAGGAAAGCAAGGATGACTTTGTTGGTTGTTGTTTGAATGTATGAGTTACTTAAAGCCAGTGTTATGAAACCAGAAGCTATGTTGACCTCATAGGACTGAAAAAAAGCAACTAACCCAATGCTAAAGGTTAAGCCCTTCACTGACACACTTTAAATTAGCTTTCTCCTCATTCTAGTCAAATAACACTATTCAAAAATAAAGCTTTTCAAAACCTTACTTCAGGTTAATGTTTTAATTATTTTGAATGTCTAGAATGGGTATTTCTTTTCTTTCTTTCTTTCTTTCTTTCTTTCTTTCTTTTTTTCTTTCTTTCTTCTTTCTTTCTTTCTTTCAGACAGAGAGAGTACTTGAGTATACGTGCGTGCAGGAAGGGAAGGGGCAGAGGGAGACAGAGAATCCTAAGAAGTCTTCACATCCAGCCTGGAGCCAAGGAGGGGCTGGATCTCACAATCCTGAGATCATGACCTAAACCAAAATCAAGAATCAGGACGCTTAACTGAGAGCCATTTAGGTGTCCCTACAATGGGTATTTCTGGCATTCAGGTAATATTTTAAACTCACTGTACTTTGACATTTTACTAATGGTCTTAGAATCTTAATTTTTATGAAACAGATTCCATTTTTATGAAACAGTTAATATAAGAATTTGGTTGAGATAAAAAATAAAATATATTGATTTAATACCATGACAACAAACTTTGCAGAGTGTTTGGTACCAATAGAGTTAAAAATGTAGCAGTATAATTAGAAAGGTTACATTTTACCATTTATAGTTACAGACAGAAAAATATAACTAGTGCAAAGTTGCCATGGCAACTCACATCTCAATCAGGATTTTCTTTCCTCCTTCAACTCCACCAACCAGCTAACTGAAAGTGAAATCTACTGAAGAAAAAAAGATTGAAACAAATATGGATGAGAAATTATAAAAGTACATAGCAAGCCTTTAAATATATGGTAATTTCCTAGACAAATTTGTTAGGTGAGTTTCCACTATTTTAACTTTATCAGAAGCTATGTGTTTTATTCTCTATCTTTGGAAATGATTCCAGAAAAAAAAGCACATTAGTGTTTTGGTAGTGATAGTGCTGGCAGTGGCTTAATTGCTGGTCTTGAATCACCATAATGGGTAACATCGTAAACATTCATATTGTCTGTTAAGCAACTACCTTAAGTCAGCTTCAGTGAGTTTCTTAAATGAGCTCCACATGCCATTTAACCACTGAATCTCTAAGTCACTTTAACACATAGATGCCCTTAAATGTATCATAAAGAGAATATATTTAATGGTTGGTACTGGAATCAGAAGCAACTTCAACATCAACTTCCTAGAAATTCTGTGTCCGCATTTCATTGTGCTGTGATGGAATATTTCTCACGAATGGAGACTATTATCCATGCCCCAGCTCAAGCTTGGCAAATGTAATCACTCTTTTGAAGAACTCAAAAATGAGGAAAAGTTTAAGAACGTGAAAACTGAAGACATATCCAAATGACTGGGGACAATTCGTTTTGCGTCAAGCTTTCTGACACATCCTAAAGCAAAAGAAGTGGGAAAGGCAGACTTCACTGGTTCTTACCAAACAATTACCCATAGTGATGACATTGGCATTTTCTATTATAGATTTTATAATCTCTAGCATACACTCAGAGCTCAAATCACAGAACAGCAAACCACTAACTCTTAAAAAAGAAATCTGATATTCTGAAAAGATACTTAAACTTATCATAGAATATCTACAAATGGATATCTAGACATTTTTCCATATGACATTGAATTTGCAATTACTAGATTTCCTGCTACCACTAAACATAACTAATAGAGGATGAATGCAGATAATGCCTCTTGGATAGAAGTCCCATAGTTTCACACACGTGAACAGATACATGGGTGTGTGTGCATGTGTGCACACATTAATGTACATGCACACACACACACACACACACACACCACACTCTCTGGCATTAGAACCTTTGTCCTGCAATCCTTTCTTCTTGGAACGGCTCCATCCCCCCCTTATCTCTGTATTTGGCTTCTCTTGCCTATCCTACTGTACCTCAAACACAACCTCTACTGGCTCCCCCTCCATGTCTCCACATATTTTGTGGCTATTGCAATCTTTGTGTTTATTATACCCTCAAGGACTTGCTCTACAATTCATTGATAAATTGATATTAATATGTACTTATTAACAAATTACTATGGATAAAATTGTATGGACGACTCATAGAATTATAAGATGATACCATTCATTAAGGAGTATACCATGAAAATAAGTAATGTTCTAAGGTAATGGGCAACTAAATGCCAAGTGAGGATTGTAGAGAATAAGCTTTTTGAGTTCAGATGACAAAAATAACTCCTTGGACTGAGAAAGCTATGGTGGAAGTGAGATTCATACTAGACTGAAAGTTGGACTGGTTTGGGATGTAGACAGCATCCACTCACTCTGCATCCCTGCTACTGATCTCATACTGATCTTCACCTTTACCATGCAATTGTAAGAGAGTATCATTTTCTGGTTCCTCCTTCACCACCTGATGTGTAGACACACATCAAGGTTCAACTTTCATTCTCTTCTCATTTAATATTTTCTCCATTTCTGAAGATACTATATTTAAATCTCTGGTATCATTTCCAAACCTGGGTCTGTGGCACAAATGTCTTGCCTGAGCACCTCCCCCAGCTCCCACTGTTTGGTAGTCACCTCCACAAACAGACCCTACCTGTTCCAATCAAAACTCAGCCTCTTAAAACCAACCGTGTATTCCCCATTCTACTCCTGTTTATTCCTATCCTGACCGGTGGCATCACTGGGCTTAAAATCACCCTGTGTATTATGTAATTCCTCTCCAAATGGCACACCTCTTTCAGAACCTCTTCTCTGAATCCTGTTAGAAACTTTCTTTACAACATCAGAGTTCCCAGAGTATGTTGATGTTTTTCTCATGATCCCACAGCTGATCTTGTGTTGAGATTTCTTCTGTGTCCATGCTATGCAACTTTGGGAGCCATAAAAGACCTCCAACTGCTGCTGCCTGTCAGAGTTCTCTGACCCAGGACTGCCTTCCATTCTGCTGAGTGGCATCACCTAGATATGAAAGCCCTTCTGTGAATCTTCCTTTCGTTCATGAGTTCCCTTGCCCTCTTCCCGTTCTGGGTGGTGGCCCCTGTGCAGTAGCTTTAGGAAAGTCTTATGTGGGAGTGACTCCTTCCCCAGACAAATCTATCAAAGTGTCATTCAAATAAGGCTCAGAGTATGCAACTACCCCCACCCTCCCCCACCGTGGTCATATCCTTTTTCTTGAATGGCACCCAAGTCCCTCACCTTCATTACAGTGACTATTGAAAAAGAAAAAGGAGATAGGCCAATGACAGTTTTGATGTTTTAAATGTGGGTGACTGGATGTTTATATTATTGTGACACAAGAAAATAATTTTATTTTTAAAAGTAGCATAGAATGTTTCCCAAAGAGAGAATATATCATCATGCTTGGTTATGGGGATGAGATTCTCTGAGAAGAGCCTGGCACGGCAAAGAGAGAACTGAACTGCATGCATAAATAATTAATAGACATTTGAGGGGTGGAAGGAAGGGGGGGGGTAGGGGGAGAGAAAAAGAAAGATGGAGGAGAGAAGGAGTGAGGGGCTGTTGAGCAAAAGAGCGACAAGATCAGGCCTGCAGAGAAATCTCAGCCAAGAAGAAATAACCCGTAACAGGTGTGACCAAGAACTACCAAACAGGAATTTCTAACATGACATTTGACCTTGTTTGGGCTGGGCTTCTACAATGTATTGCTGGCACTTTTGCCATCCCATGTCTTACTGAAATCTTATGCAGGGGGTGTGTGGACAAATCAAGGGAGGAAGCTGCCGTCTTCCATACCTGAGTGAGTATGAAGCAGAGAGGACAGAACAGGCAGAAGTGATATTTTGAAGAGAAGACAGATGAAAACATGGCCACAAGAATGTAAGTGCCTCCAAATGGGGGAAATGACAGGATTCTAAGCAGAGAGGAACTCTATGTTAAGAGTCTACAGAAGGTGGGATATGGTGCATTTAAAACAGATTATGTGACCAGAAAAGAGAGCAAAAGGGAGTTATGAGGGATAGAAGCCAGGTAAGGGCAGTAGTCAGTGCTAAAGATTTGGGTCTTTATTCTAAGAAAAATGAAAAGTCATTTTTATTTAGGGGGAAGATATGTTCCAATTGTCCTTTTATAAATATCGCTCAGGCAGCTAATGTAGAGAAGAGATTAGGGGAGTGCGTATCCAGATGGCTGAGGGGAGAACACCTAGGTAGTTACTACTGTAGTCCAGAAAAGATATGATAATAGAAATGAATGGAGGCATATGGATTCTAGAGGTATCTTGCCAATAAATTGATAGGATTTACTAAATGGATTGGATATTGGTGATTAAGGGAAAAAAGTGTCAAAAATAACGTAAAGTTTTCAAGTGTCAGTGGGCTGAAAGATGGTGTTCTTAGTTGAGATAGAGCACCAGGTTAGTATGGAAAATTAGGAATTTCATTCTGAACATGTGAGGTTTACAAGACTTTTGAGATATGTAAGGGAAGATGTTGAGCACATAGTTAGCTGTCCAAAGTCACTCAGAAAAGAGGTGTGGAGTGGCTATAAGTGGAGTCAAGAGCACACATGTGGTCATTGAGGTCCTGGGCATGGATAACCTGTGGAGGGGCAGAATACAGAACGAGAAGAGGGGAGGAACTTTGAAGCTTCAGGAGCATGACCAATAAATGGCTGGTATAGGATAACGAGGTGGCAAAGGAGACTGAGAAAGACTGGTTAGAGGAAGGAAACCCAGGAGTACGTTTGGGGTGTGGAGTAGGGGGGTTTCTCAAAAGAGAAGGAGAGAGATTTCCTAAAGGCACAAGTAGCCAGTAATGTCCTTTGAGGGTCAAGTAATCACAGAGAGTGAAACGTCAACAAGAATTTATCAGCAAGGTCATTTGTGACGTTGAGGAGAGCTGCTTCTACGAATTTATGGTGGTGGGAACCAGAGAATAAAGATGGCAAGTATCATCAACTTTTCTGAAAACCTTGGCTGCAGTGGAGAGATAAGGTGCCCCGTTGAACTGATTTGTGTAATTCGGCTATTATTATTATTATTATTATTATTTTTAAGTAGGCTCCATGACCAGTAGGCTCCATGACTCTGACCAGGAGTCAGATGCTTAAACAGTTGAGCCACCCAGGAGCCCTTAGGCTATTCTTTTTTTTTTTTTCTTTTCTGAGAGAGAGAGAGAAAGAGAGAGAGAGAACTTGTGCATGGGGAGGAGGGGGACAGAGGGAGAGCAAGAGCTAGAACGTTACGCAGACTTCAAACTCAGTGCAGAGCCTACCCAAGGCTGGATCTCACAACTCTTGAGATCATGACCCCAGCCAAAATCAAGAGTCTGACACCGTCAACAGATCCTCCCAGACCCCCCTCGGATATCAATTTCTAAGAAGCTATTTTTTAAGGTGAAAGGGGCTTGAATATAGAAGGGAGGGAAACCAGTGAAGCAAAGATTTGATCACAGAGGTAGAAAGAAAGACTGACGACAGTAACACGGAACAGCAATTATAAAAGTTAAATCTTGATTCAGTCTTAATTCAAATGAAAAGAAATAATTATAAGAAATTATAAAAAAATATATAAGAATATTTCAGAAGAAATAACCTTGTTGACATTGGAGGTCATTCAAATATGATGCTAGATTTTTCCCTTCTCAGCAAAAAAAGGAAGAAGAGGTCAGAAAATATTTCCATCCCAATGACCAAGGAGCGGCCTTCGAAACCAAGAAAAGGTTTTATTTAAGTTTCAAACTTTAAATGCTATATGTCTTGTTATCATGAATCAGAGCTTCTCTCCTTAACCTTGTTTTATTTAAAAAAAAAAAAAAAAGGCAAGAGGCTTTCAAAGATATTTAACTCGTAACTCCAAAATTCTGTTTGATCACCCAGATCTCAACCTCTCATCATAAGACTAACGTATATCATACATAAAAGGATACCTGTTTTAAGAAATTGCTTTTTTTATTTAGCTATAATATATGGTTATTTTAGAATTCTCATTTAATCTCTAGTTGAACTCACCAGTCTTGTGTTAATTGTACCCAGAATTAGATGTAGATATAGTTATAGATATAGATACAGAAAGACACATAGAGGTAAACACAGTCCTATGTAGTCATAGGTATAAGTATACATATACATGTAAATATAGATAAAGCTATGATAGCATGGGTTCCTCTGCTGGTAAAAGAGCTTGAGACACTTTGTAATGAATACATCATGCCTGTGACAGATTTTAATCCAAACACGACGTCCACAAAGGTCTTCAACCCCAAAACAACCAAGTTTGACTTTTCGATACTCTATGAGAAAGGAACCGGTGAGGGATGACATGCTCCATGGTGTCGAAGGCCATGGAGAGGTTAAGGGGGAGAAAAGTTGAAGAAAAGGACTTACTCCAACAATGGCGGGGAAGTCTGGTGGTCGTTTCAAATGTGCAGCACGGACAGGGGTATGTGAGAGAAAATGAAATCTCTGGGAATGGTCCGGTGATGGGAGAAATGAAGGTTCACAAAATGAAGAATAGAAAGGAGAGCAAGAGTGCAGCAGTAAGGGGAGATTCTCCTGCAGGAGATGTGAGAATGGGAAAAGAGAGAAGGGAACCAATGTGTAAGGGAAGGATGAGGGGAATAGGTTTAGCATCGAGCTATTAGCTAATATTAAAAATCATAGTCCTCCATTTTCATTTTTTTGACCTATTTTCATTTTCTTTGTGTTCTTCTGGGGACAAAGATCTCTTTTTCAAGTCTTTGGTTCTTTTTTATCATTTAATAATTGCTTCTATTTTTTCAGCTTTCACTAAAAAGGCTCTTTTTCAGCCCTAGGAATGCACGGGCATTAAAGGTGAGAAACAGAAGCTGTACTCTGAGCTTTTCCAAAGAAAAGCACTTTAGAAATCAAAGGCATTGCTATATTGTTATTATTCCCTCCTTTCCCTGAAAGCCTGGCATGACATTAGCTTGGATCCTCAAAGAGGAGTCTTTCAGTTTAGCTATTGTATTAATAATCTGTGCCTCTAAAAAAGGAAAGGATATCTAAACTGATCAACCTACTCCAATAATCTTCTCTTTCCTTTAATTTTGGTGCTATGGATCTGATCCAGGAACCAGAAATAGGAGCACTGTGACTCGTTTTATCTTCCACATAAATTATATCCAGCAATGCTTAAATTGTAAGGGCATATAGCCAAGCCCTACCAGTTCTGTGCAAACAGAGATCCACAAGCTCAATGGGCATTGAAAGCATGAGATACGAACTCATGAATAATCCTTCGGTATTCTTACACAGCTATACAACCAGTTGCTTATTATAGTGACAATTTACATTAATATCGAAAAAAATAAATAGAAGATGAACATAAGATTTTAGAAATAAGTAATAAATATTCCCAAGTACCAGTTATCTATCAAGACAAAATTGGATGGATCTTAAAATACTCAGGAAACAACAGTAACTAGCAAAACTCCTAGTTATTATTTTCCCCACTCCTAGTTATTAAACACCCATGAAAGTTGTGACTCATGGAGACATACCTAAACACTGCCCGAGGGGAAAGAAGGTTTTAAACTAGAAACATAATCCATACTTGGCAGTTCATATAATTGGAAGTCACCTATAGATGACTTTCTTTTTCTTTAAAAAGAAAATAAGTCAAGCGGAGAAAGACAACTATCATATGATCTCCCTGATATGAGGAAGTGGAGATGCAACATGGGGGGTTAAGGGGGTAGGAGAAGAATAAATGAAACAAGATGGGATTGGGAGGGAGACAAACCATAAGTGACTCTTAATCTCACAAAACAAACTGAGGGTTGCTGGGGGGAGGGAGGTTGAGAGAAGGGGGGTGGGGTTATGGACATAGGGAGGGTGTGTGCTATGGTGAGAGCTGTGAAGTGTGTAAACCTGGCGATTCACAGACCTGTACCCCTGGGGATAAAAATATATGTTTATAAAAAATAAAAAAATTATTAAAAAAAAAAAAAAAAAAAAAAACCTTGTCTTTCCTGCAGCTCAACAGAACTACCCTCTCTCTACTTGTCAGAATCAATTAATAAAACCAATTAGATCTTTAAATTTAAAAATAAAAATAAAAATAAAAATTTTATAATTTATTATTTATTAAAAAATTAAAAATATATTATATGTTTATTTAAAAAATAAAAAATTAAAATTAAAAAATTAAAAAAAAAGAAAAAAGAAAATATTTTAATAGAATGGAGCTACAATTCTAAGTTGTGATTGTTCAACAAGTTTAATAATTATACATGTAAAACTAATATGTAATATATATAAATATATATGGGTGCAACATGTGTGAAAACATGTGGACATCCTTATAGAACCAACCTAAACTGTAATAAAGGACACTGGTTTCCAAATATATCTATTATTTGGAAATAAAAGAGACATCAAAAGCCTACACAACAGATGACAATTTTAGGAAATAAAACAATCTAATGCTAAACCAGCATACTGTTTAATAACTCTTTTTTCCAATGGTTGCATTGGGAAAATAAGTCCCACTGGAACATGGAAATGTTCACTAAATATATTCTGGGGGTTGAAGACATAAAAACAATGTTGGATACCCTAAAGCAAAACCAAATCAGAGACTTATTTTTCTTTGTGTGTTAGAGATGGCATAGAATATAAGAGTTCTGCACAAATGTCTGCTTCTCTGAAGATCAGAAGGTAGGTTCCATGTTTTGCTCTCTGATACATCCCAAGATATTAGAAAAATATCTGGCATTCAATAATCCTGTATGAAATCAAATGCTTGTTGACATTCCTAACATGGATTTTGTAGAACAAAGTATCCTCCATGTAGTCTATTATTTTGGCTATAATTATTGATCTCAACAACAAAAAAAATAAAAGTAGAAAACACCCATTTATCTCTTAAAGTTTACAAAGAGCTTGCAACTCACATCTAGTTGTCTGGGTTCATGGCTGCCTGGAAGTGGTTGGTGTACCAGGAGCCAGTGGAGCCCTGTCTGCTGCTTCATTCCATTCTCTCTTCTGCCACTTGTGGGTTGAACCGTGCACCCCCAAAATTCATATGTTGAAGCCCTAACCCACAGGGCCTCAGATGCGACCCTACTTGGAAAGAGGGTCATTACAGATGTAATTAGATATGTTAGAGGAGAATAGGCTGCATATCCAATATGACTGCTGTCCTCTTAAGAAGAGCAAATGTGGAAACAGACACGCACTCAGGGAGAACATCATGCCAAGATGAAGGGAGAGATCTGGATGATGCTTATACAGACTGAGGGATGCCAAAGGGGTGCCTAGAAACCACTAGAAACCAGCAAAAAGTGTGAAACAGACTCTCCCTACCAGCCCTCAGAGGGAACCAACCCTGCCAACACAAGGATCTTGGACTTCTAGCCTTTGGAACTGTGAGAAACACTTTTGTTACCCCCCACCCCAACCCAGTTTACAGGTTTTGTTATGGCAGCTCTTAGTAAACTCATACATCCACTGACTCCTCACACCTCGTCAGATTTCCTACCAGAGGCACTGGTAGCCTGACCTCACTCCCACCCAGCACTGTCGTGTTCAGCGGTCAGAATTTACAAGATCTCTTCCAGTTTATTCCAAAGTTCTCTCAATTATACACAGTCAAGACCCAATGCATTCTACCATTAAGTTACAAAGCAATGACATCTGACACCTTTCCCTTACCTTCTGGTTGTTCCTGTGCTTGGGGTGGAACTGTAACCTGGAGGAGGAGGCGGAATCCAGGACTGTCTGTTAGGAAATGACATCAGCTATAAATGTGGTGCTTGAAGACTTGATCCCACCCACATGTCCACCAGGAAAAGCTGAAAATAATTTGACACTCAAGAGGCACTGAGATGACTTTTCTACAGGTTTTGGAAATAAAATGAAAACTATTTCATAAACTTAAAAGGAAATGACTATACCACAATCTATGTTCTCTGCTCCCCAAATAAGCTCCTTTTCCCCCCATTTTCTTGACACTAAAATGTGGAGATTTCCTCAAAGAGAAATATGAAGAAAATCTGGGAAATAATATTTGTTTAAAGTAGCTGGTGGGTTCATGGGTATTTATCATCAATATACCTCTTTTTCTATTTTCTGCATATCTGAAACATTTTATAATCAAAACCAGTCATGCTCTATTCTACATAGTTTTTAAGAAGCTGTGTGATTTTAAAAAATCTAAAAGTAAGAGTATTGAAAACACAAGTGAACACCCCACTAATGCTAACTTCAATTATGTATACATATGTATGTACATATATGCATATATACAATCACATATATATCCAATTAGAAAGATGTCTTCACATTACTGGGACTTAATTTTAATTGATAGAGAGAGCTTAGGGCTCCATCAGAAAGATTTAGATATGGACCAAAAATGAAGATATGTAGAGGACAGTGACATATCAGAGGAAAGCCCAGGGAGGGAAAGGCTAGGATAAGAAGGACAGGAGAGCTGGCTTTAAATTCTTGAAACAGGTCTGTTCTCTGAGGCACTGCAGGTGCCTAAGAAGAGATGGGCATAAATCAAAGTAGATTTCAACTCAATGTAAGTCATCAATGCTACTCACAAGAACTAGTCCAATATATATCATAAAAGTAGAGTCTTATTGCTGGCTTCAGTGATCCTGAATTATGCCTAATCTGTCAGAGGAAAGATTCTTGCAGTGGATAGGAGATGTGAAATTTGGGTCCAAGTGAGAAAGGTGATCACATTTCCTGAGACTTGGCAGACACAGCCAGAATTCTGACTGCAGGAGTGTTTTGGCAATCAGCCAGTCATTCCACAAACATTGGCACCTAACCCAAACTAGGCAGAGTTCTAGGCACAGGCAAAGAAAATAAAAACATTTTTAAAACACTGAGGTTTGTGAATGCTTGTTTTCCATCTGATGATGATTCACTAGCACTGTGTTCTCTCCAACAAGCAAAAATTGCTTTGAACATCACATTCTGTCTCATGAAGAATATTCTGCCACCACAGGTCTAGCTGCTTCTCTGTGCCCACTACATAAATAGAAGTCTCAAGATGGGGCCTTTGACTCTGTACTTGGAAGTAGGACCAACCTAATCTACAGAGCAGAGGAGACCCCAGCGATGCAGACAGATTTCAGGAGTGTGGCAACATTTGGCCATCCCACAGTCGTAATTATTTCAGGGTAAGGCATTCCCCGCAGTAGGACTCTACTAAAGGTGTTACCTGAAGTAGTTTATCCTTTGCTAAACTCTGTTCATCAAAAGCATTACCTAGATATTCAAGGCCTCAAGGGACCTAGAGAAAAGACTGCATATTTGTTTAAGATCATATTTATTCTTTTATTTAGCTTGTGAGCAGGGGGAGGGCAGAGGTAGAGGGAGAGAGAATCCATAAGCAGACTCTACAATGAGCGAGCACAGAGGTCCCCCTGGGGTGGATCTCACAACCCTGAGATCATGACCTGAGCCAAAATTAAGAGTCAGACAATTAACCGTCAGACGCTTAACCCACTGAGCCACCCAGGTGCCCCAAGACTGCATGTTTGAAACAGAAAAGAGGAGGAAAAGGAACAAAGTTTGAGGACAGCAGAATCCAGTGGAACTGGATCCCTGGAAAGGGAGGAAGGAACAGGGACGAGAGACCAACTTCTGAATGCTGCGGGGCATCTTGATGGATGGTTTGGTTCAGAAATTAATAAAGGACAACCCTGTACAGAACATCAGCAAGAAGCAGATGCAACCAGCCCGTCGTACCTCTTTTTCTTTACAGGAGTTGTCACAGCGGTGGGAGCCGGGGTGCTGGCAGTGTTGGCACTGAACGAAACTCTAGGTTGCCTGTTCAATCACAACCACAAATCACATTCTTGAAACTTTTTTATGCCATCCTACCTTTGAAAGGTCTTATCCTCTACTCATATTCCCACCTGCTCTTTACCCACCGTAAAATGTTTCAAAGGACAAAAGAAGAACAGAAAACAAGTTCTTCCTTAGTTTAGCCATTTTATAAATCATCTGGCCTTCATCCAAGTAACCAGAACTGAAGAAACTGAATGAAACCATTCATTATATGACATTGTGTGTCTGAAATCCAGACCAATGAATGCTGATATGCTCCGGATTCATATTATATATAAATAAAATCCTGTATATACTGTGACCTGCAGAATTATATTGTATCATTTTTGCAGTTAATAGCATTAGATTGTTTAAGACAACATTTAAAAGTGACTCTTAATCTCACAAAACAAACTGAGGGTTGCTTGGGGGAGGGGTTTTGGGAGAAGGGGGTGGGATTATGGACATTGGGGAGGGTATGTGCTTTGGTGAGTGCTGTGAAGTGTGTAAACCTGGTGATTCACAGACCTGTACCCCTGGGGATAAAAATATATGTTTATAAAAAATAAAAAATTAAAAAAAAAGATAAATAAAATAGCATTTAAAAATAAAAAAAAATCACACCATTTTATTTTGTTTTATTTTATTTTTTAAAGATTTTATTTATTATTTGACAGAGATCACAAGTAGGTAGAGAGGCAGGTACAGAGAGAGAGAGAGAAGCAGGCTCTCCGCCGAGCAGAGAGCCCGATGCAAGGCTCAATCACAGGACCCTGGGATCACAACCTAAGCCAAAGGCAGAGGCTTCAACCCACTGAACTACCCAGGAGCCCCTGAAAATCACACCATTTTACATCTTATTTAGCATTTATGAATATACATAGCCCTTAAAAAAAAAAAAAAAAAAGAAGGAACCCAGACCTGTTTCAATGACTGAGAGGTATGGTCCAAGGTGAAAATTACTTTATTTGTAAATAAAAATTTAAAAGCCAATTCTGTTTTAAAAAACCCACCTAATTTGGCTGTTTATAATCGCTAGTAGTACGTTTCTGAGAAAATGTACTTCACCTAAATCAATTACTAACAAACATGATTTCATGACTCAGTTGAATTGTAGTGATGGTGTTTGAAAGACAAGGGAAGTAGGGGAAGAAAGTCAGTGGCCATAAGAACAGGGAAAAATAAAGATCCGTGGGAGAAAAATAGTAAAGATCAAATGAGTGATGAGCATTAAGGAGGGAATTTGTTACAATGAGCACTGGGTGTTGTATGTAAGTGACAAATCACTAAGTTCTACTCCTGAAACCAATATTACACTGTATCCTAACTAACTAGAAGTTAAATAAAGATTTGGAAAAAGAAAAAATAAATAAAAAGGAAAGGGGAAAAAAATAAGACAAAAAAAAGAAAAGAAGAAAAGAATGTTTGGTTAAGATGGTTTGGTAAGATGTTTGGTTAAAACAGAGGTTGGTATGGGGGAGACGGGCAGGGAGAGGAGGGTGGGGTTATGGACATTGGGGAGGGTATGTGCTATGATGAGTGCTGTGAAGTATGTAAACCTGGCGATTCACAGACCTGTACCCCTGGGGCTAATAATACATTATATGTTCATTTAAAAAAATAAATAAAAATTATATATATATAAAAAAAACAGAGGTTGGTAAATTTTTTCTGTTAAAATCCAGATGATATGGGGCGCCTGGGTGGCTCAGTGGGTTAAAGCCTCTGCCTTTGGCTCAGGTCATGGTCCTGGGGTCCTTGGATCGAGCCCCGCATCAGGCTCTCTGCTCAGTGGGAAGACTGCTTCCTCCTCTCTGCCTGCCTCTCTGACTACTTGTGATCTTTGCCTGTCAAATAAATAAATAAAATCTTAAAAAAAAAAAAATCCAGATGGTAAATATTTAAAGTTTCGTGCACCATTTTCTTATTTCTGCTAAACTCTGCTTAAGCAACAGGAATGTGGCTTTCTTATAATGAAACTTTGGCCCGAGGGGCATATACCCTGGTTTGTCTTCAATGCATACAAAGAAATACACTTTATTCTTAAAATGTAACTTCCATCAGAAAAATACATACATCTTTGCTGCTTCTGGTGACCTAAACGTGGACATGTTTCTGGGGAAAAAGACAAGAAAGGCAAAAGTATGAGCAGCAACAAAGAATGAATACTTGCATCAATTTGCAATTGTCCATGAATTTAGAGTTTCTATTTAAAGGGAGACATTATTTGAGAGAAAGAGAAAGAAAAGCATCACTATTTGAATAAGTTTGATAAGGTGATTTCATGATCTTGTTGTCTCGTACTAGATTCTAAAGGAAATCATTTTATTTCATAAAATTCAGTATCATTTAAGCCCTATGTTTCTATTTATTGAGTTCAGTAATTTTCTTTAGCAAAAAGAATGTAAAATTGGCATTTACATTATTTCATACTCTTGCCACCAGGTTCATTTAAAACAGAAACATGAAAGTGGTAAGAATGATGACCTGAAGCAATGAACTCTCAATATTTAAGCAAGGCAACAGGGATGCCTGGGTGGCTCAGTTGGTTAAACGTCTTTCTTCAGCTCAGGTCATGATCCCAGAGCCCTGGGATAGAGTCCTGCATTGGGTTAGTTCCTCAGCAGGAAACTTGCTTCCCACCTGCTGCTCCCCCTGACTGGGCACTCTCTGACAAATAAGTGAATAAAATCTTTAAAAAAAAATTAATCAAGGCAACAAACATTTTCTATTTCTCTAACCATGAAGAAGAATAAAGGTATATACTCCAGAATTTTTATGTTTAAAAACTAGAGGATAATAATTTACAGAAAGATAATCAAGTAGGACAGAAGAATTATAAGTAGATAAGTAATGCTTAGAAAATTATTGTACTTGGGTCTTTCCCAAAGTGAACAGATACTGGTACCTATTGGTTAGTTGGTTATCCAAGGTATTGGCCTTATATGTTTTAGTGGCATCATTTCTGTCTGAGATCCTTTATAAAGAAACAAGACACAAGTTTGGGTGAACATTTAGATCATTAAAGTCCTTTCATACTGCTGTCATGAAAGAATTACTCCACAATAAAACCTTTTGTTGGTAAAGAGATTTGTTTTCAGGTGTTATATTTTAGAATATTTTGCAATTTAAAAAAAAGCTACTTAAGACAAAATCTATTTATGAGGCTATTTTGATACATTTTGGAATTTTTAAGGTTTATGCTTTCTACTAGACTCTCTGATTCATGGAACATTTAACCCACTATTTTATTTTCATTACTATTTAATAATACAGTTGACCCTCGAATCAAATGGATTTGAACTGCACGCGTTCACTTACATGCAGATATTTTCGACAAATACAGTATGGTATTGTAAATGAATTTTCTCTTCTTTATGATTTTCTTAATAACATTTACTTTATTATAAGAATTCATTTATGTATAACATACAAAATATGTATTAATCATCTGCTTATGTTATTGATAAGGCTTCCAGTCAATAGTGGGTTATAGTAGTTGAGTTTTGGGGAGTCATAAATTATGTCAATTTTTGATTGCATAGGGGTCAGCACCCCTAAACCCTGTATTGTCAACTGTATATCCAGTCAATGATGGTACTTCCCAAGTCTGGAAAAGGTATCAATGAAAGACAAGTTTTTTGTTTGTTTGTTTGTTTGTTTGTTTTTAGATATTTTGTGGCATAGGCAATGCTATATCTCTGCCAAACTAATTTTCTTTTCCTTCTGCGCACACAGGAAGACCACATTTCCCATTCTTCATTGCAATTAACTTGGGACCATGTGGTTAAATTCTAGACTAAAGAATGTGGGCAGAAATGTTGTTTGCTACTTCCACACCCATCATAAAACCTCTTGTGTAATCTCCTTCTTCTTTCTTCCTCTTCCTACTATGGTTTTGTTGTACCTGGGCTGAAGATGGCTGCATCAAAACGTGAACTTAGATCCCTGAGTCACTTCAGGGAGCTGAGACATCCCCCATCTTCCAGCCTACCACACTGGACCCTCAAGAGAGTGAACAGTAATCTTCTATTGTGCTAAACCACAAGAGATTTGGGGGCAAGAGAAGGAACTTGTTCAAAGAGTTACTCTACCCTGGTGAATTAGTTTACTTTGACTAACACATTTAGTTAATAGCCTCTAATGGCCATCAGAGGTTTTAATCCCTCAGATCTCAGGTCTCCACAAGGAGGTCATATCTGGAAAAGGTGATTTGTGCCTTGTGTCGGAAAAGATAAATTAGGAATCCTGTGGTCTTCATGCCAATGGTGGGCTCTCATGACTGCAGAGCCTCCTTCCCTTCCTTCCCTCATATCAGATAGGAAGGTTCTTCTTAAGTCATAGGACTATTCCCTGGAGCATTCTGCTGACTTGCACAACACTAGGATGTAGCAAAATTAGGCTCAGGAAAACAAAATGTCAGCAAAACTTTTCTGTTGATCCAATACTATGTGTCTACTATCACTTTCTCTAAACTGTCAATTTTACATAAACTATTCCTAGAAAGATGCGAACTAACTTTTCCAAAATATTGGATAAATAACTATAATACATTAAAATGTTATGCATCAACTCCAAACAAATTTTTGTTTATAGAACATAATGCCACAAACTGATGAACTCTTAAATGCAAAAAAGGAAGGGAGATTGAAATCTTCCAGAACTCCATATTCTCAACGAACCATTCAAAATCCAGGCATTAACTTGTACATGCTCCTGGAATTCAGGCATAAAAAATTCATGTCCAAAGTGATCATCAGGCCAAGGACTGTAACTGTATCCCTGGCACTAACTGCTACTGAGCCTCTGGGATGGTTATATTTAAAGGGCTCTGCAGTAAACCACCATGAGTACTTTAAGAGGTCAAATGACCTTAAATCTTAAATCTTAAATGTTCCTTGGAAACTCTACTCATACTTTATAGCTGTCTATGAGGCCCTAACATGAGTTAAAAATAATCTTAGAAAATTGCTACTCTGGTTCACTGAAAACAACAATCTGTCTAAAACAAACAAAACCTTAATATCAAACATTCTCAAGGTATATATCAAGGCAAGTTCTGATGTTAAAATTAAACAAAGTTAATAAAAATTCTACAGTGTAGGCCTATGTGGGCAATACTGGATATAATAATAAAAACAGCCACTTACTCTTTGCTGTTTCTTGTATATATTTTCTTCTACTCTTTAAAATATCCTTACAAGGGAGGTGTAACTATTTTCATTTTTAGATGAAAAAATGGAGTCTCGGAGAAGGTGAATGACTTTCTCTTGACCACCCAACTAAGAAGTAGGGTATCTCTGGAATAAAAGTCTTTCTAGGAGGGCCCAGTGTCATACATCTGATTCTGTAGTGTGATTGTTTAACACTCCTGTATTAGGTCAAAATGTCTTCCTGAGCTATTCTTCACCTGCACTATCTCTTCTATGCCACTAGGGGGATCAGTCTATGAGTAACAATGGAGAGAGCTCTAACACACCATTCCAATACATACGTCAATTTCTTATTATTTAGGGAGATTCTTTGTATTTCTCTTGAAAGTTAAGTTTCTGCCAACTTTTGATATGAAATAGGTTGTTTTGATAAGTGTCAATCTTGAAGACAGGAAATACTCAAATATAGCCATTTAGCAGTGTGATCAAAAGTACCAAAGGAAAAGTTACACTTCCATGATTGAACACTAGAGGGCACCACAACCTAGGTTATCCGAATAGTCATTAGACCACCTTGAGGATTTGGACCTTACTGCACGCTACATATATTAGTATTTACTCATATTCCTTTAGAACATCTTGTGCTTTTACTTACATATATATTTTTTAAAAGAGAATTCCAGATATTAAGTCAGAACTTTCCTCAAATTCATTTAAAAATAAATGCATTATTATGGGCCACCATGGTGGGGCATGCCACTCTTGATCTCGGGGTTGTGTGTTCAAGCCCCACATTGGGCAGAGATTACTTAAAAATAAAATAAAATAAAACGCATTATTTAAATACATGCACACATGTATACCAAATATATTTGGTCATCTTCCTCCTAAAATTATTTCCTATCTCACATCTGGAGTAGCCAGCATTATGAAAAGTCTGACTACTGATAGGACTTGCTTTTCTTTACTGATTCCTCAGTTCCTTCCCTCACATCTATTTCCACCCTTAGAAAGATGTAGCATACTGCTGGGACTCAGGACTGCCTTGGAAATGAACTGACTAAACACACAACTAAACCTCTGTGTAAATAAAGCAAGTCATCTCTGGCCTCATTTTCTAGGGTACAAAATGAAGGATTAGGGCCAGATTGGTGGTTCTGAATTCCGGCTGCATGATGGAATCACTTCATAAGCTTTTAAAATGCCCAAGTCCACCTCAGATTAATTAAATTAGAATTTTGAGGGCAAGAGGTGGTGGGACCAAGTTATCGGCAAAGTTTAAAGCTCTCTTAGTAATTCTAATTTGCAGCTGAAGTTGAGAATGACTCATCTTGTTAGCTTGTGAGGTCT
This sequence comes from Mustela lutreola, assembly GCF_030435805.1. Classification (NCBI taxonomy): domain Eukaryota; kingdom Metazoa; phylum Chordata; class Mammalia; order Carnivora; family Mustelidae; genus Mustela; species Mustela lutreola. Next base: position 30,207,378 of record NC_081302.1, read on the forward strand.
GGTCTAGTTCATTGTTAACGTTCCAGGGCTCTGTCTTGACTGGCCCAATGTAGACCTTCAGATACACAGCCTACAAAGGCTTAGGTCTCCCACATATTTACCTTTCTTGAGGCATAATTATCTTTCAGATTCATTCCTAGAAAAAGGGTTTCTGTCTTCAATTAATGGTGCAACAGGACAGCCCACAAGGCCAACATGAATGGACAGTTGACTCCTCTCTCCACTCAGTTCTGTAGAGATGAGATCTTGTACAGATACTTCTATAAACTTGGGGTTTTTTGTTTATTTGTTTGTTTGTTTTGGTTTGGTTTGGTTTTTTTGAGGCTATTACAAGAGAGAAGTTAACTCCTTAGGAATTCCGGTGTGGATTATCCTCTATTAAGGGAGACTGGCTTGAAAACCCATGAATGGTATAGAAGTATGTACATTTCCTACATGAATTAATGCCAATAAATGCTGAATATAGAATATATTAGACACCATGAGTTTCAGCTTGTGTGCTTAAAATGCAGCAGATGGTATTTTTGTCTAGAATAGCAGCATATCTTTAGCTACAGGGAGTGATCTAAACTGTCAATAGCCTCAGGTGACCATTGTCTAGACTTCAACTAAAAATGTTAACTTTGCACTTTATATATGCTTACTGAGTATCTCTACCAAATATAAGATAAAAATGTGATTTGTAGCATTTATACTCCTTCAGTCTAAATAGATATTTCTCAGGGAACCTGGGTGGCTCAGTCAATTAAGTGTCCTATTCTAGATATTTGCTCAGGTCTTAATCTCAGTGTTGAGTTCAAGCCCTGCACCGGGCTCCACACTGGGTATGGAGCCTACTTTAAAAAAAAAAGAATAGATGTTTCTCAATTTTCTCCATAAAGATGAGCCTTTTTCCTCTGTGTAGGAAGGAACTAACAATAGGCACAACATAATGGACCTATTCTATAGACCATCTGGTGACTCTAGTGTCACCCACAAGAGTAGTCTCATTTACTACTGAGCCTTTATACTACAGTGGATCAAAGCTACTTGATTATTAAAACATATAGTCTCTATAAACACAAAAACAGCTGTTTTCCTACCAGTGGGATGGAAAGTTAGAACAAGAACTGACTACTCATATTCATGAAAATAACTAAATTCTCCTTTTAAACTGAACGGATTCCTTGTAGTGTCCACCCTGCTTATACTCAAATCAGTTTCTTCAGCATTGTTCTTATCAATATACCGTCAGCAGGATTTTAAGAAAATAGCATGTTGAGTCAAGATTTTGTGAATTTTGAAGATGATAATTCAATTCAAATAGTCATTCTGTCCTAGGGATAAGGTATCATGGTTCAAAACTTACTTTGAGAAACATTTAAATACCTCATGAGTGATAAAAAATGGGATTTCATAGACATTTTGCATTCTGCTTTACATGGTTCAACAACACCTTACCTGTCTAAAGTGTCATCAGATCTGTACCGACTAATTGTAGCTTTTGGCTCATGTCTCTCATTTGCTTTCCTGCAGCAAAAAGCAATTACAGAAAGATCAAATAAATTACCAAAAAATTATAAAATCTATCATGTTTTTGGTAAAATTTTGGCCTATTTGAGTAGGAGATGTACATGTTGCAAAGGAAAGACAGATTCAGACTATCTAAATCTTCTAAGGTTTTGACCTGGTTAGAATAAATTATGGCAAACCCAACTCCCCATGCTAATAAAGGAATTCTTCTCTAGGTCCAATTATTTCTAACTACAAGGTAACATATTCAAATTAGGGATAAGGAAAGGCAAAACAAAGAACACAGCATGCAAAATAACTAAAACCCATGAATGGTATAGAAGTATGTACATTTCCTACATGAATTAATGCCAATAAGTGCTGAATATAGAATATATTAGACACCACGAGTTTCAGCTTGTGTGCTTAAAATGCAGCAGATGGTATTTTTGTCTAGAATAGCAGCATATCTTTAGCTACAGGGAGTGACCTAAACTGTCAATAGCCTCAGGTGACCATTGTCTAGACTTCAACTAAAAATGTTAACTTTGCACTTTATATATGCTTACTGAGTATCTCTACCAAATATAAGATAAAACTGTGATTTGTAGCATTTACACTCCTTCAGTCTAAATACGTACTGTTAGCAATACTGTTGGCTTTTACATTATAAGAACTCAATCCCTTAAAAATCAGCTATGTTTTGTTTGCAGAATTCTAGTAGTACCGTAAGCCAGCTCAACAGGCTGAATACAAATAGCTTTATTTAAAGTTCAGCACCGTGGACAGGGTTGGGGGGGAACTTGCTGACTGAAGGGAGAAAGAATGGAAAAGAAGGGAACAGAAAAAGCTAGAAAGAAACGAAGGGAAGAGTACGAGAAGAGAGAAAGGAGAGATGTAGAGGGAGGAGAGGGGAAGAAAGAGGAGATGAGGAGAAGTAGGGAGAAGAGAGACAGTAGGCAAGCAGAAGTTGAGGAAGACAGGTAGGCAGAACAAAGGGGAGAGGAAAGAAGACAAGAACAGAAGGGAAGACAGGATAGGAGGTTCAATCGCAGGAATCAAGATCATTAAAGCAAATGGAAATATCTTGATCAGACTGATCGATCAACAAAAACAGTTTGTTTAATGCCTTATATAATCCTGTGATACAAGAAAAGCAAGCTCTTTGATGAATTATACCATGATTTACTCTGTTTGCATTTCAAAGCATCATTTGAAGCTGATAGATCAAAGATACAGAATCTAGAAAAGCACTAAAACAGAACATGCACTTAGAATTTAATTTTTAACTTGATATAGTATATTTTTATTAAGCAAATACTTGAAGGTAAACAATATACAATTTACTGTAGCTGCTGACTACGAGGAAGCCAAGAGTAAAAAATTATGGACTTGACTGACACAGAACTAGAGAGACAAATTAGATATGTACACCCAAGGGCAGACAGTGGCCAGTGTCATAAAAGAAGTTCAGGGAAAGTGCAAGGAAGTTCTATGGCGAGAACATTTATTTCTAGGTAAGAGAATCAAAGAGAGCTTCAGGGGTAAAGTGCAGTTTGAGCTGGGCCTTGCGGGATAAATAGCTGTGAACATTTTCAAACGGGAGCAGAGGGAACAGTGTCTGTTGATGCAAGAGAAAAGGAAAGAAAATTGCCTAATGTGATTCCCTAAGTTTTAAAGGAACCTCAGAGTGAAATCCTGGTCTAGCCCACCATTGTGTTGAAGGCATGAACGCACTGCAGGGCCATCAGACTCCCTTCGGTCAAACAGCCCCTTCTCAGACAGCCTCACTTTATGTCTCATTAGCTGACTTTATTCTTTCTCAAACTTATGGCCATACAGCACATTACATTATTTTCAGTCTCTCCCCTCCTCCACCTTCAGCTAGGATGCAGGTTCTATGGAAGCAGGGATTTTATTTTATTCCCAGTCCTCAGGCCAGTGTCTGCTCACAGGAGGCCTCTCTCCAAGTATTTGTGCTACCAGGTTTGTCTGGCAGATCTTAACAATCTGGCAGAAGGACACAGTGGAAGTTCTTCGTTCATGCCTACTGTAAAGTTGTTACCTAAGGTGAGGAGGATATATTGTTTATCTTCCCTTCCCTTTCGTCTTTTCAGACTCTGCACACATTGCTACTTCTGCTGGAAGCACTGCTCTCTTGCTTCATGCCCACCAGCATTACTTCCCGACTCAGAAACCCCTCCTCATCCTTCAAACAGCAGTGCCAACACCAACGGCCACTTTCTGGGTGCCATCTCGGATTAATTCAGGCAGAGTTAGGCTCTCTCATCTCTTCTCCCATGGCCCTGTCACACACTTCTACAATAGCACCTCCGTGGTAAATTTTAGTCTTATAGTCTATGGATCCATATTTTTCCAGCATGTAAGTGTTCCCTAAGGTCAACGGTGGCATTTTATGCATCTTTGTATTCCCAGTACCTAGTACTATGGCAGTAAACATAACAGCTGCTCCAAAATGGGGTGACATGTTCACCAAAGTGGGTACAGGCTATGTGAAAGGGCAGAAAAGGGCTATGCAGGCATCCATTTGACCAAGTACAAGGAGAAAAATCACCCGCACTACCCTTCTAGGAAAGTGTGTTTTGAGACTCTATCTATGGGTTATGGGGAAAACCTTCTGGGATCACACACTTTTGTTACTAAAGATAAAAGTTCAAGGTACTGCATTAGCCAGTATATATGGAGGGGAATTGGCCAATAAAACGGACGGAGTAATTTTCACTGGTAGCTGGACTGAAATGATCAGATTCCCTTTGGTGTGATGAGACTATCTGAGAACAAGGCTGTAATCTTCAAAATCATGAAGACTAAGGAGAGGACAAAGGTAGTCACAGAACAATGAGTCAGATGAACTAAGCCTGGGAACCAGAAAACCAAACAGATACTTTGTGTAGAGGGCTCTAAGCTTGGTACCCTTAGAATAGGTCAGAATTACAAAGAAGTTTAAAAGGGTTTAGAAAAATACATAAATAAAAGTTTCTAAAATACTTAGGGTGTCTACTTATAAAGTCTATGCCATGAAAGATAATCACACTCCTTTACTAAATACAGTTTGGTGACAGACAGACACAGACTACTAGACAGAGTAAAACTTGTGTCTGAAAAATACTCAGGTTCTGCTGCTGGGTGTGGTTCTTGCAAGTGTGTGAGCATAAATGTGTTTTAACAAGAGTATTATCTATTTACTTGATCAATCTTAGAGTATTTGCATTATTATGATTATGAGTTTTGTCTAAATTTTTCTACTAATTTTGCTATTCAGTATCATTTAATGGTTTTCCACAAACCTAGGAGTTTCTCAAAAGAAGTATACTGCCCATAAAGCAAGTGAACTCTGGGACTGTTACTTCTGTATTTTAAAGTTCCTTTTCCTAAGATTCTGAGATAGCTTATCTGGTTACATTTCTGTGGAAGCCCTTTCTTTTTCCCATCCAGAGGGCTACCTCCATGGATTGGTTATTGTATACCCCCAAGCTGTGGTTCTGGAAGCATGGAGTTGGAGAAGCACAGACTTCGCTCTAATGATACCACAGAGACTTCCAGAATGCCAGGGAAAGCCTGAGGCTAGCCACAAATACTCAGCTTGTCTTGAACAAGTCTTCTCTCAAAACTATTGTCTTTGTGTTTCTGCGAATGATGTAACTTGTCTGAAACACCCACCTGTCCAAGGCATCATGGGAGTTATGTCGGCTGAGCACCACCCTACCATAATTTTCATCTCTGTAAAGAAAGAACAAAACTAAGTCACATGGAGAGTTACCACAGTATTTGGTACACACTAAATAAGGGAGACAGCAAAGAGCTCACTATTTAGAGCAAGGTTAATTCATTTTATTTCAGGCATAAGAACACAACCATATATTTGTTTTTATCAGTCTCCCCTTGAAAGAGCATGGTGAAAAGAAACAAGTTTGTCAGTACAAATGATCATTATTCTCATATATCCCATGAGATTTCCATATGATTCAACTATGGGATGAGTGTTTTTTTTTTTTTTTCTATCTGAGTGTGGGAACATGTATGTGGACATCAACTTTGTGTACATTATAAGAGTCAGTTTCTGCAGGAAGGCAAAAGGTTTCACAAACATGTCTTAAATTTAATTAAGTCCTTTATATCTATACATTTTCATCTGATGGACCTCATATTTTCCCAAGACAAAAAGCAGGAAAATAAGTACCAATATTTATGGTTAAGAAGGCCGATCATTCACAGGAGATTTGGCCCATTTGAACCATGAGAACTGTTTGGTCCTTAAAATAATCCTATGAATTAGGCAAAGACGACCCTGTCATACCCAATTCACAAAAGAAAAAACTGATCAGAGATTTTGTGGTTTTCTTAAGACCAAAAGGTTAGTAAGTGAAGGCATGGATGTAGGACCCAGATCCTTCTATTTCAAACCTTTACTTTTTCTCCTAGTTAACCCTTACTACATACATAGACCTTCATACATAAAATCCCAAACCCTTTCTTATTTTGTGCAGCAGACCTGAAAGTACAGGCAACTTTAGGAAATGTCAAAACATGTAGTAGAGCTTCTGGCCTTGAACCAAGTACCTGAACCTTTTTCATGTTAACCCAACTAAACCTGAAATACAACATTACTCCTGGTTCCGCTCCCCTAATGTTACTCAACATTCTGGAACTATTTGTAATAAAGCTATACAAGAAACTGTGGTAGATAATTAAAAAAGAAAGATGAACAGTGAAACTGAAACAATTCCAGCAAATTTATGCCCTCAAAAATCCCAAGAGAACATTTCCATCTCTCTTGGTATCCATTCCCTAAACTTGTGAGAGAGTAGCAGACACGGGACACATTCTGACCTGAAGAAGAATCGTAACACACAGCCCAGACCTGGACCAGCAGGAGTGGGGAGAGCATCAGAGCCCATTTTCCCTTCGTTCAGCAGCTGCTCTACCATCCAACTTGGCTTCTCTGGCCCTTTATAAATGAGGCATCCTTGGCTAAAAACCATCATTCCTACCAATTATAATTTGCCTTAGACATTTCTATGCTCACACATCTGTGCAAATATTTGCAAAACAGAATTTATGATTCACATTTGACATCACTCCACCACTATGGAAAAATAGAAGTGCCGTATTAGGCTTTGACAGAAGTAGTAAATGTGTGTTACTAGAGGAAATGGTTGTTGTCCAAGAATGTCAACTCCAAATGTCAATGTGAGTCTCTAAATACCCCTATATTCCCTTAAAATAATAAGATTTGGTAACAGGAATTAATAGACATCTTCATTTAACAGTCACAAGTATGTTCCTCAGATAACCATACATGGGCAGTTTAGTAGAAAGTTTAGAGTAAGTATCCTGTAATGTTGAGCTTCTCAACTTTAGCACTAGGACACCATGGGCCTGACAGTTTTGTGTTGTGGGGAGTGCCCTGCGCATTGGGAGATGTTTAGTGGCACCCATGACCTCTACCCACTAGATGTCAGGAGTACTCCCTAATTTTGATAACTGGAAATGTCTCCAGCTCTTACCAAACATGCCCTGGGGATAAAACTGCCCTTCAGTGAGAACCACTGGTGTAACAGAAAGACAATGGGTCATGTTAAAAATTTCAACTCCATCACTTAACAGGTGCATAGATTGAACAAGTTATTAACTCTTCTGAGCCTCAGATTCCTCTTCTATAAAATAGAGGACGTAATAATATCTGTGATTTGTGAGATTTAAAGATGCTTTTTATGTACCTATATGTAAGAGGGCATCTTAAAACTTGTGCCTATGTATATGTGTGATTTATAATAAATATATATGGGCTGGACAAATGTTTATTGTAAATCTATGCTGACAATGAGACAATATGCCTGTAATTGTTTTCAGATCTATAACACTGAGCTAGTAGAAGCAATGCTCAAAACAGACAAAACATTCTTGATGGTAAATGTTTTCCCTTGCAAGGTAATACCACATTTAGCACCCACCCGATATCTAGAGATATATGACCACTGGGACTAAAATGAGTTGAGAATGTATTGATTTCACTTGAACATATAGGAATTTTAGATAAATTATTATTAAATTTGTAAATTAGGAATCATGCTATTATTTGTTTATTTCAACTGACACGATGAATATACATGAGGAGGCTCCCTGCCATGGATTAAATAGTACCTGTTGGGAAACTGGAAAGTCATGTTCTTTTCAATTTGTCAAAGAGACACAAACACCCATGCTAGTTGTAACAATGAAACTCTGCTTTTTCTCCCTAATGACTCACATGCTCTTTGTTATATAAATCATAAAAATGGTAGAAATATTCTTGAAAATCTGAAAGCCAATGTATGCCTGTTAAATCAAACATTAGGCTATGCAACAAAGTGTTTTAAGGAAAGAACCTGATTTCCAGATGGCCACTAGCTTCCCAGCTGGAGAACAGCTCTACTTGTCCACCCACCCACACACACACACACACACTCTCTTACTTCTCTTCTTCCGGACGTTTCTTTATCCAGCTGTTGTCCTGTAAGAAAGTCCTTCTTTTGTTCACATCATGAAAACCCTGTTGCCTCAATGTTGTCCCCTGAGAGGTATTCTTCATATCTATCAACAGAAAAATGAAAAAAAAAAAAACTGAGAGATGCAACTATATGGGACCAAGTGTGAGTTTGTTAACCTGGGTGTCTTGAGAGGCACATCTGATTGGCCATCATCCATCTCCTAGGCTGACAAGTTCAGCACTGTTTCAAAATATGATGCTCTGGTAGGAGAGGACAAATCTCACACCCCAGCATCAGAGATAACATATAAAATTGCTCAGGTGCCAAGTGAAACTGCCAGGGCAGTTCATGATGTCCTGTGCTGCACCCGGGAATATAGAACCATGGGTGTGGGATAAACAAAGCCACGGTCGGTTTGGTGGGTTGGCCATTTCATTCATTCATTCATTCAAAAAAAAATTATATATATATATATATATAATATATATATATTATGTGTGTGTATACATATACATATATATACACACACACACATACATTTTTTCTTTATATATACATACAAGGAAAAAATATACACACAAGACTTTTTTACAATGTACCTAGTAAATGATAGTCAAGAAGTCCCGGTGCTTTTGATTATAAGCAACTGAATTCTTTTTTTTTTTTTTTAAGATTTTATTTATTCATTTGACAGAGTGAGAGAGATCACAAGTAGGCAGAGAGGCAGGCAGAGGAAGAGAGGGAAGAAGGCTCCCTGCCAAGATGAGAGCCTGATTCTGGGCTCAATCCCAGGACCCCAAGACCATAGCCTGAGCCAAAGGCAGAGGCTCTACCCACTGAGCCACCCAGGTGCCCCGTAACTGAATTTTTTAACTTCAGAGGAGTCAGAAGCACAGAATGTCTCACACACAAAAGAAAATCTTTGCATTGCAATTACATGAGTAAAAGTTATAGCACTCCTACTTTTTCTCTAAGTCTTACATTGACCAATGCTAATTAAGTTAGACTGTTGCTTCTAAGCATTCCATATCTATGTAAAAGAATTAAGAGCTATGCGTTGTTTTTCTCAGATTTTTAAGCTTTCTGAGTAAGGAAAATATATCTACATTACCATTTCCTGTGGAAGAAATTTTTCGCGAGGTAAAATTGGACATGCTGGCTTCCAGTAAGGATCTACAAAAAAAATAAGGAGGGGAAAAAATACAACAATGACTTCAAGAATCTACAAGTGATTCTTTCATTGGTAATGACATTTTCCAATGACATTAAGAAAGCCCCATGACCTGGTATCAGGAATACATGACATCAAGTGTCCCCTAAGAACCTGAGAGTTCTTCTATTCCAATGTATTTATTTTACAGATGTAGAAATTGAGGCCAAGAGCAACTGATGTCCCCAATGTTATAATAACAAGCAATTGGCTGAATGAGGCCATCAATTAATTCATTTATTCAATCAATAAATAGGCATTGGGTGCTTAGAGTATGGTTGACCCTAAGCCAGGAGCTGGAGACAAGAAGATGAATATGAGAAATGCATCAAGTCTATAGGGAGATAGAGACTGGTGAAGTCTATAGGGAGATAAAGACATGGAATTCACAGAAAAATATGCAGAGTACCTGTGGGGAAACCAAAGTGAACTCAGGGCTGCATTACGACTTTGTGAGTCCTAGGCACTTTTGCTTTCATAGGCTTCTTCTTTCACAAACACAGATACACACAGACACACACAGACACACACACACACATACACACACGCATGCCCACACAGTTAAAAAATTATATTTTGTAACTGTTAGTATAAAGATGAAAAATAACTCAGGCTGGCTTACTTAGCAGACTTTCATTATTATAATATTCATTGTTTTCTTCTCTTGTTAAAAGGAATTAAAATTAGAACCTTTTTGTAGGCCCCCAAAAGTATCATAGGCTTTAGGCACTGCTTTTTTTGTTTAATGGTTAAGTTGGTCCTGGTTTCCCTGAATGTGAGGTTTTCAGTTTTAAAACTGAAAAAGTCCTGAGCAAAGGGGAATGGCTGGTCCCCTAGGTGGGGTAGTATGTTTTTTGCAGAATCTGGCCAACTGTACAATGGATGAAATCACAGAGGGACATTAGATCTCAAGTCCGAGGCAAGTCATAGGCCGAGCTTTATCACATCAAAGTTCTATAATTGGGGGGTGCCTGGTGGCTCAGTAGGTTAACCACCTGCTTTTGCCTCAAGAGCTCAAGTCATGATCCTGAGGTTGGCCTCCCCACTCAACCAGGAATCTGCTTCTCCCTTTCCTCCTACCCCTCCCCCATGCTTATGCACATGCAATCTCTCTCTCTGTCTCAAAAAAATAAATAAAATCTTTTTTTAAAAGTTCTATAATTGAACCACATAATCTCCCATAAAATGGGCCCATAAAATGGGCTAATGAAACCTGCCATCATAGTTTTGTGATGATTAAAAATAATGTACACAAACATCAATCATTAAACTTTAAGTGCTAGTCCAATTTAAGACCATACTGTCAGGAAGCTGTTCATAGGTATAACTCAGGGGTTCTAAAAGCCCCTCTCACATTCTGATGCAAAAATATCTCCTACAATAATTTGCCATAGGACCTGATCATACATCATTTTTCTTGGGACCTTCTCTTAGAATGTCCATACCCCTACCTGGAGTAGGTGAGAAGTGGAATGTATTGGTGCCCAGACCAGGTCCTGTCTACCTATCTCATGTCTGGCACTATGGACTCATGATTGTTGGTGGGGTTACCTGGTTACACACCCTCCCCACACACTACAGCTTACAGCCAATGGTTGAATGACCTAGGGTAAAATGTGAATCTGGTGCCCCAAGGTAGAGCCAATTTATGCAGGTGATTTATGCTTCAGAGCTCACTATGGGATCAGACTAAAGCTAAACTAACAGAGAACATATCCTTGCTCAGCCCCTTCCTCTGCCTCTACTTCCTGCTTCCCTTTCTCCTCTCTCCTGAGAGCTTACCCTCAGTAAGTTACAGGCACCCACATTCCTCTCAGGCACTGCTTTTAGGAACCCAACCTGAGACTACCATTACTACCAGAAGGTAGAAAGATCTGCATTTAAAGGATGCTATTTGCTGACTGTTACTTTGAGTGTGTCATAGTCCAGCTCCCCCATCTATCAAAGGACGTGAAAACGCTGTTCTGAAGATCAAATTAGATGACATTTGTAAAGTGTTTAATTATTGACCAACATACTGAAAGCATTCAATTTTTTAAAAGATTTATTTATCTGAGAAAGAGCATGAGCAGGGGATTAGGGAGAGGGAGAAGCAGACATCCTGTGGAGCAGCGAGCCCAATATGGAACTTGATCGCAGGACCCCCGGAATCATGATCTGAGCCAAAGGCAGACACTTGACCAACTGAACCGCCCAGGCACCCCATAAAATGCTCAGCTTTTAACCTCATGCCTCTATCATCTTGGAAGCAGAGAACAAAGACATAAGGCAGGTATGTTTGGGTGTAGGGAGGGGAAGGAACAGCCTTAAACTTGGGACACTGGGCATGCAGGGAGTGTGGGCAGCCTCTGGCTAGCTGTGTTTGAAGGTCACCAAAATTTGGCAGAAGGGGGTGGGAAAGAGGCAATGTGAAGACAAACTTCAATCTCAACTATTTGTTCATTTCCCCCTTGGTCTGGCCCAGCTAATCTGGGCTCTTGGCTAACCTTCTGCTTCTCAATGGACTCCAATAAATTCTCTTCCTGAGCTTGTAAATACCGAGAGAGCTCATAGCTGACTGAACTGAGATTCTGCAATGGACAAAATGCTGAATGTATATTTGATTATACATTTGCAAAGACTGAAAATTACATGTAAGACACAGGACAAGGTAAATGGAGAAAAGGTATTGTCATAATTGTCTATTTGCCTATGTCTACCAAAAGACTAAGTGTCCCGGCGTAAAAGGTAAGTCTTTCCCATCTGTATATCCTGGGTCTGGGACAGAGTAGATGCTCCTCAGGTGCTTGTTATGAGCTGAATATGTCTCCCCTGAAGTTGATATGTCGAAGCCCAGTACCCAGTACCTCAAGTTATGACTGTGTTTGGAGGCAGAGCCTTTAAAGAGATGATTAAGTTATAATGAGATCATTAAGTAGGTCCTCATCCAACCTGTCTCATGATTGTATAAGAGAGGAATTTTGGACACACACAGAGAGATACCAGGGATGTATGTGTACAGAGAAAAGCCCATGTGAGTACACGAAAAGTGGCCATCTGCAAGCCACGGAGAGAGACCACAAGAGAAAGCAAATCTGACAGCATCCTGATCTTGGACTTGTAGCCTCTAGTTCTCTTCTAGAACTGTGAAACTATACATTTCTGTTGTTTAAGTCAACAGTCTATGGTCTTTTGTCACGGCAGACCTAGCAAATAAATAGAGTGCTTATGGGAAAAGGGATTTAAATGTTCTTAAAACAGGTCATTCAAAGAGCTCTGGGTCACACTGTCTCTGATCTGTGCCCTTTGTGTCATCAACTGTCCTACTGCTGGGGCCATAATAGCACCTGTTCAGAATGGGGCACTCCCCAGGCATTGTCTCATCCTCATCCTACACTCTGTGAGATAGCAATTATCATCTCCATCTCCCAGGCAGGACATCTGAAGTTCAAGGAGAGGATGTAACACCTAAGGTGGGAAGAGGCAGAATCTGCCTTCTAAACCAGAGCCACCTCTTTCTACAGAGACCGGCAATAAGGCTCATACTGAGTCACTGCAAGACTGGACCAGTGCCCTGACATTAGCGTGAGAGGAAAGGGAGACCCCAGCGGCCCCCACCTGACTCCTGACATCTCAGGCTTCAGAAGTGCTATGAGCTCTGCCAGCAGTGCCCAGCAGGAGAACCTGGACGGCATCTGCAGCAGACAAGGCCTCACAGAGCAGGATTCTCTGGGTGCTCTCTGATATTCTCTTGGTTATGGAAAGACATCTATGCAAAAACTTGTACAGGAATGATCATAACAGCATGCAAAACAGCCAAAAAGTGGAAATAGCATAAACGTCCACAGATGGATGAATGGGCAAAGAGCACGTGGTATACAACAGGAAAGTGCTACACTCATAGATTTTACTCAGCAATTTTTCAAAAATGAAGTTTTGATACATACTACAACATGAATGAACTTGACACACGCTCATGAGGGAAGCCAGACATAACAGACCACAGGCTTATGGTTCTACATGGATGTTATTTTTTAGATTTTCTTTGTGGTTCTACCATATCTCACCTCAAGTCTCTCCCAAGCAAGTCTTCTGCTGTCCCTTTAAGTTCTGCTGGTTAAAGAGGAGCATTCAGACAAGAATAATAATTTAGATGCTTATATATTAATTTATAATTTATCCCATTTGATTTTCACAACATTTAAGAGTGATATAATTCCACAACAACACAGATGGACTTAGAGGGCATTATGCTAAGTGAAATAAATCATAGAAGAAGACAAATACGATATGATTTCACTTATATGTGGAATCTAATACAAACAGACAAATAAACAAAGAAACAGAGACAGACTAATAAATACAGAGAACAAACTGGTGGTTGCCAGAAGGGAGGGGGTTAGAGGGATGGACAAAATAGGTGAAGGCGATCAAGAAGCCCAAACTTCCAGCTGTAAAATAAATACTAAGTCACTAAGGTAAAAGGTAGAGCATAGGGAATATAGCCCATAATACAGAATAACACTGTATGACAGCAGATGGGGACTGCATCTGTCTCTGCATCCGACTCACCACTGTAAGTGGTGGGCACTAACACAAAGAATTGTTAAAATCACTATGTTCTAGAGGCACCTGGGTGGCTCAGTGGGTTAAAGCCTCTGCCTTCAGCTCAGGTCATGATCCCAGGGTCCTGGGATTGAGCCCCACATTGGGCACTCTACTCAGTGGAGAGCCTGCTTCCTCCTCTCTCTGTCTGTTGCTCTGCCTACTTGTGCTGTCTCTCTGTCAAATAAGTAAATAAAATATTTTTTTAAAAATCACTACATTCTATACCTGAGACACATTGTAGGACAACTATACCTCAGTTAAAAAAAAAAAAATTAGAGTGATACAATCCCTACCTCACAGAGACAGAAGCAAAGGCTCAGATCGAGTAACTAATGAGTGGCAAAGCTGAGACTCAACCTGAGGTTTTCTAGCTGGAAGCTCATCATTTTTTCCCCTATGTCAGGGACTCCCACATCATCAGCACTTCCTGCAAAGTTGTACAGAGAAAAGCAGGTATCTCCTCTTTACCTTATATTTAGAGAATGGCTCTAATCAGATCCAACATTCTGCTAGAGGGACTGACATTTTCATGCCTCCCATAGCTAGGTATTCTCCAGAAGTCCTAGTTAAGTGGAATCAAGTGAGATAAGGCATGCATGAAGCTCATGGCCTTTTACCTCATTCTCCCTGACAATGAGTGGCTTCAGCTGTCCTGTAAACACCTCTCTGGCTCCACCCCAGAGTCTCTGTAATACTTTCTAGGGAAGTTTCCTACAAACCCACTTGCTTCCTCTAGGACACCTGGTTCTATCTCATTGCCTCTTCCATGAAAGTCCCCAGGAAGAACTTAGCCTTTTGTTCTTCGTGCTTCCTCTTCTCTCAAACTAGAATGCATGCAGAAGTTAGGAGCAGCCATCATGGGACCATGGACCAACCATGAAGACTAAAGTTACATACTAAGCATAGCAGAGCGGGAAGCTGAAGGAGCCTGGGCCTTGGTAGAATTACAAAGCTGTCACAGTAGCCCTAGATGATCTAGCTCTTGACTTCTCCTTGCAAGAAAAAAAATAAACCTCCTAGTTTGTTCAGAAGATTGCTTTTCCATATTTTTATTATACAAGATTAATGCTCTTCCTATCTGTTATGAGGTCCTTGTGGAGCAAATAGAAGCTGGGAGATATAAAAAGCCCATGGTGGTCTACAAAATATAAGATATCCGTAACTCTTGGGGCATCTGGGTGGCTCAGTCATTATGCGTCTGCCTTTGGCTCAGGTCATGATCTCTGGGTCCCTGCTCAGTAAGGTGTCGGCTTCTCCCTCTCTCTCACGGCCCCGCCCACTGCTTGTGCTTTCTCTCAAAGAAATAAATAAAATTTTTTTTTTTAAAGATTTCTGACTCTTTTATTAGTAAAACACTCTTTCTTGCAATATGTCTATGTGTTCAGTGTTCCTAGCAGAAGGGATCACTTGTTGAGTCCCTACTATTGCTTCAGGTTGAGCTGCGTGCCTTATGAGTGTTATTTTATTTAGTCCTTCCAAATGAGTACTATTACCTCTAATTATAGGAATCCCAAACTCAGAGAGGTTAAATAACCTGCCCAAGGTCACACAGTAAGTGGCAGAACCAGGAAGTATAATTAGGTCCCTATGACCAGAATACCAAGGCTCTTTTGAGTACATGATACTACCTGTCACCCTAAGTACCATGTGATATAACCCACACCAGACACAAGGAAATGCCCTGGAGTTCTGAAAAATGGAAGATAATGGAAGAGGAGCTGGGAGGAGCAGCAGCAATGAAGGGCTGCCCCAACATCTCTGGACAGCTCAGCCTCGAGCCTCACTCTTGCCTCTACACGGAAGCCATGAGTGGCCTGGCAGGATTCCTGACCGGACTCCTTGCCTGGATCTATCTCCCTATTAGATGACTTAATGATGCTTCATACTCTTTTTTAGCCCCGGGCTGTCTGTTGACACAAACTAAATGAGAAAGGAATATATTCCATTTTCAGGTGATGGTAGTTTAATAAATATGCAAGAGTATTTTTTTTCCTAATAAAAGTGACTAATATTATGAGAAAATAAATTTTTCTCATTAAATCTACATGTGTTCCTCTTTTTGTAAGATTTTATTTATTTATTTATTTATTTATTTGAAAGAGTGCTTGACAGCAGGGGAAGGAGCAGAGGGAGAGGGACAAGCAGACCCCATGCTGAGCGCAGTTTGATGCCATGACCGCAAAATCACAACCCGAGCAGAAACCAAGAGTTGGCTGCTCAACCGACTGAGTCACACAGCGCCCTGCATATGTCTCTCTTATACCTCCCACACAATCTCCCTCAGCCCCACCTTCTCCTTTTCCTCCTTAGGACTTAGCGGCCATGTTGCCCTAACCATTTCCCCACATCAGCCTCTTTGGTGGCCCAGAACCATTCCTAGAAGCTCTGATCTAAAACCTCTAAAGTGTAAGACCCTGTTTCATCCACCTTTCATGCCTTGGAAAGTTTACTGCAGTGGAACTCTTTCCATCTTACCCAGAATATAAAGCAGTATTGTGGATATATGAATATTTCTTGTACTGTTATTAAAATGGATCAACAACACGTCTTTGAGAATAACCCTTATTAATAATTAATATTAATTAAATATCCTTTTGTCAAGTGAACCAGAGATAACTAACCTCTTAAATTGATAGTGTCAAGAATATCTACAGCCGAATTTATTTTTAGGGCATTTTTTAAAGAAATTACTTATTTCAGGGACTCAAGTTATCCTGTTTCAAACCTACTCAGACACCTTTGTGTCTGTATGTCTATAAGGTGTCTAATAATGACATCTTAGTAGCCTCGGTTTGGCCAATTAGACTTATTTCTAAGTGCTGCCCTTCAGTTTCATTCCAATTAAGTTTGTAACTTTTCAGGAGAAAGATAGACTCTAACGTCAGCTTCTCAAAAAGCTGTTACCAGTGTATATGCCTAACAATGGCAGATAACCAACAATGGTACTTTAAATGTGGAAATTTTATGGGAAAAGAGGTGGGAAAGCTGTCTGTCTCTATTACACTGGACACTACAAAAGCCTTTCTCTTTAAGGCATCGAATGCATAAGTTGAAAATTCTGATATGAAATCATGACATCAAATCAATAAAGATAGAGGAAAAAACTTCTCAACCTCTGGCCCATCTTTCATTTCCTCTTTGTGGCCAAACACCAGAAAAAGCTGGTTTTTACCCCATGCCTACAACCAACACACAAAGACATCTGTTTTTAGGTTTTAGGTGAGATCGCTCTTCTTAAGCTCTGAATCACAAAAGCAATCACGTTTCTTCTTTCTCTTTGGGTGTATCTGAAACTATCAAACATCTCATATTTCCTAAATTATCCTCTTTTCGGTTTCTCTTTATTTCCTTATGGTTGTTCTCAATTCCTTTCACTGTTTTCTATTTGTAATAATAGCACTTTCCCAAGAGCCTTGAGGTCCATTAGGTTAAGCCCAATCTCAGTTCCAGCTCCTCCTGTCCCAACTCTAAAATAATTTCCTGGACCACTTCCTAACTGAGCTACAGTCTTTTCCCTCATCATCTGGGTCTTCCTGTCAAAAAGATTGTGTATCTCACTCTTCCCTTCCTGCACAAGGACAAAATGTCTCTTGGCTTATGTAACAAGGTCTTTACTACTCTCTGCTAATGTTCTCTTCAGAAAGATTGGGTGAGCAAAGAAACTGGAATGGGGTGTTGCATAGAAGAAAGGGAATAGGAAAAGTGAGATTGAAAAGGGGAAAATAAGATGATAAAATAGATAAGAGAAGAAAGGAGTTAAAAAAAGGAAAACTCAATGTGACTGCTGGTATTTGGGTCATGTGATAGTGTCAGCAGCATGGAGCTCTGTTTTTATATTTATATATAATACATATATATATATATATATATATATATATATATATATATATATATAATCTCATTTAAAACCCACACACTCCAGGCTTTAAGGTTGATGTTATCATTATCTTCATTCTACACCTAAGTGAAACTGTGCGATAAATGATTTCAATGGAGTCAGAGTCTTTTTTCAGAAGGTAGGGCAGGAGTTGGAAATGTGGGCACTGGGTGAAATTACTGGTTTCTGGAAAGAGGTTTTAGGATGAATAGTTTGCCTGAGGCTCCATAGCCGGTGCACAAGTTGGGATTTGACCTGGCAACAAAGTTCCTGTCCCTAGAAACCCAGGAAACAAAAAGAGGCTGGCAGGTGGAAAGTAACAGGCTAAAAGAAAGGGAAAGAATGACATTTCCTCTACCATGGATCCCTGATGGACCTCTACTGAGAAAGAGATCAGACTAGGCTTTTTTGGATCATTTTGCCAAAGTATAATAAGATCAGCACTGAGTCATACTTGATTATTTTCACTGCTCCAAAATCTTCCAATTTACCAAGCTTCTAATACACTTAGACAAACTGATATCTTTACGAAAAAGAGCAAACGTGAACACTCACCTAGAGGACATCACTATAGTGATGGAAAGTATTTAAAAGATAATGTAAGATAAAGAAATAAAAACAGCAAAAAATGGGTAAAGACTGGCAGAGGTCTACGCCCTGGTGGCATTCACCTTTGTGTATGAAAGTCTGGGTGGTTTCACAGCCCAATGATTGTGCCATACCCACTAGTCCCTGTTTCCCAGAGATCACTGGTAAGCGGGAAAAAACCCCTAGAAACTGGCAAAGAACAAATGCCATCAAACTGCTTTCTGTAGAAGAGTAAGAGGAAGCTGGTAATTACAAACCAATAAACACAAGCCTTAGCTTCTGGAAGGCAAATAAAAACAAACAACCCATTAGCACCCAAAAGAACATGAAATATTATGTAAGAAGAAAACAAACAGGTCTTCGTGAAGTGCAAACATTAACAGGTCCATTTAAATTAATGGATTGCGTTTAGCCTTCACATGCAGTGTAGAGGCAAATCCAGTAATTATCAGGCTGTTAAGGATTCATTTAGCCTGCTGCGATGGTTGGAAATTTGCTATTTCTTTAGTCATGCGATCTCACAGTCTGAGCTTAGCACTGAGAAACTTGCTCACTAGCAGTGAAACAGTTCCAAACGTATGCAAGTGAAATCTTTCAGCAGCCAGAGGTCTACAGGCCACTGGTTTTCTGGTACCCACCAAAACATTTTCTGGTTGTTCTATTTTTAGTGTGAGCCGGTCACCATCTCTTTTCCACAGAATGACAGCATCGAGTTCTAGCCTGAAGAGTTCTACTCTCTGGGACAATGATCGGTTTCAGTCTATAGAAGACACTGATTTAGGGCTGCCTGGGTGGCTCAGTCATTAAGCGTCTGCCTTTGGCTCAGGTCATGATACCAGGTCCTGGGATCGAGCCCCACATCCGGCTCCCTGCTCAGTGGAGAGCCTGCTTCTCCCTCTCCCACTCCCCCTGCTTGTGTTCCTGATCTCGCTATCTCTGTCTCTGACAAATAAATACATGAAATCTTAACAACAAAAAAAAAAAGACACTGATTTAATACTCATTAATAAAAATGCTATGGAACAAAAGTTATCTATCACCTGAGCCCTTCACGAGCTATTTTCAGTTTTAGCTGAAAACATTTGTTAAATGAGTGAAGACCCAAATTCTTAACCATGGACTATAAGCCAAAACCTCATTAGTTAACATAAGTACTTTACCATGTTTCATATTCACAATGGCTCTGTCATGAGGTCATTCTTTATTACAGTCTTACACTGTACCATCTTTTTTATTATACCAGTAATACTTCTCAAATGTGAAAAGTCAAAGAAAGCACAAAGAAAAAAATGAGACACCTTTCATCAATATCATTATTTTCTTCCAGGGTTTTCTTTGCCTATTAGATCCTACTGATCAACATTTTTTCAATGTCATTAAAAATAATTAAATGATCATTTCTTCTGCAACTAAAATATATTTCATCTTATGTGTCTATGAATATAACATAACTTCTCTGGTGTTTCCAACAAAACCATACAAAAATCTTTGACCACACCTCTGATTATTTTCTTTGGATGAATCCCTAGAAGTGAAATTGCTTGCCAAGGGGTATAACCTCTAAAACCTTTTTGATCCCTATTGTCAAATCTCCTTCCTGAAAACCCGTACCAGCTTATAATGCACCAGCAGTATACAAATGTCCACACATTCACCAGCATTTAGAATTGTCACTTATTAATCCTTTAAGAATTTAATAAATGAAAGTGGAATCACTTTACCTCAATTTCATATTTTCATAATTGTATCCATTATTTTATTTATTTTGTGAATTCTCCATTGATTTATATCACGTGCTTCTTACTGTTCTCTTATTCTCATCATATATCAGTAATAGTAATTTTTACTTTTCCAATTTTCACTTGCCTGCTAATTCTATTTTTTAATATTCTCTCTTTTTCTTTAATCTTTAGTTTTTAATTTTTTATTTTTTATAAACATATAATATATTTTTATCCCCAGGGGTACAGGTCTGTGAATCGCCAGGTTTACACACTTCACAGCATCACCAAAGCACATACCCTCCCCAATGTCCATAACCCCAACCCCCTTCTCCCAACCTCCCTCCCCCCAGCAACCCTCAGTTTGTTTTGTGAGATTAAGAGTTACTTATGGTTTGTCTCCCTCCCAATCCCATCTTGTTTCATTTATTCTTCTCGTACCTACTTAAGCCCCCATGTTGCATCACCACTTCCTCATATCAGGGAGATCATATGATAGTTGTCTTTCTCTGCTTGACATATTTCGCTAAGCATGATACGCTCTAGTTCCATCCACGTTGTCGCAAATGGCCAGATTTCATTTCTTTTGATGGTTGCATAGTATTCCATTGTGTATATATACCACCTCTTCTTTATCCATTCATCTGTTGATGGACATCTAGGTTCTTTCCATAGTTTGACTATTGTGGACATTGCTGCTATAAACATTCGGGTGCATGTGCCCCTTCGGATCACTACGTTTGTATCTTTAAGGTAAATACCCAGTAGTGCAATTGCTGGGTCATAGGGCAGTTCTATTTTCAACATTTTGAGGAACCTCCATGCCGTTTTCCAGAGTGGTTGCACCAGCTTGCATTCCCACCAACAGTGTAGGAGGGGTTCCCTTTCTCTGCATCCTCGCCAGCATCTGTCATTTCCTGACTTGTTAATTTTAGCCATTCTGACAGGTGTGAGGTGATATCTCATTGTGGTTTTGATTTGTATTTCCCTGATGCTGAGTGATATGGAGCACTTTTTCATGTGTCTGTTGGCCATCTGGATGTCTTCTTGGCAGAAATGTCTGTTCATGTCCTCTGCCCATTTCTTGATTGGATTAT
Source organism: Mustela lutreola (assembly GCF_030435805.1). Classification (NCBI taxonomy): domain Eukaryota; kingdom Metazoa; phylum Chordata; class Mammalia; order Carnivora; family Mustelidae; genus Mustela; species Mustela lutreola. The sequence continues at coordinate 30,228,440 of NC_081302.1, forward strand.
TTGTTCTTTGGGTGTTGAGTTTGCTAAGCTCTTTATAGATTTTGGACACTAGTCCTTTATCTGATATGTCGTTTGCAAGTATCTTCTCCCATTCTGTCAGTTGTCTTTTGGTTTTGTTAACTGTTTCCTTTGCTGTGCAAAAGCTTTTGATCTTGATAAAATCCCAATAGTTCATTTTTGCCCTTGCTTCCCTTGCCTTTGGCGATGTTCCTAGGAAGATCTTGTTGCGGCTGAGGTCGAAGAGGTTGCTGCCTGTGTTCTTCTCAAGGATTTTGATGGATTCCTTTCTCACATTGAAGTTCTTCCTCCATTTTGAGTCTATTTTCATGTGTGGTGTAAGGAAATGGTCCAATTTCATTTTTCTGCATGTTTGCCTGCTAATTCTGATTGTTTTTATCAGCAGCTTTCACTTTTCTAATTATCTTTCCCCTTATGAATTCTTTCAGTCTTTAAAAATTCCTGTAGACCATGCATGAAACTTGTTTCTGACTTCAAAATCCAAGCAATCACCAAGACCCACAACTCTGCTCCTACATATCCCTTATAGGATGTCTTTCCCTATTGGCACTACCAATTCAAGCTACCACAATCTGCTCACTATTTTAACAGCTTCCTTGATATATTCCTGGTCTCTAGACTTAATCTCTTCTAACACATTCTCTACCAGAGAGTCACCATCTTGCTTAAAACTTTTCAGTGGTGCTCCATTTCCGTCAGGCTAAAAGCCAAGTTGTTAACAAGGCTTACAAGTCCACACACCCTCCTGTCTCATCTCTCCCCACTCCCCATTCCTCACTCAAGCTCTAGTTTCAGCCACACTAAATCATGCTAATTCCCTGAAGGCTTCATCCATTTTATCACCCTTAGGCTGTTGCTTATGCTATGCACTAGGCCCCAAACAGTCTTTGTTCTGAACCTTTCCTCACCCCTTAACTCTCTTTTTAGGAAAGACTTCTATTCATTCTTTAGGTCACATAACCTCCCAGAAGCATTCAGTGACAACATTGCAACCTGGCCCCCACCTCCCCAGGATAAGTTAAGGGCCCTACCAAGTGTTCAAATAGCAAAGAGTATCTCTCAGTAAAAACGTTTACCAAACAGACTGCCTGTTTGTGTGACTATTCTTCTATCCCTAGAGCAAGTACACATGGGCACACATGTGCGCACGTGTGCTCACACACACACAAACACACACAGACTAAATCTTGAAAAGTGTAAACAAGACCATCCTCTCTACAGTTGTGTTTCTAGAAACTTATTAGAGTATCTGGCACATAATCAGTTCCAGAGGGATATTCATTAGACAGACAAATGGGATTAATTAAATGTTTATGCGTGCTTTCTTAAAATTTTTTTTAAAGTATTTTATTGTTACATGGAAACTCTATTACATATGGATTTACTCTGGTAATGGTGAATCCCTTTCCAATTGATATGTGATTCTTCTTTTGTCACATATAAAATTCTTACATATTCTAGAATGCTTCATGATTGTCTGTCTTGTTCCAGAAAGTTGTTTTTAGTTTCTTATAACAGAAATAACATTTTAATTACTGTCTTTTTTATAAAACATTTTAATACCAGTGCAAGCACCCCTCATTAATTTCCTTTGTATAAATTCTATCAACTATTCTAACCCACTTATTTCTTTCATATAAACTTTAAAACATTTCCTTTAGTTCCAAAATAAATATTTTATTGGAACTTTTGATCAGAATTGCATGAGTCCTATAAAATGAATTCAAAAGAGCTGACATTTATGATATTCAATCTGTCCATCTAGGGACAGTACTCAAAGAAGCATTTACTCAAGAAATTCTTCATGTCTTACAATAAATTTCTGTGGTTTTTTAAAATCGGGTCCCACATTTTTCTCATGGGGATTTTTTCTTGATGTTTCACATATCTTGTGCTATTGTGAAAGAAATAGTAAATATATATATTTACTACCTCTTTATATATTTATATAAAATATATTTATATATTTATTTATATTTATTTCTTTATATATATATATATATATATATATATATATATATTTCAATAAGAATTCTAAATTTGGGGGCATCTAGGTGGCTCAGTCAGTTAAGGGTCTGCTTTCAGCTCAGGTCATGATTCCAGAGTCCTGGGATCTAACCCTACATCGGGCTCCCTGCTCAGCAGGGAAATCTGCTTCTCCCTCTGCCTGCCACTCCCCCTGCTTGTGCACGCACACTACACTCTCTCTCGCAAACAAATAAAATATTTTTTTAAAAAGATTTTAAAAATTTTCTAAAAGAATTCTAAATTTTCTTTGTATCTACTGGTGCTGTGAGACATGCATGATCATACAAATTACCCTTGGTTCAAAGTAGGATCACAATTCAGTCCAAGTGTATCTGGATTCCAGCCTCCCACAGTTTTTTCTATACGGATTCCTTTCAAACTTTTACCTAATGAAAAAAGCAAGAACACTGGAAAGGAATGGGGAAAAGGGCAGAGTTATAGGAGGACATTTTTCTGCAAAACCTTTTAAGTAAAATTAGCTCTTAGTGCATTTGTACCATGTGGCATCTGTGCATTTTCTCAAATACCACCAGTCTCTGGGATGTGTATGTTCCAGTTTGAAAAGTATGGTCTATAGTTCACTAGCTCCCCGCAGGAGAATCCATAAAAGGATACTTAATTACATTTTAGACCAGGGGAACTTAGGTCAAGAAATGCAGAATAAATTATTTAGATGCTTGGAGTTCTCAAGTATACAATTACGATGAGGATTCAGCACTGTTGGTTCTCATGTCTAGAAGTAAGCTAGTTGTCATTTAATGGGGAGCCATAAAAGGCGCTCTTCCGGGGCGCCTGGGTGGCTCAGTGGGTTAGGCCGCTGCCTTCAGCTCAGGTCATGATCTCAGGGTCCTGGGAACAAGTCCCACATCAGGCTCTCTGCTCAGCAGGGAGCCTGCTTCTCTCTCTCTCTGCCTGCCTCTCTGACTACTTGTGATTTCTCTCTGTCAAATAAATAAATAAAATCTTTATAAAAAAAAAAGGCGCTCTTCCAATTAATAATCACAATAAAAGGATGACTTGTATCCTTAATAAGTTTAGCAACTGACATAAAATGCAATCTAATAAATATAGCTGTCATTTGAGAAAGCGTCCATTTGAAGAAGGGCCTCTCCCAAATTCTAAAATCACACAGATTTTTACAGTGATAAACTAGAAACACTTGAACATATCTGATGAAGACTCGTGATTAAAAAGTAAACCGTGAGAAACTAATGACAGTACACAGAAATTTTACATAAAACCCTTATTCCAAAGTTCTCAGCAAAAGAAAAGGAAATTTGATCAATCAATGGCCTGGAAGCAGGTAATATCAGAAGATACGCTGTGTGGGACAACAAAGATCTCCCTTGACCTCTTGGCCAAGGATTTTACCACTTTTTTCATAAAGAATGCTTCAAGTTAATGCCTGGATCACAAGGATACTCTCAGTTAAATCATGTTTACTTAAGTTGACTGCTTAGTGAATTAGATACCACAGTCTGAGTTTAGTCATTCAAAACATATGCTCTCTGTTTTGTTTACAGAAAAATTAGTTCTTTAGGTATTTCAGTCAAAACTCCAGTGTTGGGAAAGACATTGCAACTACAGAATGGTAGCTGGGGTAGGGATGTCACAGATGGGGAGCACCACGACCTCCAAACACATACCCCATTGCCTTCCTGCAGAGGGGCTGACTGCTCCTTGGATTAAAACCCTGGGAATACAATGTTTCACAGGACGACCCGTAAACCACAAATAAAAATGTATCTCATTACGTAATAGTCATACCACACGCACAAGTATTACTGGATAAGGAAATTCTTGTTTCCGTATCATTTTAGCTTTTTTATAAAGCCAGAGGAAAGCACATTTATTGCTCCTACATATTTTATGTGAAAGAAATTTGAAAAATCATTGAAAATTTCAGTAAGACAAAAATCAGGCTTCTTGTTCCAATTCTGGTAACCATGTCTTGGCAAGTTGCTCGACACTGATATGTTTCGTTGTCCTCATCTAAAAAATTCACGCATTAGACTAGATAAGGTTATGCTCCATTCTTATCAGAAATTTCTGTCACGGGAATCAAAGATTTACATGAAGCTAAAACTTAAATAAAAACCCTGACCTGTTTATCTGCATTCTGTCTAACCTGACATTTAAAATCAACCCAATGCTTTTCTAAAATTTTTACTGATAACATTTCTCAGTTTTCTCAGACTGATTGTCCCAATAAGCCCTGGAGTACGACAGATATCAGGAAGACCACATCTGCTTTATAAACTGTGGAAGTGATGGCTGGTTTTAAATTTGATTCCCTTTACTGAAAAGTAAACTTACAACCCACAAATGCTGTACTTTAGCTTTCTGATTACTATAAATGTTTGAAAGCCAGGTTATAAAATTCCTCAGTAAACCTTTGGGAATTGAGCTCTAAACCCCTCTGAGACACACATGACCTGGTCAGCAATGGGAAGCAATGAGAAGGCTAGAACTTAAGGCAGAGCCTCAAGGCTCTTGGGAGGGAGACCCTCTAGTGGGCACAGAGCTACTACTTGCAAACTGCATGCATCCAGGAGTTTGAGTCCCAAGGCTCTATGTCATAAATGGAAACAGTGGAGAAAAAAACATGAGTCAGACAAGTCAGCTTTGTTATCAATTATAAAGGAAAGCCTGGTTAGAATAATTTTTCTAATCCTATCAAAGAATCAGTTTCTAAAGCCAATTTTCAGGACTAGAATATGAATAGAGGTTGAAAATTGCCCCCCATCTACATTAACTAATTCTTAGGTTAGAACTCAGGATATAACACAGACAAGTTGGCCAAATACACATGAATCCCTGGAGGACATTATGTGCCCCTCCCCCACCTGCTGCCAGTTCATGTCACCCTGCTTTATTCCTTGGTACACTGTGCAAGAAATGTGGTTTTTCTTATTTGGGGAAGATGGGGTAGAGGGGGTATGGGCTTGTCATCTCCCCCTCACAGCTCAGTGCTTGCAATGTTTTTAGCAGTCAAGAAAAACAAATCCGTAAAATAATGGAGTACACCATAAAAGCATCATCTGTGAAAACAGGGAGGTCCTCTTTAAAAATGTTTTTATAGTCACTTGCAAAATAGAATTGCCTTGAAGAAGTTACTACCCTTACAGGTGATCGGATTCACCAGCTGACAGCTCCCACACGGAAACTCAAAGAGGCTTTCATTTCTCTGCTACCCATAATTGTGTTAAGTTGCAGAAAAGTTAAAAGGCAATACCATCTCAAATCACAAGAAGCAGCAGAGCTGTTGACAAGCAGAATAGCCCCTTGGGAGCTGTCGAAATTTAACTGGAGAAACGACAAAGTTAATACAGTAAGTTTTCATTGCAGTCATTTGCAAAATACACAGGAAAAGTAATACAAGGAAAGCAGATACATTTATGTTTGAAAATATCATTCAACTTACCTCTCTTGAGGCAAAAACCAGGACCTTTTGTCTAAACTGTCTGCAGCGATTCCCCAGGTGGATCCTGCTGAAACTAATGTGTACCCAGAGTTAAATGAGTGTCCTTTCTACCTCTACTTCACTGTGTTAATGAATAGTTCTGCGGCTTTTCCCTCAGTGGCTGAGTCACCCAGGGAGGAGGTGGGTGGTGTGAAAGAGGGTGTCACCTTATATAAATACCAATTCAATTAAAACAGGCTCACTCATGGACCTACTGTCTCTGTTTGGCGAATTCTTGTTCTAAGTTATGGCCTCGTTATGCCAAAAAGAATGTACTCCTGTTATCGCCCTTTTAATTGATATCAACAATGCACAGAACAAGGAGGCATAGTACCCAATCCATTTTGGATTCTCTCTCTTTTTTTTTTTTTTTAAGGTTTTTTTAAAAAATTGATTTATTTGACAGAGAGAGAGAAATCACAAGTAAGCAGAGAGGCAGGCAGAAAGAGAGGGGGAAGCAAGCTCTCTGCCGAGCAGAGAGCCCGATGTGGGGCTCGATCCCAGGACCCTGGGATCATGACCTGAGCTGAAGGCAGAGGCTTAACCCACTGAGCCACCCAGGAGCCCCCCATTTTGGATTCTCTTAAAAAGCAAAACCAAAACTTAAGGTAGGGAGAGTTTTTCTCTATCTACCCATATTGGCTTGGAAGGCACAACACAAGAAGCACACTGTTCACTGGAACCATATCCTTTAGGAGAGAGAAGGCCTTTGAAATTCTGAAATCAGAAACTAAGAAAGGACACAAATTCTATACATGAGATATTTTATAAAACTATCAGAGGAAACAAGCATTATGAAATGTAAGAATTCTGATCCTTTCATTATTTCAACGTAGATAACAATGTGAAAGAGACGCTTGGAACGTCTTTCACATCTAAGGGCAGAAGTAGACTCTTGTGTTAACCCCTGCTCCGGGGAGGAAGCAACAACATAGAAAAGCCATGCTTGGTGGGGGTTCCCATTACAGGGTCTGAAATGTACCTTCCATCGTAGCCAGAGAGACTTTACATGAAGCTCAGCAAACCTGGGACGTTGCCAAGCAAAGCCAAGTCATTAGAACTTCCTGGGTCATCTTTATTCATCCGTCATACCAACAATTAACCAAATCCTCCCAGTTTCAAGACAGCTCCTGAAAACTACAGGCCAGCTGAGCTATAGTCACAGAAATGACCATAACAACAAGTAGAAGTGTTCAGACGGGAAGGCACAGAAATTGTAGTATGCAGTCATTATACTCTGGGACACCACTTCCTTAATAGGCCCTTTTTCTGGGCTGAAGAATTTGAAAATCTAAAATGGAAAATTTTCTTTAAAAGTAACATACAGGGGTGCCTGGGTGGCTCGTGGGTTAAGCCTCTGCTTCCTCCTCTCTGTCTCTCTCTGCCTGCCTCTCTGCCTACTTGTAATCTCAGTATGTCAAATAAATAAATAAAATCTTTAAAAAAAAAAAAAAGTAACATAAAGGAGTGCCTAGGTGGCTTAGTGGGTTAAGCATCCACCTTCGACTCAGATCATGATCCCAGGGTCTTGGAATCAAGCCCCACATCGGACTCTCTGCTCAACAGAGAGCCTGCTTCTCCCTCTCCTATTTCCCCTGCTTGTATTCCCTCTTTCTCTGCTGCTCCCCCTGCCTGTGCTCTCTCTCTTTCTCTCTGTCTCTCTGTCAAATAAAATCTTTTAAAAATTAAAAAAAAAATAAAAGTAACATATATATACATGTATATTCCATCCTTCCACAGAATTTTATAAATGTAAAAAATTTTAGAAATATGTTCTGAACTTCTGTGATGCCTGTAAATGTTGGTTAGATTGAGGCGGGATATTAATACTATAGATGAGAAAGTTGAAAAAACATGTTTGTTCAATTCAAAAAATAAATTAGAAGTTATATTCAGCATGATTCAGCATTCATTTAGCTAAAAGAAGGGCTAAAACAGTTTCAGAGCCAGCTTGTAGGAACAGGCAATAACTTACATTACAGAATGTTTAAATGTATGTTTTTGTCCTCATAAAATATAGAACCAGAAAAATAAGTTTTTAAATTTTAATGAAGTCAAATCTACTGCCCAAGATACGTCTTAGGCTTTTGAGCTTCCAAGCAATTATTTCTGCCTGTAATTGATGGTTCCTCTCATCCGGCAGGAATCCATACCACTAAGCCACACCAGTGTCTTTTCATTTAGAACCAAATCTTTGACTCAAGAAGGGGTTCATTCTAAACACTTGGGGAAAATTCACACCTCCTCCTGGCTGAGCAGACATTCTGCAAAAAGACTGCTAAGAATTAAGAATCTCAGAGTTTGAAGAGGTCAGTCAATAATGTGTTTGGGTGTGGAGGTGGCCAGATAGGTTTGGTCTCGGTTTCACTCAGGCCTCGAGCATGCTTGGAATACTTGGTCCACCGGCCTATTTCGCTGTATCTGAGTTCATGAGGTCTCTTTAGAACATGAGCTCCTAGGCTGGGATGTTTTATTGCAGGTGCCCAATGCCAATTGCTTGGTAGTGGCTGCCTGGAGGGATATGATGAGATTTGTAAAGCAACTTTTGACTTACTCAGGAGTGCCATAATTTTAATTAACATTATCTACCACGCATCTCAGAGGGGGGATTTTTTTGCGGAATATAGCTCCTAAAATAGAAGAGTGGTTTTCCTGTTTTTCCCTTTTTTAAAATAAAGCAATGCTTTTCTATATATTATACCCAATGAAACAATCAGCCAAAATGAGCCCTTACTACTACATAATAATGAAAATAGCAAATACATAGCACTGTTAATGCATTAGGCATTGTTCTAAGCACTTTTCATACATTAATTTAATGATTGTTTTTAAATGATTGTCACCTTCTGCAATGGTCTGAATGTTTGTGTCCCCCGAAATTCATATGTGGGAATCCTAACCCCCAAAGAGGGTAATGGTGGGTTGTTGGGGCCTTTGGGAGGTGCTAGGTTATGAGGGTGGAACCCTCCTGGATGGGATTGTATTCTTATAAAAAAGACCTCTCAGAATTTTCTAGCTTCTTCCTTCAGGTGAGGCCACAGTGATAAGGCACAGGCTTTGAACCAGGGAGAGAAGCCATCCCCCAACTATGCTGGCATTTTCATCTTGGACCCCCCAGCCTCCAGAACAGTGAAAATTAAATTTCTGTTGTTTGTAAACTGCTTAGTCTGTGCTATTTTGATATAGCAGCCTGAATGGACTAAGATACCTCCTCGCGCCAGACAGATTCCAAAAATGATGTGGAAAATGAAAAAAAAAAAAAAAAAAAAAAAGCAAATGGGACAAATAAGCATCTCGAACTTCTCTCATCTATTACATAGGTCACGCTGGGGTTGAAAAAGAGTCCCCCTTTTTCCTCCCAGATGGAAAAAATGTTATGTGCATGCTAAAACAAAGATACAAAGATATATCATTAGGATGATAATTACAGAGCCAATTTCTCTTTGGCTGGGAGTAGACAGATGTCAGAATTCCTGCATTACTGCCAGTGTTGCAAGAGCCGGTGCATTGCTTCATGCACTCTGATGGGGCCAGCGTAATGTGGGCCAATGGAGAGCTCAGCGGAGGGCACACAGGAGCCGGAGTGCCATTTTCTGTGCAGCCCCTTTCTTCACTATGGGCAAATCATTTAACCCTCATGCCTGTGTCTTTCTTGGTGCAGCAAGACTGATGAGACCTCTTTACCAACTGCATAAAGGTCACCATGAAGATGTCCGTTTTTTTTCAAAAAGGACTCCAAACCTTTGTTCTACAAAAACATCAGAACGAATTAGAAGGACTCAGCTCTGAGTCCTTTCTGACTCTTCATGCTACAAATAGGAATTCCCCTGCCCAAAGAAAATAGCAGAGATTAGGCATGGTTGATGGTGATTATAATGATGATGATGAAAATAACAACAATAGCAACATTAATCATTTAAATATGTGCCCATCACTGCTAAGTGCTTTACCTGTGTTATTTCATTTGATCTTCACAAACACCCTACACAATAGGAACTGCTGTTATGTCCATGATAGAGATGAGAAAACAAAAGCCCAAGACAAACACAGCTAGGAATTAGACATGTCCCAAATTCCAGTTGAGGTACACTGACTGCAGAGCCCACATTCTTGGGTATGAAGCTCCACTATTTCTCCAAAATGCCAAAAAGGATCATGGGTGCTACTTGATCCAAGAGACCGTGGCTAGACCACACGATGAGCTAAATGTATAGCAGGCTTGAGCCCTGACTAGTAAGTGACAGAAAAGTACAACGGCTTTTAGCAGGAAATGTACATAAATCTTAAATCATCATAGCCCACATGTGTTGGATTGCAATGTTAGACGAGAGAATGGCCTTGACTGGCTTCAAAATCCAGGGTCCCTTAATGACATTGTAAATCTAACTTATCAATAAGTTTTCTTTTTCTCTTTATTGAAAGAATATTTATTTACATGTTTAAGACTATTTTTAGAGCAGTTTTAGGTTCATAGCAAAATAAAGAGTCATGTACAGTGAAATCCCATGTACCCCCTCCCTCCATGTACAGGTTCCTCTATTATAAACCACCCCCACCAGGCGCATACATTTGTAAAACTTATGGATCTACACTCACACATCATTGTCACCCAAAAGTCCATAATTTACATTAGACCATCACTCTTGGTGCTATACATTCTATGGATTCGGATGAATGTATAATGACATGTATCTGCCATTATAGTGTCGTAGAGATCCTCTCACTGCCCTAAAGACCCTCTATGCTCTGTCTAGTCATCCTACCCTCCCCACAACTCCTGGCAATGACTGACCTTATTACTGTCTACATAGTTTTGTCTTTGCCAAATGTCATCCTGTTGGAATCATACAGTATGTAGACTTTTCAGATTGGCTTCTTTCACTCAGTAATATGCACTTAAGGTTTTTCCATGTCTTTTCACTGCCCGATAGCTCATGGCTTTTCAGCTATTCCACTGTCTATACCACAGTTTATTTATCCATTTGCACAATGAAAAACATCTTATTTGTTTCCAACTTTTGGCACGTATGAACAAACTTGCTATGATCATTCACAGGCAGTTTTCATTAAAAAAAAAATTTACACAATATATTTTGAACCAGCCATATACTTACATTTTCAGAAATTAAAAGTATAGAAAGGAGTATAATGAACAGTCTTCCACTCCCCCCCAAACTTTGGTCTCCAAAAAAGGGCAGTTATTTAGTTTCTTCTGGGTCCTTCCATAGATATTTATACACATATAAGCAAATGTATGATACAATTATTTCCTCCATTTTTTTCTGAAATGTTTGCATATTACATTATTCTGAATCCTTTTTTTTTTTTTTCTTTAACATCTTATCCTCTGACAATCTTTCTACACTGTGTTTTTTGTGGCTGCTTGGCCTTTCATGCTATGGATATGCCATAATCTACTTCATCAATCCACTATTAATGGACATTTCCATCATTTTGAACCTTCTGCTAACGAGCAATGCTGCAGTCAATAACACTGTACATAAATCTTTGGCACATGCGTGTATACACCTGTAGGATAAATGCGTATAGATGTGCTAGATCCAAGAATTCATACATTTTAACACTGGTAGATAAATATTAGCAAATTGTCCTCTGTAATGGATTTACCAATTTATCCCTCTTACCCTCATTTGTCTTCTTCAATCATTTGCTCACTTAACAAATATTAAGTACTGCTTAATAGCACTTAATTAATTAAGTGCTTCTAGTACTGTTTCAATCCAAAGGACAGGAAAATTAATGAGACCCAGTACTTGCTCTCCAAGAATTCATCATGGTTGGAGAGATGGACATTGAATTAAATAAGTGTAATACACAGGACAAAATAATACACAGAAATATTATGGTCATAGTTACATGGTAGAGAGACTGAAGAATTCTACCTGGGTCTGGGGGCTAATGATGATACTGAGTTTCGAAGTTTGTATGAACATTGATTAGATGGTCGAAGGGAAGAAGAGCCATCCATCCATTTTGCCTTCCTAGATTTGCTCCTTAAGGTCTTCCAGATTCCTGCTTACGAATATAATTCAGGATTTGGCAGTCTGAGGCAATGTGAGGCATGACTGGTCCAATTAATGAGGGAAGTAGGAGCAGAGATCTAGTTGGGTAAACAGGACTTACAGCCAGATTCTCCTCAATAGTGCCAAAGTCAAGAAAGCCTGCTTGGAAGTTTTGCTACTTTCCTGCTCATTCCTGTACCTACCCAAAGCAGCATTTCTGCAGCAACAATAACAGTTCCACAGAGTGGTATATGTCTGTCCACACTTTCCCAGTCATATCATCTCCTATAGAAAATGTAAGCTACACCACAAACACAGTGCAAGCCTCCTGCTCCAGAATGAAATAACCAATTCTGCAGGGATCAGAAGGGAGAGTTGCTCTTCCTTCCACTGAAAAATCTAGAATGGCAAATCAGCTTTTTAAAAAAAAAAATATTTTTTTTTGGAAAATCAACTTTTTTTTCATTTGTTTATTTTCAGCATAACAGTACCATTATTTTTTCACCACACCCAGGGCTCCATGCAATCCGTGCCCTCTATAATACCCACCACCTGGTACCCCGACCTCCCACCCCCCGCCACTTCAAACCCCTCAGATTGTTTTTCAGAGTCCATAGTCTCTCATGGTTCACCTCCCCTTCCAATTTACCCCAACCCCCTTCTCTCTAACTCCCCATGTCCTCCATGCTTTTTGTTATGCTCCACAAATAAGTGAAACCATAGTCAAGCAGAGAGAGTCAATTATCATACGGTTTCACTTATTTGTGGGGCAAATCAACTTTTATAATTAAAGTCTTTACTTTTAGATTGTTATTTCATAATTTCATGATCATCAGTTCTGTTTTTTTTTTCTTTTTTCTTTCTTTTTTTTTAGCTTTTTGGTTTTTTTTCAGTACACAGTCAATGCTTTCCACTTTATCAGTCTCTACATTGTCAACTACCTCATGGTATTATATCACAAACCCCTTGAGATCAGAGAGCAGGGCTTAAATGTGTCTCTGTTCTAAACGTGTAGCACAGTTCCTGACTCATAATAGCACTCACTAATTATTGACTGAATGAAGGAATAATGATCAGAAGCAATAACCGGGCATACACAAGGGATATTCATCATTTGTCAAAAATCTGGTTTATCTGTCTTGTAAGTCTGATCTTCTTATGATATTTTTCTATCCCTGGCAGAACTATAAAAATTATAATAGGCGGAACTACAGACTAGCCTCAGTTCTTCAACTCACTGGTCATACTGCTCTCTTAAAGCGAGAAAAGATTTCTTTGCATTTTATAGAGATTGCTCAAACAGTAATTATCATAACTGAACTTATTACTGGAGGTTGGAGCCTTCACGACATTGTGTCTCCTCCCTTGCTCTCTCCACATCCACATCTAATGAAATGGTCCCTGACCCATCACTGTCAAATTCTATCACCTGCTTCACTCTAACCTTTCCCTTCTACTTGACTCCCACCACCTGTGCTTGAGTTGGGAACTTCAACATCCTGAGCGAACACCATTTCAACCACCTACTAACTGGCCTCTTTGCTGTTCAGACCTGTCCCCTACTGTGTCACTCAGGCTCTTTCAGGATGTAAAGATCAGAGATAAACTTCAGAAATCTCAGTCAACGGAAACACACTACCAGTGGCAATTAAACAGGGAAGAGCCACAGTACTCTCAAATAATGGTGCTCAGAAATCTACAACTTAATACAGGAAAAAGACTCAATGTAGCAACTGCATTGAAATAAAGATAGGCATTACAGGAAAAGCCTGTTTCATAGTACAAGGTCAGAGAAGCCTCTTGCAAGCTTCAGTTGTTCTCCCTCTGAAAGGGTCTTTGCAAAATCTGCTTTCTCCCAGAGAACCACTGACTTGTGAGTGGATTACCCAAATGGAGTGCCAGCTGGAATTTCTTATACCTTCCTAGTCATGTAAGGCATATTCCTGCCATGTGACCAGGCCTTCTGGGGTCTCACCAGGTACAAATCATCAGTTTTACTGTTAACAAGAAACAATGTCGACCAGCTGGTACAAACCATCCTGAAACTTTTAGGGCACATGCTTACAAAGTAATGCTATTAATACATTTCAGATGAAAGCTGTGCCTGCTTACTTTTTAGAGTAACCCAGGCTAATCCCAGCCTTGTTGGAATTAACCCTCACAGCACAGGAGGTTTAGTACAAAGATTCGGGAGGCTGACAGACATTGTCAGCAGCCTTTTTATTCTCTTCCTGCTTCTTCTTTGTACTATGTTACCATTTTATCACAGTTCCTGCAAGTATCCGTTAGAATCCTCTGAGAGAAAAATGCTTTGAGTTGGGCGGGGCTGGGTGTTGGTAGTCGTCTGTGTTTCTACAGAGACAGCCTCTGCACCAGTCCATCTCCTGGGCTTCTGGTGAGCCACAGAGGATGTTTTTTCTCAGACACCTACCCCATCTCACTCAGCTGTGACCAACACCAGCGCTGCATGGTTCAAAGCACAGTTCCTCTCAACTGCTCGGAAGTGGGCCGAGTACATAGCACACACCAAGTTACTACTTTCTTCCCAGGAAAGACACATTCCCGTTTAATATTTTTCCAAAAGAGAGGCAATCATATCATTCTCCAGCCTTAAACATATCATAACTTCCTGTGTAACATAAAATTCAAACACCTTACATTCATATAGGAATATGTTACCCAATATGGCAGCCAGTAGCCATCTGTGACTATTCAAGTTTAAATTAACCAAAATTAAATAAAGTAATAAATTCAGCTCTTCTGGGGTACCTGGGTGACTAAGACAGACTAAGTCTGTCTTTGGCTCAGGTCATGATCCTGGGATCCTGGGATCCTGGGATCGCGTCCCGCATGGGGCTCCCTGCTCTGTGGGAAATCTGCTTCTCCCTCTCCCACTCCGCCAGCTTGTGTTTCCTCTCTCTCTCTCTCTCTCTCTTCCTCTCTCAAATAAATAAATAAAATCTTTAAAAAAAATTCAGCTCTTCAGTTGCACTAGCCACTTTCGAATACCATAGTGGACAGGGCAGATAAAATAAACAGGAAGGTGGTCTGCCTTATTGAAGCCACTTTCGGCTATTCCAGGCTCATCCCCCACCACTTACCCTGTGTACCCTAAGCTCTATTAACATCAAAATCCTTGCCGTTGCCCAAACTACTGTGCAGTTTATGCCTTTACTATTTGTTCTTATGGCACACCTGTGACCTGAAATATCCTCGCCTCTTATGCACCTGGCAATGTCTTACTCACTTTTAAATGCCCGGCAAACACATAGCCTGTTCTGTGAAGATATTCCTACCATTCCACTCTCCAAACATGGGCAGGAACCTCCCTTTCTCTTTGCTCCAAGAAAATTCTGTATGTGCTTCTACTGTAGCACTTAGCTATGTTACTTGGTAACCTAGCTATACTCAGTGTACCACATACATTCTTTAATAGTGGGGACCATATAGCTAGTACTTAAGAGGCCCAGTGGCCTCGGCCAGTGACGAATTGTGTAATCTTGCAAAACTCTGGTCTCAGTTTCCTCATCTATGAAATAAGGATAATAAAATACTACTTCCCACATAGGGTCATAATGGTGATCAATTATGTTCCTATCAACAAGCCCTTAGAATGGGGCCTGGGACTGAGGGTGCTACCTAAAAGTAAGCTATCAGTGAAATATTAATCCATTTTGTTTATTTACATATAAAATATATCAAACAAGAACAAGAGGTAAGTGCAATTAACGACCCCACTCATCTAGACATATTTGATGTGTCCAATGGTCAAACTCTAATGAGCAAGTTTAAGTAGTTGTCTACCACTAAACATGGGTTTTGGAGGGTGAATGATGATCTGCTCAAGAGTCAGTCCCTGGGACTTATTGAGAAACTATTGATAGATTTAGAGAAGGCTTGTCATCCAGGAAACTTTGGTCTTTTGAGCCAGAAAGGATTATTTGTGAACAACAGAATGAGAGGTGCCCATGTATGTTCAGTATTCACTGTCGTGCTCCACAATTCCTTCTCTTCAATTGCAGCTTGTTATTATGCACACTCTCTTCATGACTGGCTGGACGCTTCTCTCTTCTCAATCCCCATCTTTCTCTTCTGCTGCAGTGTTCCAAAACATCCAACCACCATGGTGGAGTTTCATTTCTCTCTTAAAATCTATTTTCTTATAAAAAAAAAATCTATTTTCTCGGGGCGCCTGGGTGGCTCAGTGGGTTAGGGCCTCTGCCTTCAGCTCGGGTCATGGTCCTGGGGTCCTGGGATCGAGCCCCACATCAGGCTCTCTGCTCGGTGGAGAGCCTGCTTCCATCCCCCTCTCTGCCTGCCTCTCTGCCTACTTGTGATCTCTGCCTGTCAAATAAATAAATAAAATCTTTTTAAAAAATCTATTTTCTCTCTTTAATAATTCACTGTCGTATAAGTTTCCTATTGTTGCTGTAACAGATTACCCCCAATTTGGTGGCTTAAAGCAATACACTGCATTATCTTACAGTTCTGGAAATCAGCAGCCTGAGTCAGTTTCACTGGGATAAAGTCAGTGTGGTGGCAAAGTTGGCTCCTTTTGAAGGTTCAAAGGAAAAAAAATGTATTTCTGCCTTTCTTATAGACGACACTGCCTGCTTCCCTTGGTTACTGACTCCTTCCTTGCCTCATTCCAACCTCTTGCTCTGTCATTATATTCCCTCCTTCTGACCGATCCTCTGTCTCTGTGTCAGAAGGACACTTGTGATTACATGGAAGCCACCCAGATAATCCAGAATAATCTCCTTATCTCAAAACCCTTAATTTGATCATATCTGCCAAGTCCCTTTTGCCATGCAAGGTGACATGTCCCCAGGTTCTGGGGATTAGGATGTGGACATCTTTGTGGAAACATTATTTGGTCTACTGCACCCAACACATGTTTACAGTTTCTCGGCATTCTCGGTTTCCTCTATTTTTACAATTTAAAACTCTAAATATTTCATTAAGTTCAAAATGCGTGAAGTTCTTTGATTTAGTAAATAAATTGAAAAAATCTATACTCTTAAAATAGTTGACATCCTTAGGGTTGCATCTAAAGTTTTATACTTAAAAATCTTGTGAACAAATGTTAGAAACACATGCAACTTTTAAAACATTCTCCCCATTCCACTCATGAGTTATATAAACAATATTAACCTAACAGGCATGTTTCCGGATGGTCACTGGATGTTCGAATATGGCTTGCAGTGATCATGTGAAATCTATTCCCAGCTGAACTTGGGGAGAAACTTACCTACCTTGTCTATACGATCTATGCCATGCACACACATGTATATACCTCCATATATATCTCTATATGTTCATATTTACACATATATAATGCAAATATATTTTTAATGTTATTTATTTGAGAAAGAGAGAGCACAGGCGGAGGGGAGCAGCAAGCGAGAGGGAGAAGCAGGCTCCCCACTGAGCAGAGAGTGGGGGCGTGGGGCTCAATCCCAGGACCCCAGGATCATGATCTGAGCCAAAGGCAGACATTTAACTAACTGAGCCATCCAAAAGCCCCTGCATATATTATATTTATACACATATCTTATATATTAGATTTATACATATATAGCACATATATATTAGATTTAAACATCTACACACACACACACACACACACACACACACACACACACGTCAATAGCTCTACCTGTGTTTGTTTTCCCTATCAGGAAGTAAGCATCTCCAGGGCATAGCTCAAGCTTACATTCCCTCAAATCTATAATGTTTACAATAGGCCTGACTTAGCCAGTGCTCAGTGATTATTTCTTAACTGAATACATTTGCATTACCATGTGGCACAGGGGAAAACCGAATAGAAGTCACCTGACAAGAAAATGA
Organism: Mustela lutreola; assembly: GCF_030435805.1. NCBI lineage: Eukaryota > Metazoa > Chordata > Mammalia > Carnivora > Mustelidae > Mustela > Mustela lutreola. The sequence continues at coordinate 30,245,822 of NC_081302.1, forward strand.
AATCATCAGACCCTTCGTTCTGTGTCTTCCTTCTCAATATCTCAGCCTTCAAAAGATTAGACCAAAGAACTGGGTTCAAGCAGTCCCTCACCTTCATGCTTGTTTTTTTGCTGCTATTTTCGCATGCTATATTTTGCTGTTACCTCCTACACATTCTGAGTGAATCTCTCAAGCCACTTGGTTTTCCAAAATTGTGTCCTTGCTCCCACCCTCCCCACACATAATATCTGAAAAGCCCCCACTTCCTACACCTTCAGCCCCTCCCAATCACCTTCTCTACCTGGGACTTTATTCCCTCCACCCACTTGTGTTTCTCCTCACAACTCATCTTTGGATTGTCTCTCATGTTCTTTACTTCAAAAAACCAAAGGATAAATTCTCAGAAAAGAGCAGAGAATTCTAGAAAATTTTTGATTTCCAAACATTATCATAAATTAATGGATAATCCTTTGCTGAGACAAAAATCTATAAAAATTTTAATAATGTCTCTAGAAAAGAGGGAACTGCAAGTATTTTGGAATTGGTACATCTTATTATTTGCTTTGATTTTACAACAGTTCCTCTCCTCATCAAGTCATTTAAAATTATTAAAAAGTAGTTGGTCTCAATAATTTAGGAGTGGGGTGTGTGTGATAGAAGTGGGGTGGAGAGAAAGAAAAGCCTTGAGATCATTGAGAACACTATGAGGTAATTTGCTTTTTATGTCATGCATTTCATGCTCTTTCTACATTTTTGATGTTTTTCATTTTTCTTTTTTATTTTCTGCTGTTGGTTTGCATTTTATTTTCCATTCTCACTACTGAATATTCAGTTCTTTCAGGAAGAAAAAAATTGTATACGTTTATATTTTCAAATGTCTTCTATGAAAATAAATCTTGACTTCTGCCATTTCTACTATTAATACCTAAAGAAGAAGAGTAAAGAGGTAAGGAAATTTAATGCTACCTAACAATCAAATTCCCAAGGCAGGCTAAAAAGTAACCTAAAGACTTGATTAAATTCATATTTATATATTAAAGCATGATACTGACCCATAATTCCAAAGTCAGTGTTTAAAACACGGCAGTTACAAAAGTGTATCTTTCAGAATATTCCTTCCCTATCATGGAAAATTTCCAAGAAACCATCGAAATCAATTTTTCATTAGCAAATAAAATGTGACACACCTTGGCTCTGAGTACAGATAGAGGCAAAGGTCATTATGAAAGTATCAAGCAGAATACAAATGTTGTAATAGCTTTCACTATTAACATAATTGATGCAACTTAGAATCAATCCTCTTTTTTGTTCTTTGTTCTATGGCCAGAGGTTGGCAATCTTTTTCTTAAAGGGCCAGGTAGTAAATACTTCATTTCAGGCCTTGTGGGTCATATCTCAAAACTCAACTCTGCTGTTGTACCAGAAAGCAGCTGGAGACAATCTGATTAAGGACTGAGCATGGGCAGAAGGGTCTGCAGGAATAAGAGCTCACAGTGCTGGGCCAACCTCTGGTCCATGCTAACTGAATCCTACTAAGAAAAACATGCCTCCTTCTTTTCCTCTTCCCCATGGAGGGGGAACACTAGTAAGAAAAAGATCATAAACATCTACTACAAACCTCATTTTCCAGACAAGAATACCGAAGTTTTAAATGGTTGGGTGACTTGCCAAACCTTCAACAACTCCATTTGTGTGCAAGTGAGACCAGAGCCCATTCAAAATTACGGAACATTCCTTGACCACTTACTCTCTCAGGTAAGCTTCAAAGCACTTAAACTTTCTCTGAGTTCATCCTCACAACCTCTTTCTAAAGTACTATTATCATCTTCATTTCACAGATGAAAAAACTGAGATTCAGAGAGGTTAAGCAATATGCCTAGGGTTTCACAGCACGGAAATGGTCCAGAGAAGAGCCAGGGCTTTTCACCCTCCACTACTTGCTGCGGCTGCTCCTGCTGCTGCTGCAACACACCCACCCCTCCACTTTCCAATGTGTACTATTCTGTGTCCTCTGGAAAGCCAACACTAGACTTCCCACTGTCACATCGGATCCAAGATGCCATGGTTAGGGTTTTCTCCCCCTCAAACCACTCCTGTAACCTGACTCGCTGATCCAGTCCAACTGTAATTCTGCAACACAGAAACGGGGAGTGGACCCTGACTTCACACACCCATGGCCAACCCCATGTAGAAAGGCTGGGAAATGTGAAGTGTTTGATCTTTGCTTGCACAACAACCAAACCAAGGAGACTTGAAGAGGAAGTCAAGTTCAGACTCCCTCCCTCTCTTAGACTCCTGGAGCAGTTCCAGTGACCATAGCCACTGGGAGTCCAGAGAAGGGCCCCAGGAAAACTGGACTGGAGTTCACTTTCATTCCACAGCTGAAGTGTGTGACTCTTCTAGAAAGTTGGGCTTTCCCAGCACCTTCCACTGCCTGCATTAGCATCCGCCCACTTCCCCTGCTTTGTTTCTCCTAAACCCTGTAAAACAAGTAGGTGCAGAAAATGTAGGAAGAGGGGGGAAGACATGTTCAGTGCCCACTTCTTTTCTGAATAAATGTATTTCCTTATAAAGTTTTGGTGTGTCATACCTAAAGCTTCCACTGTTAAAAGATAAAGCCATTGCAGGCTAAATGACAAGCTATGAGCAGAAGAGAAAAGTTCTCTAAGTTGATGTGCTCATGTTACAGAATCAAATATTCTTCACACAGCCAATGCATGGATGTAAGCCACTGTTACTTGTCATTTACTTAAGAAGTAACGGCAGCAGCAAATCAAGAAATGTTAAAAATTATGTCATTGAAGTCATTTACTGAAGGTAAACAAAGTCATTAAAAAACAACAAGGAAAAAAAAAAGAGAGATAATCAATAGGTCCTCACTGAAGTATTTCAGATATCTCTGGGCAAATGCCTCAGCACAGAAAAACCTTCTACTGCTGCACCTGAGGAGCCCACTGCCCTATGTACGAGTGGCTGGGTAGCCTCCTGGGTCTCCCAGGGAAGGTATGCAGCCCGCCCTGTGGGCTCACCCGCCCTTCAAGCCCAATCTGACAAGGCCCGAGCAAACACACTCTCCAAAGCAGAGACATTCTTTAGGGATTGTGCAAGGAATTTGGCAGCTGTACCTTCCTCATGAGGTGTGGCGTAAAGAGCAAGTTCCTCAGCCAGGGGCAGAAACTTATTTACCGCTTCTTTAGAGGAAATCAATATTACATTGTCTTATCCAAAAATTCACATTCACATTAAAATTCCTGTAGACTTCTTCTGCTACTGATCTCTTTAACATTTTAACATAGAAATCATAACAAAACAAAACTTAGCCTAGCTAATCTTTCTTGTAATGAACCAAGGAAAGAATGGAACTCATACAGGACATTTTGCATAAATATGATTTCTACCTCTCTTTTCTTCCCTCCTTCCCTCCATGACCTCTGGTGAAACAGCTCCTGATGTTCTTGGTGCATTCTGACAGCCCAGGAAGGAGGAGGACTCTAGTACCCCTAGTACCCCTAGGTACCTCTAGTACCCCTAGAGTACTAGTACTCTAGTACATCCCAGGAGGGAAGAGGTCTCTGACCCAGAACAAGCCCTCCAGAGGGCTCTTTTTGAATCCTAAATAACACTATGTGTACAGATCAGTATTAATGTCTTTTAACCATAACTGTGTTTTCACAGGCCACATCAATCATGGGAAAAGTCAAAGGCTTGAGAGCAATTTGGTTCCTGCCCCTATGGTTTTATCTCAAGAGTTCCTACCAGACCCAAACTGACGTCACTATCTCTCTATTTTGGATGTGTGGTTCTGGCTTACTTTGGACAGAATACGATATCAGGTGAGAAAGTTGCTTTTACTCTGCTGGCCTGCAACACGTAAAACTACTCCCCTGGAGGGGAGTGAGAGAATGAGGGAGACTGCCTCCTTGAGCTGAACTGTCACCCTGGGTAAGGGCTGAGTCTCTTGTTGATTCTCAGTGGGAGTCCATTTTCATGGCCCTGTGAATCACCTGTGAACTAGGCATGACCCTCGTGAATGCCAGCATTGAGTGGGTGGGGCACTGAAGGATACTTGTTGTTGTTATTTTGGTTTTTGCATTATGGAAGACTCTCTGACTTGTTCATGGGTAGGGCTAGATGAAATAATAGGCCAGTTTCCTGGAGGCCAGGAAGACAAAAACTGAAAGACAAGAGGATGCTGGGAAGAGAGAAGTCATACAAATGTCTGTGGGATGTTATCAAGACCCTTTGGGACTAGACCAGAGGTAGCTCAGGGACAGAAGGCTGTACTGTCTGTGATCATTTTTGTTGGTGTGTCCTGAAGCAAAAATTACTTGCAAATGGCGATTTATATGGGTTCTGCTTCTCTCCCACTGTCCAAAGCTTGTGTGAGTCTCTCTTGGAGGCAGAACGTAATGCATAACCCTGCTGGCAGGGAATTCTGAGAAATGTAGTTCCTAGTCTTCTAGCCTTCGTGAATAAGACATCCTGGAAGTTGGATAATGCTGGGTTATCCATGCATAATCTGCACAACACAAAACATACAAAAGTGCAGAAAGGAAGTCAAATATTAGATAGTGGAATGTGCTCAAAGTGCTTTTATGCTGGTAAGGAGATGTAATCAATTTTTTGAGATAGTACTTCCCTCATGCCCAGTGACTCTAAGGAGTGCCTCACTCTCTTAACCCCAATTACTGTCTCTCGAATTACTATCTCTCGGTTTATAAACCCCTCTCCCCAACCGCTATTAGAGCATTTGAGAATTGCCCACTCAGCATTACCCTCTAAAGCCTGTATTTCCTATGTCCATCTTCAGGAGGAAACTCCTCAGAGCCAAAGAATATCTGCACGCCAGAGAACCTGCCCAAGACAGAGGAGAAGGAAATTGATGTGTCTTAAACATTTATTGCACAGTAAAGAAGAAAGTGATCAAAAGTCAAGACGCCAGGGAGAAGGGTTGTGAATTCGAGAGACAGTAATTGGGGTTAAGAGAGTGAGGCACTCCTTAGAGTCACTGGGCATGAGGGAAGTACTATCTCAAAAAATTGATTACATCTCCTTACCAGCATAAAAGCACTTTGAGCACATTCCACTATCTAATATTTGACTTCCTTTCTGCACTTTTGTATGTTTTGTGTTGTGCAGATTATGCCTGGATAACCCAGCACTATCCAACTTCCAGGATGTCTTATTCACGAAGGCTAGAAGACTAGGAACTACATTTCTCAGAATTCCCTGCCAGCAGGGCTTTGCATTACATTCTGCCTCCAAGAGAGACTCACACAAGCTTTGGACAGTGGGAGAGAAGCAGAACCCATAATATTTTCCCTTGCCATTGGCAAGCATGTCATGTGCTCTGGCAAACATTAGATTTAGGATGCTTCCAGAAGCTTCTGGTATTCCTCCTGCAAATTATTTCATTTTAGTGGTGAATATGTAGCTGAGTCACAGTCAGCCATTTCCTGCAACTCCTGCAAATCCTGATTTCCTGAAAGCCATCAGCAGCTTTGTATAACCTTCATCCTCAAGGCTTCTGTTTCCTTAGCAGAAATTTGACTGAAACATATACCTTATAAGGTATATATATACCTTAAAATCCATAGTAGGAACTTAAAAAGAATAACATAAATACTAATTTAATTATTTTAGTTAATAAGTAAAATTTTTCGTAATAAAAATATTTGTAATTAGTTCTTCTCAATTAATTAGGATATAACTTAAATCTCTGGTTCTAAAATAATTTTATTTCAATATCTAGATTTAATAGCTATAAGAACTAAAAAAAAGACACCTCAAAAAAATTGTAGATAAAAATAGAAGATGTGGGTGCCTGGGTGGCTCAGTGGGTTAAGCCCGCCTTCGGCTCAGGTCATGATCTTGGGGTCCTGGGATCGAGTTCTGCATCGGGCTCTCTGCTCTGCAGGGAGCCTCCCTCCCCTTCTCTCTCTGCCTGCCTCTCTGCCTACTTGTGATCTTTCTCTCTCTGTCATATAAATAAATAAAATTTTAAAAATAGAAGATGTACCTCATTAACTATGCTTACTAAATAACAATATGCAAAGAAATTATGATATGCAGAAAATTATGAAGCTTTCTAGAAGGACATTAAATAATACCTAAATAAAATGGAAGTAGATCTTGTGTTCTTGGATAGAAAGGTTTAATATTATAAAGACTATAATTTTCCCCAAAATAAGCTATAGATGTAGTGAGGTTCCAATCAAAACATCAATAGAACTTTTCATGGAAATTGATGCATTGATTCTGAAACTTATATCAATGAGAGAGAATACCCAAGAACTTTCTGAATTAGACAGCAGTGGTCAGGTGCAGAACTAGTCTCACCAGATAGAAAAACTTGTTATAAAGCTGTAGTAATTAATATAGTGGTGTATAGGGATGGATACATTGATTAATTGATTATTTGGACAAATATCACAGAAGGAAGTTCACACAAATATTTAACTTTGATAGGTAACAGAGCTGTGGGTATTAAACCACCCAATCTTTGGTACTTTGTTATGGCCACCCTAGTTAACTAACACAGTATCAAGCCAGAATTCCTAAATCACTCTTCCTTGTTTCCAAGTTTACAAGAGAGTACAGCAAAGCCTAGAACACACTAACACCTTCTGCAGTATCACTTTTGTGTAGCTACCCTGGCATCAGTACAGAAGAAGGAAACTGATAAACATTATTAGATTCCAAACTCACCAGATTTTCTTTTGACTTCATGACTATAAAATCAAATTTCACATGATGCTACAAATGTATGCACCAAGCCTGCATTTTGCTTCTTTTTGGTGATTATCACATATAATTATTTATTATATTGACAACAGCCAACACACTTGTTGTTATTAATAGCTAAATAAAATTTCTTTATGTCCATGAAATTTACCCAATGGCTGGCAAGAAAACGTTATGGTGCTGCTCCTCAAAATGAATACCAGGGAAATGATATGAATCACAAGACAGGGAAAGACATTGGAATCCATCTGAAAACCACACGTCCCATCAAAGCCAGCCTGCTCCAGACTGCTCCTCTCTCTTCCATTCAAAGCCAACAGAAACCAATGGAGCAGAACATCAAGGCAGCTAAGCAACAAGGACACAGAGTCCCAGGTAGCTGTGCCTAGAATGAGAGAAGCCATTTTCCAAGTAATAAGTAACTGGCACAAAAATTTTGCTGAGGATCTTAGAGCAAATGGATTTTGATTTAATGCAGGTGATCAAAGGTTACTATCCTGAAGATGCAAAGAAAGAGAATCCCTTGCCCTGACTAATACAGGCCCTGATACAAAGCATGACCCATCTGTCAGTGCTCCCTGAGTTGTGTTTCCCATGCCTGCAGAAAGATAATAAAACTGCGTATCTTCCCAGAAGTCAGGCCCAGGAGCATGGTTGCTCCCCCACAGTAAGAGAACCAAGAGGCTCAAAAAAGAGTAGATAGGCATCACCATGAAAGAAAAATTTAGGAGTTTGCTGATCTGAACTCAGATTCAGGGGGCTGGCCACTGAGAACAGTCCAGAAAGTCTTCATAGCATTGTAATTGTCGGGGGTAGGGTGGGGTGCACAATGTAGAAGGAAACTGAGTAATTCCAATAGGATTTGCCGTAGTAGATCTCTGAGAGTTTATTTTAATGATGGCTTAAAGATCACTGAAAGCCAAATAAAATACAATTATTTTCAACCTTTAAATTTTTCCAAATGTATTATAAATCCTAAAAAGCAAAAAGAACAAAACAAAACAAACAAACAAAAAAACCTGATCAAAACCAACAATAACAAAAAGTCTTTGCCAATATTTAGGTCAGCTTCTTAGATGATAATTAATGACTGTGCTGGGTGTGTTCTAGAAGCTCACAGTAACATATAAGCTCTCTGTTTCTCTAGTTAAGTTTTTCTGATTCAAAATTTGCTATTTTTTAAATTAATATACTATTTATTGGAGAGGTTTTAGGTTCACAGACAAATTCGGTGAAAGTATAGAGATCCCAAATACCCCTGGACCATCCCACCTTTCTAGTTTCCTCTATTATTATATCTCTTGCATTAGTATGGTCGAATGGTCTGTTCCTGGAATAGGTGCCATTAACAACACATGGGTGTCCTTTGAAAGCTCCAGGCAGTATATACATATTTTACTCTGTAATGAGCCAACACTGATAGATTATTATTAACTTTATTATCAAAGTCCCCAGTAAGATTCCCTGTGCTTCACCTATTTCCTCTCCAATCCCTGGCAACCACTAATCTTTTTCTTATCTCTATAGATTTGCCTCTTCTAAGTGACATATAGTTGGAATATAATATATAGTTTTTTCCAAACAGGTTTCTTTCACTTAGTAGAATGAATTTAAGGTGCAACTTGCTCTTATTCTATAGAGAGTGATGAAAATAGAAAAGGATAAAGCAAACAGAAGCAATTTGAAATACTCATAGTGCTCTACCAATATTTAGTGTGCACAGGGCACACACACACACCCCACTCATTTCAGATTTACATTCAACAATATGAATATGCCAAGGAAGGAACCACAGAACTTTAAAGACTATTTCCACATACACTGTATAGTCTCAGGTCAATAGTAGATGGAAGTCTCACATTGGTAACATTAAAATTTGTTCTCCTATTAAAATACTATATATGGGGCGGAAAGTGGGGATAGAGAATTTGCAAACAAGTTCTGAAGTCTTTTTTGTAGATGTACTTGTAGTGGCATGAAGGAAGTGATTCTGAAACAATTGAGATATTTTATAGCATTAAGCAATGAGTAAATATGTTTATGCTATTGAGAGGCAGAGTTCCCACTAAGGAAGAAGGGACATAGAAATACATAATGATGAACGACAAGAAGGAGCCTCACAGGAATGGACTGGAATTGAAAGTATTGATGTGGGCTCTTAATTTCTAAAATACATGGGAATGTGTATATGCATGTGTTTGTGCAAGTTTATATGCCTATGCATCTATATGTTTGTGTGTATATACATACATACTTCCTAACTTTGCATACCAAAAGGGTGAAGAAGCAAAGACCATACCAAAGTAACATAAGCAGCAAATCTAATCCCAAAGTTTGGCCTATAATAATACTATTCCAACTAAAGGAAAGGGAAAAAGGCGGTACTTTAGGGAGATATGTTGAGCTAAATACTGAAAACAAAATACCTGAGCCAAATTTATCTGCACAGATGCTTACCATATCAATTGGGCTGAGGGTTGAAAGATATAAGTGCTCTTCACTAATCACCCACAGGCTAGATTCTTTATAGTACAAGATGAACCAGGAATATATTGTTATGCCAGAAAGTGAAGAAGTGCTTTAGAAAAAAATAAACAAAAAAACAACGGGGGTTTAAAACAAGAACAAGGAACCCACTTGAAAAGGGCCTTCAGTTGTCAAGTCAAACTAGGGATAATATGAGCACCAAAATATTAAGGACAGGAATGACTTACAAATCACTGAAAAATATGAACTAATATGTATGCTACTGCTGTAAGTAAATAAATAAATGAGACAGGGAGGAGGCCTCATGCTTTTAAGGCAGAATGTGGAATGATGGCTAGTTAATGTGGAGGGGGTGCTAGAGTTTGAATCATTGGCAGCATTAGAATAAAGACTAGATCAGGCAAGAGTCATCAGTGAATGATAACTAAATCCAGATAAAATTTTGCTGAAAACCAGAAACTTGCACTAGACTTAAAATGCCTTATCACAAACTGTCAATTAATTTCAAGTGAAAAAAAAAGTTAATTGTACAGGGATAAACTGAGTATCACCTTCACTGGTGATTAATATTAATGTCACCAGTGAGGAGCAGACGGCCATTGTGTGCCTCCAGATGGGACACCTTGATAAAGACACACATCACCTATGAAGTATGTGGGTGAGAATGTGTAACCTGACTCTAATTATGAAGAAACATTAAGCCAATGAGGAATATTTTATTAAAAAGAGGGGAAGATTATAGTCTTCAAAAATAATATTGGCATAAAACATAAGAAACAGTTGTGGAACTGTTCCAGATTAAGGACACAAGACAACTTTTATTAATATGTTCCAGGCCGAAGATGCAGGACAACTAAATGCAGTATCTGACCCTGGATTGGATTCTAAATTGGAGGGGGAAATGCTGTAAAGAACATTATTGGGGCAATTAAAAAAGGACAATCGTTTAGATAAAACTATTGCACTAATGCTAAATTTATTAAAGTTGATGACTGAACTATGCTTATGAAAGAGAATATTCTGAGGAAATATACAGTGAAATACTTAGAAAAGTGGTATTGGGTTAAAGGGTCATGATGTATATAATTTAATACTGGTAATACAATACAAAAAAGAAGGAAGCAGCAAATGAAAGAAAATGAAGTAAAATGTTAACCACAGATAAATCTGAGTAAAGAGTATACAGGTATTCTTTGTATTATTTCTTGTTTTTGCAACTTTTTTGTAAGCTTGAAATTATTTTCAAATCCAACAACCACAATGTTAAGGAAAACGGTATCTAATGAAATAAATAGTGACAGTGAATATTCTACTGAAATCCTCATCAGCTATCACCTATAAACTCCTATCCATCCTTTAAAATAACCTGCCATGGCATTTCTTTCTCTTTGTTACCTTCCCCAATACCTTTGTCTCAAAAGGAAACACAACAAAACACTACACATTCCATATCAGCCCAAATTGCATTCAGATTCTAGTAACACAGTGAAAACAGAAGTAGCGTAAATAAGACAGAAATGCATTTCCACCCCAAAACTGAAGGAGAAGCAATCCGCATTTCACTCTGCTGTGTCATTAGTGATCAGACTCTTTCTCTCTTCCTTCCTTGTCTTCCTTTTTTTTTTATTCTAAAGAGAGAGAGAGAGAGTTGGCGAGGGTTGGGTAGAAAGAGAGAGATGAAGAGAGAATCCCAAGCTGACTCCATGTTGAGCACAGAGCCTAATATGGGGCTCAATCTCCCCCACTCCGAGATCATGAACTGACCTGAAATCAAGTCAGACACTTAATTGACTGAGCCACCCAGATGCCCCACTTGTCATCTTTTAAATTGCTTCCATTGTTAAGGTCACATTACCCCCCAGTATTGTCCCTGGAGCTCCAGCCATCACATCTACAATCTAGCCTGCAAGCCCCAGCCATTTGTCCCCACTCTAAGAAGAACTCAGAAGTTCAATCCCAAACTTCTACTTGCAAAACATTAACAGAAATTTAGTCCTATGGCTACATCTCCTGCAAAGGAAGATAGAAAACAGAGTCTTTAGCTGGACCTCTTGCCACCTGGAATAAAATTGGAGTGGTTTTAAAAGAAATAGGGGGCAAATTAATATTGGGTAAATAATTATCAATCTCTGAATACATCCTATTGTGAAATCTGCCATTATTTTGTCCATGTTCTATTATTACTTGTATCAGACTATATTTTGTTTGTATTTATGTCACTATCCTAAACTATAGCATATAATTTTTAGATAGGAAATATCTATGTTGGCTTTTAAATGTACCACTGCCCGGCTCAGAGAGTCCCACAGTCATTGCTCATGTAAGGTTCATGAAATTAAATGAGTTGATAGGCAGCCATCTGAGATATTGAAGATACACATATTTGATATTCCACACGATTACCCTGCCATTGTGGAGAGAATTTAAGGACCCAGTTCTTTAAGTTTTATGTGGTTATAAGACTTAAGTGCGGACAAAATTTGCTGGTGATTACTGGCCATAGAATACAGAAGATGGTAATCATCTCTAAGTTTTATTAGTAAAGTGTGATCCTTTTTCCTTAGTTTTGATGACTTGTGCCTTTATATGCTCCAACAACTGGTAGTCCTTCATTTATTAAATATTTTTAAACATAAATGTTATGAAGCATTTATTATTAGATATGTTTCTGATCTGATTTAACCAAACAATAAGGAAATAGGTTTAGAAACAATTTTGTTAGCATGCTCAACAATGAGCAATTGAATAGGAAACAGGAACCAAGAAATGTCAGAATGCTGAGTGATGTTTCATCTTCTCAAGCATATAAGACCCTGCAGAACCCAAATGATCTTAGGAAAGAGCAAAAGAGGAGTCTTTTTATAAAAAAACAGTTACTGAAAAAGAATTATCATGCACAGAAAAACAAAAAGCCCTTATCACTCATGGAGTCACCAAATATATTTGAGCTTTCACTATATGTCAGACCATTAGTTACACATGAAATGTTTAGAATGGCATAAAAGAAAGAAAAATTTCGTAATTTTATGGAGTCTTTCACCTCAGAGTTCTCCCAGCTAGTAAGTGGTAGAATACGTTTTCAACCTCAAGGTTTTGTTTTGTTTTGTTTTGTTTTTTCCAAAATCCACACATTTGGCCACTATATTTTCACAGTAAGAATTAAATCTTCTTGGGGCACCTGGGTGGCTCAGAGGGTTAAGCGTCTGCCTTTGACTCAGGATCCCAGTGTCCTGGGATCAAAGAGTCAGGCTCCTTGCTCAATGGGGAGTCTGCTTCTCCCTCTCCCTCTGCCCAACCCCCACCTCTGTCCATGCTCTCTTGCTCTCTCTCTCTCTCTCTCTCTCCCCCTCTCTCTCAAATAAATTTAAAAACCCCAAAACAAAAACAAACAAAAAAAAAGAACTCTTCTTGAAAACCTCTATCTTAAATTTTGGGTCTACAGTCAAGTGATAGTTGAAGATCCTAAAATGTTGCCGTTATTACTTATTTCCATTAAAAAATAAAGCTGCTGATAATGGGTAAGAGAACTAAAATAATTTTTTTGAGTGAAGTAAAATATTCATTGATATTTTATTTTGATAGTCTCACGTTCTGTATAAATGAGTTGCCAAAATTTTGCATTGTTCAGATTTATGGCTGTCTTCACATAACAACCAACATTCCAAACTGCGAAGCGATAGCTTGGATAATATTTTTCTAATTGATGCCATAAATGTAAATTACTGGAGTTTTTTTCTAAATTGACCAGATAATTTGAAACTGTGAGCAGCCTCAGCATCGCTGCCAAAGATATCAGATAAAATACTACCCTAAATAAAAGGTGGGGCTCCAGAATGAGTAAAACAAAAGCCATGCCAAAAAAGATAAACACACACCCTCCTTGAAGACTACTGCCAAGTATCTTTAAATCATGCCAAAGAAAAGTTCTCATCCAGGTATACTTTATCTCCACCTTCCCTTTTCTAATTCGAAGTACCCAGGATATTGCTTACAACTCAACAGTTCTATCTCGAGCTTTAAAAACACATCAGGGAATGGACTGAAATCCAAATAATGCTTTTACTGTGTCACCTGATCATCATCTGAGGGAGAACAGGCAAGGAGTGTGCAGTTGAGGTGTCTGGCCACATATTTGAGATCACAAGAGGGCAGGGTTGGACAAGCTCTTGGGGCATCCATGTGCCTCCCTGCTGGTCTGTCCAGTACCTTCTTTTTTGAGAAGAGCACAAAGGCATCTCTGACTGGTTGTCACACCTAGATTATCTGATTAATAAACCTGTCATTGTGGGAAATTGTCCAGCCTGAACTGTGAGATCATCAAATCCTAGAAAAGCCTTAAAAATATCATCTGACCATATATACTCCGTCTCTCGCCAAAAGGAATTTTAAGTGGCTCTGAATCACCCTTCCAAAGCACTGGCCCAGAATGACCACAGAGCCTTTTCTTCCTCGTTTAGAGTATCAACATGAATTCTCTTTCAAAGTAATAACTCTTACTATGGTAGCAAGCTTTGATTATTGTTCTCTTTTTTTGAAGACACTTACTGCCTCAGATGCTCAAGAATGACCACAAATATGATCATGATGATGTCTCCAGTTCAAACAGAGCACTTGACATCTGAAATCCAAGTATTAATTCAATTCCTCCTTGTAAAAAATTACTGTTATAATAAAGTCAAAATTTGGTTGTATTGAGCCTATAAGCTGATTTGATTGTATTAACCTACCAGCTAAAAATGGTTCCAGCTTAAGACTAAAACATGCACATCACCACATTTGTAGAATTATTAAATTTAGGAAAATATCAGGTCCAGCAGAAGACAGAAACAAACATAAACATGTGCTTGACTCCTTGAAATCTGAGTATTTTCCAAAAAGAGAGGTGTTCATGAGGAAGAGGGAAGTCAGATTTATGGGCCACACATGTTTCAAAAGGGGCGAATAGTAGGGGCACCTGGGTGACTCAGTCAGTTAAAGTGGCTGCATTTGGCTCAGGTCATGATCCTAGGATCAAGACCCATGTTGGGCGCCCAGCTCAGTTCTCTCTCCCTGTGGCCTGCTGCTCTGCCCACTTTGTCTATCTCTCTGTCAAATAAATAAATAAAATCCTAAAAAATAAAATAAAATAAAATAAAAGGGGCAATAGTGTCCAGGTTCTAAAAGAGACTATAATAGTGAAATCTCAAGGGTTTTTTGTTTTTGTTTTTTTTTTTAATGAACAAAGTCCTAGTCCTTTGAGTTGGGCATGTCTCCATATAAAATAACCAGGCATATTTCACTTTGGGGCATTAGAGGGAAACAAAGCAAGAAAGTAAAAAAAAAAAAAAAAAAGATGAACACTATTCTTTTCATTATTGTATTCTTCTATAACTTTATGGGCAAAAGGCTTTCCAATAGTAGCTGGCTTCAAAATACTCCAGTTTGGATTTTTTTTTTCACAATACTTCAAAATCTATAGCTGGACAAATCTATAGCTGGAAATCTTTAGCTGGGAACTCAGAGAATCATCATCTCGCATGGAGGCAGAAAACAATGGTGAAGCAGTGAGTTTTTGGGCTACACTTGCCTATTATTCAAGGCCTATTTAAATTCTTTTTAGGAAATTACTTTCCCAGTTACATGTAGGAGCACATTTTTCACTGTCATTTTTAACAGGAAAATTACAACCCGTTTCTGACTTCTGCTTCCTTTTTAAGGACACCAGTAGGAAGGTCATGGCTTTCAGAAACAAAACAAAAAAGGAGAAATATTACAACTGAGTGCACACATTTCATCACCATCTTTCTATAAAGAAAATATGTTGGGGATTTTTGTTATTGGTAATAAGTGTCATTAAACCCTTCCAGAGTTCCTAGTCTTTAACCCTTTATCTGCTGTTCATTTCCACTTTCAAATGGAGCAAAATTTCAGGTAAAGGAAACCTCATCTTCCAAGTGCTACCCCAAAATTGTTTTTAATCATATTTTACATATGAATTAGCTTGATGTTGAGATGATAATGTTTGAACTTGAACTTGTAACTGGCCTCAACAACCATACTTCAAACTTAGGGGTTATTCTTACTGAGAGGAGAAAAAAAAAAACAATCACGTGTCCTAGTACATTTACTCAAAGTATTTGGTGAGGTAATACCTGATTTTAAAAAATATACATGTAATGTGTATATGTGTGTGTTACAGTTTATCAAGAACCAGCCTTTGTCAGACTAGCAAAGTGACAAATGCTAATTTGACTTATTTGAATTATCTTTGTAAAATCAAAATATATGTATTTTGACTGCTGGTATATATTTGATCTTTATTTCCAAGGAAGAATGAGTATAAATTTAGTCCTTACTATCTTTTTGGTCCTTAAAATCCTAGGGTTTATAAATTCAGTGCTGTTTGGTGCCTCTAAATTTTTCATATAGTAATGAGTCTGAAAAAGTGACATTACACCTGTCTTTCACTTATTCCTAAGTTCCAAAAATTAACAACTCTCATAAATCTTACAGGTTATTAGAATTAAAATAATGATGATAATGAAGATGATGATTATAATGGCCCCATTTTTTGACTTTCATAATCTTGAGGTTTTGCATTTGCAATACTCAAATAATAGTTCTAGAAATGCAGTAAGTCATGCCCTAAAAAAATTTTATCTGAAACAGAAAGGGAAAGTAAATGTTGCAATAAGATATTGTAAACACATTTAAAGTTTGTACAGTTATTACTAGAATGTAAGCCTGACGAGAGAAGCAGCGTTCTTTGCCTTGCTCAGTGTGATGTCCCCATCACTGGATAGTGCTGAACACAGGGAGGAAGTTCAGTCTTACCTGGATGCACGTAAGTCAGTCTTGGGGAATAGGGATGAAAACTGTGTCCTCACCTTGAGACAGAAATCACCACTAATAACTAAATAAAATCAAAAGGAGAGTTTAAATTGCAAAAATTCTAAATATTCTGACTCATGTACTGGCTAATCTGAGCTAACCAATCAAAGTTCCCAAGAAAATGGACACAGATACTTAGATACATAGATACATTTTCCATACATGTCCAAGAAAATGGACATGGATACAAAGCCTCTTCTCTGACCCTATAAGTTGTGGGAACCACTACAAAATTAAGTGGGCAAAGAAGCATCACTCTTATGCCCATTTTATAGATGAGAAAAATGATTTACTCTAGTTTTCATAGAGGTAACTGGCAGATAGGAAATAATCTCTGTCTCTCTGAACTCTGAGTTTGTGGGCTTCACCACTATTCTAGCTCAAGAACATTCACACCAAGGGGAGGAACAAAATATGGGTATAGACATTTAAATAGTGATAGCCCACGTTACTTTCTTATGCCAAGACCAAAGGTCATGACTAATGGATAGAAGAAGACAGAATTAGGGAACATGGAATTTTTAACAAATTGATTGAAACAGAGTAAGATCCATCATCCCAGTATAACTATGTCTAAATAGTAAATGAAATACATGCTGTCAAATATTCTTCACCTCAATGCTTCTCTGGCACATTGTCATAGAGCAGATTCTGTTCAGCTGATTTGAGGTGGGGTTCAAGATTCTGCATTTCTAACAGGTTCCTGAATGATGCCCATCTAATGATCCATAGACAGCTCAGTAAGTAGGGAAGCTTTTTACCTGATATTTATTTGAAATATGAGGTGAGGCCTGCATCTCTCTGCCTTGTCAAATGAAGCAAGACCTTTTCAGGTTCCACCAGCTTGAAACAGGTATGGTAATAGCCAGTTGTACCAGAAATCACAGCAATCACAACAGGCTTAGAGTGAGATTTTGGAGATTAAAATTGGGGTTTAGGTGGAGTAATAATTATGCAAAGATTCTAGAACACCACCCTTTTGGTTTCCTTATTAAACCTGCTGTATTCCCTGAACTTCTCATCATTCAAAGAACTAGAATATAAACACCACAGTAGCACAGTTTAGTACAGCATAATGGTAGAATATATTAAGAATCATGATTTTTTCCAAGAGATCATATTTGTGGTTCCCAGAAGCAAAGAGTAGGGAGAACAGGGATTGGAGGAAGGTGTTCAAAATGTGCAAACTTCTAGTTATAAGAGAAATAAGTACTAGAGATGTAATGTACCACATGTTGACCACAGTTAACTTTATTGTAAGATATATCAAAAGTTAAGAAAGAAGATCCTGAAAGTTCTCATCACCGGAAATTTTTTTTCTTTTTTGTATCTATATAAGATGATATTAATTAACTTTTCTGTGGTAATCATTTCATGGTGTGTTTAAATCCAATCATTATGTTCTCTAACTTAAACTTACACATTGCTGTATGCCAATTATATTCCAATGAAACTGGGGAAGAAAAGTAATCATGAGTTTTCCATGGCATTTAAAGTACTATGGAGGATCATACTACGTTATTTTTTTTAATCTGATGTGTGGTTCCTCATCTGATTTTAAAGGTAGCAAAGAAGTTATAGTTACATTAATATCTTTCTAGCTTTTATGATGATATTTATTAAGGACATACAATGGGTACATAGTATACCAAGTATTTAAATGAATTATTTCCTTCCTCTGCACAATATTCTTATAAGGGTTGTTATTATACCCATTTTAAAGATGAAAAAACTGTGGTTTAAGGAGATTGTGTAGTTTATGTAGCTGATGGAAGATTACACAGCTGAGAAGAGGGAGTTGGGGTTTCCTAACGTCTGCCAGAATCCAAAGCCAAAGCTCTTATCCACTATCCTGATGGTTCCTTCTCTGAAAGAAAGGAGTGAATTTTCTTTTGAGTATTTGCAAAGGGCAAGTTTGAGGATCCTTTCTCCAAGTCATTTTCAAGCCAAGAAGGCATTTTCAGTTTACAGTGGGAAGTCCTGTTACTCATTTTAGACTGGATTACCAAAAATCTTAAGTGCACCTGATTTTGATTTACATCATGATAAATTCTGACAGTGGACATGTTGTTCTTTGGGGATTCTTGTTCTTTTACATCATGCATCATCAGCTCCAAGTTTAATTTGTAACTGCAGCTACCATAAGCAATGTCCTCCCCCTGCCAACTATCACGTTCTGGACTGTGTCTCTACAATGGTAAGTGTATACATACATAGGGATTTGTTTTTCTTTGTTTGTTTTTGTTTGTTTGTTTGTTTGTTTTTCATCATGCAAATCCAGACTTCTCATCTGTATCATCAGGCATATGAGGTCATAGGCTTCCAGAATGGGCTGGGTAGAGAAGCAGAAACCCAGAGAATAAAGACACCTCAGTAGAATAAGCATTCCGGAAAGACCCAGGCAATGCCCAGAAGCCCAGAGTGGCATACGGGTTCAGCAATGGGTAGCCAATGGCTGTTTCAGCGTCATTACTCCAGTGAATGTAAGATTGGATGTGGTTGACATCAGAGGTAGATGCTGCAGGACCTCAGAGGAAGGATTAGACACTTGTCCTTCAGAGGAATGAAAAGAACTTGGCATCCTGTAGGACCTATTAATGAAGTTCAAGACAAGGGCTTGTTTTAAAAACAACAACAACAACAATAAATTTTAGAATCAAGTAAAGTGTCTGAGAGGGAAATCGTGGCATGTGAGCCTTTAAGCCATAGATATAAATTTTCTGAAATTTCTTCCAGCTCAGAATGGAATTACTCTTCCAATAAAGCATGCAACTGACCCTGTGGGGAATCTGCTATGGGAATTTAGCAAATATGGTTTTAGGAACCCAAGAAGATGACTAAATTTATACCTTATTTTTTTGAACTTCTAATTCACTACTTGAAATAAATGAGCTCCTTTGTGATAATTAAGTACTATATTTTAAGAAACTGAGCAAATGGAGATGGCTTTGAAATACCTAGATAAACATTTAAGTGCATTTTGCAGTGTATCTCATTTTACAGGTTGATTAACAGTTACTCTGGACCCAAGATGGTAAAGGCTGCTATTTGTTGTGAAAGAGCTCATCTCCCTTCTTCAGGACACATGACTGAACAATTCTCAGTTTCTTTTACAGCTAGGCATAGCCCTGTGAGTAAGTTCTGGCCAATGGAACATGACTAGAGTGGTGGATGAAGCACTATGATGGGTCCTGGAATGGTGGGAACATGCCCTTCTCCTTTTCTTCATTCCCGATGTCTGGATGGAGATATGCTGGCTTGACTTGAGAATTGGAGGCCAGGGGAGGGAGGACCACCAAGACAGAAGCTTTGATCCTTGAGACTTCAAGAAGCAGAGCTGCCTCCCATTACAGCCATAGAATGCCTACATCTAGGCATTAATGGGAAAGAAATGAATTTTGTTGATTCAAGTGTTGTCATTGAGTTTTACTGAAAGTCACAAACAAATGCAATTCTAAGTTATTCACAGAGCCATCTTCTTTGCAAAAGTCACATCAAGGCTAAATGGTCATAGAGGCTATCAATGTCCAAAGTAGTAAGATGAAGATTATCAGTTCTTAGCTTATTTAACATTCCACTTAATGAAACATACAATAGAGCAGTGATATTAACAGTTCCAGAATAAATATGTTTACTTCCATCATTATTCCTTGAGAAATTTTCACAGTCACCAAATTTTCTTACATAAATATAAGATTTACCTTGAACAACTCTTATACTGTTATTGCTTGCTACAAAAATATTTGTTAAAATAAATGGAACTGAAGGGGAATAAAATAACTGGAGAATGATGAACAAAGGAGTTAGTGGCCTATAAGATGAGAGAGAAGAATTATACTAATCTTTCTCTGACAGCCACCATCATAAAGGTATTTTTATTAGTAGCTGGATGGATGATTCTCTGCAAAACTGTGGAAAAAAGGAAAATTAATAATTGATGTCCATTGCCCTTTTGGGTGGGCTCTTCACATTATTTTCTAGCACTCCTAACTGTTTTTGTTTGTCTGGTTTTAAAATATATATATATTTCTTTATTTGAGAGAGAGAGGGGAAGGACAAAGGGAGAGAAAGAGAATCTCAAGCAGACTCCACATTGAGTGTGCAGCCTGACACTGGGCTAGATCTCACAACACTGAGATCATGGTCCAAGCTGAAACCAAGAGTTGAAGGTTTAACTGACTGAACCACCCACGGTGTTCCTAACATTGTTTACAATGTTCCTTGGCTGCCCCCTACACACATATACACACACACACCTCCCATTAAGGCATAATTCTATTTTCCAGACTTTTCCTTTCATCTACATTAACATAATAGGACTTAATACTTATACAGTCTTTAAATCTAGTTCATTCAACCTTATGAAGTACATAACCGTGAGGTACCCTTATTATCTCATTTTAAAAGATGAGAGTGTGAGTCATTAATGTAATAAATTGTGGAGTTGGAATCCAAACACAGGCAGTCTGGCTTGAGGTTTGTCTGTCCTACAAACACATTCTATTCCCTCAGGAATATTTGTGAAATAAATATGGTTGGTATTATTTATCAGATAGCCACATCTTTCACAAAACACAGCTCTTTAGCCTAGCTAAAATGTGTCTTCTCAGGGCACCTGGTTAGCTCAGTCAGTTAAGTGTCCAATTTTTTATTTCAGCTCAGGTTATGATCTCAGGTTCCTGAGATTGAGCCCCACCTCGGGCTTCATGCACAGTGGGGAGTCCGCTTCTCTTCCTCTCTCTCTCCCTCTCCCCCTGCTGCTACACTGGCTTGTGCATGTGCTCTCTCTCTCTCTCTTTCTGAAATAAATAAATAAATATTTTAAATAAATAAGTAAATAAATAAAGAAGAAGAATCAACAATCTATTGGAAGAGTATTTTGGGAAGGGGGGCTTGTGTATCCCTCAAATCACACTGTAGACAATTCAACCAGCTGGTGTAAGCTGGTTATCCATCAGAATCCCATGTGTAATCATGACTGAGCTACTAACAACATGAACACTAGAAAGTAAGTTAATTTTACAATTTTTTTAAAAGATTTTATTTATTTATTTGAGAGACAGAGACAGTGAAAGAGAGCATGAGCGAGGAGAAGGTCAGAGAGAGAAGCAGACTCCCTGTGGAGCTGGGAGCCTGATGTGGGACTCGATCCCTGGACTCCAGGATCATGACCTGAGCCGAAGGCAGTCATCCAACCAACTGAGCCACCCAGGTGTCCCTAATTTTACAATTTTTAAAATGAGATTAGTGAGAGTGAACTCTGATATACCTAAGCACAATATATTCAAATTTTCCAAATCGTTCTCTTTTCTCTTTGATGATGCTCAAGTCCTTCATCTAAAGAAACTGCTGGAATTTTGTTATTTTCAGCTTAGTATTGAGCTGCTGTTCTTCAATATTACTTGTGCTTTATTGTTATCTTCCATCTACCATTGATTTTTTTTTTCTCTATGCTGCTAGCCTTTTGAATCCAGCAAATACAGACATTAAAAAGACTTTTTATCTATTGTGACCATGCTGTACTTTTTATTTCTGAGCTCTGATGCTGAGTTTTTCAGCAAGGCACTATCTAGGGATGCTATTTCCTATAAAGTAGTATATTTATAACAATACCTGATATTTTACATTCTGTGAAACGGATTTTTCATTCCAGACGACAGAAGAAGAAAGTGATGTTCAGAGAGATACCATGCATTGCCCAGGATTAACCAGTGGGTAAGAGCAGAAATCAGAACTCATCCTGATCATCTGACTCCAAACTTTGTGCTCCTTCCATAACACTATTATGTCTTTACCAGATTTAAAGGATCCACCTTAGTAATAGTAAAAAGTCTGAATTATATCTTTGAGGTTATAAAATCAATGAAAATTATGAAACAATTTATAAAAACTCACTAAAATCCAGTTGATATTTGCAAAAACATATTCACTTACATCTCTGGCCAGTATCTTTTTTTACAGTGTCAGTTGCCTACCCTCTCTTCCACTGGAAACTGGGAAAATGACTGGCCATACCTGCTGAGAGACAGCAGCCATACCATGGGACAAGGGATTGCACCCTCAACAACCCCTTACATAAGATTGGACCAAAGCAAAGCTCTGGCCTAAAAGGCAGACAATCCATTTGCCTGCCAGGAACCAATACCAATGTGGCCCAGTTTAAAAAGATGAACCTAGCCAAAGAGACTCCTTTCTTGGCAGTGTTGGACTGAGTTACTAGGAGGATCAGAGCTCTTATAGAAAGTATCATGACAACAATGATAGTACAAGTCAACTGGAGCTATGAGGAAATAAAAATAAAATGTATAAATAACAAGAGCTACCATTTATATGGTACTTACTATGTGTTTCACTTTGTTATTGAATTTACCCTACAAAATAATTACTGTTATTAACAACTCCCACCATCACCTTTTACTGATGAAAATATTAAGGCACAAAGGAATTAAGAAGCTTGTCATAAGCTGTAAGTGGTAGAGCAGGATTGAAATCCAGGCCATGTGGCTTTGCTGTCAAATGTGATTTCCCATAAAGGCAGCTTAGTGTACAGAAACAGGGAAGACAAGAAACAACAACACACATGGTAAGAAAATCCGAAAATCGCAAGAGAGAAAGACTCAGTGACAAGCGGAGAGACACAAGAGGCATCCAGTTCCCAACTATCTGCATTAGCTCCTCTTCTCAGATTCCCATGAAATCCTGATTATGTCCTTACAAGGTACAGTTTGTGCATCTATTCCTTGCCAGTGACAGATCCCTAAGTAAAATAATACGACTCCTTTTGGTACTTCATAAATATGGTACTCGAACGCACTGAAGTGATAGTATTTTGTCCTTGTTGGAGGTAAAGATCAGCTCTCTTGAAGATTTATGGTCTGATGTGGAAGAGAAGGGATATATTTGTTTAATACACAGCTTGAACTAAGGTAGGTAGAGTACTTTTTGCCTCAGTGGAGAGGAGAAAAAGGGCATTGTGGGGTTTGATAGTTAAATCTGTGTGTATGTGTGTTGCAGCAGGGAGGGAGGTTGGACACATGAGCACATGCTTTTGGAATGTAGAGGGAAGACAAAGATAAAGCAGAAAACTTAAATGGAGGCAGGTGTTGAACAATTATACAAGAGCCCAAACCAAGGTAATTAATTTCTCTGGTCTTATCACAATCTAGTATAATTTTGACTGATGCCTTATTTAAAGCACTTAAAGCAAACACATTTTATGATCATAAAACCATCACTGAACTATTGTTTAATGAAATTTAATCAAATAATCAAGCATCTTGAAATCAAATGCCTCCTTGCTAAGGTGACTTCTGGCTGTATTGTGCCTTTCTTACTGTCCTAAGTGTCGTAACATTCCAGGCACTCAATAAATATATACAGACAAATAAGTTAATATTAGTGTTATCTCTCCATTAGAAATGAGATCATATCTATAAAATTAAAAGTCCCATACAAGTTTTTTTAGATGAATTGTTTATACTCCTGTCTTACGAAACCAAAATATTATTTGCTTACATCTCCCTGCTTTCTGCACCCTCACCAGACTACCTACACTTGTTGTATCATGAGGTTCTTGTGACTGCAAACAGATCAATGAAATATATATTTTCAGTTAATTTCAGATTGATTTTGCCCTAAAATGGAATGTCAGCAATGTTGTGTCTGTGCAAGTAACATTTCGGACCTATCTAACCCGAAAATGCTGCCTGGGTTGAATTCAAGGAACCACGATGCTAAAAAACACAAACTAAAAGCAGTAGCAGCACAAAAAGAAAGGAAAAGAAAAGGAAAAAAAAAAAGAAAAAAGAAGGCAATTCATAAACATATTCTGTGAGAGCAACTGTCCTATAAAATACAGCTGAAAACCTTCTTTGGGCCTCTCAGGGACCTGTTCAGAAAAATTATAGAATAAAGCATCTCTTTTGTTTTTTGTCAGAACCTACATACTCTCCTGATGTTTGTTAATCCTTTCCAAGTATGAAAGAAAACACTCAGTCTGAAAGGTTACATGGATAAATGAATATTTATAAAACTACAGATGAGCATTCGTACTTACAATGTTTATATAGCCTAAGTGAACCGGAAGATAACTCAGAGAGTTAATACATTTCCTTTCCACTTTCCTGAATTTTCCAGATTTTCTGCAAGAAATAGGTGTATTTTATGACAAAAGAAGAAATTTCCAGAAAAAGAATTTTAAAAAATTAATGTAGATAAGTCAGGCCCACTAAGCCATATTTTAAAGAATGGTGAACCGCCATCATTTTTCTTAACGTTGTTAACAAAGAACTACATTCAACAGGAGGAGATCTTCCTTTTGTACTTTAAAGCTTGGCAGCAAATCCAAAGTTGCTCAGCTCAAGGACAAAAGCTAATTCACTTTATATAATCATACTGGGTGGGTTCTGAAAACAAATGTGCTCAAAGATAAACCTTTGCATAAATCATTCTTCTCTTGTTATACAAAGCTTCCATGAAACCCTCCTGAACAAACAGATTTTAATTTCAGCTTAGACATCAACATCCAGGCAGGCTATCCCGCTGATTAATGATGATAAAACTGCTGTGGAAAGGGAAGCCATTTATGAAACAAACCCTATAACAATCAATCAAGCCTAGAGAGGGGAAGATTCCAACACTGTCTAGTACTGACTCTCTAGCCCCACTCTGTGGAGGCCAGCTGAGCTGCTAAATACTTTAAAATTAATGCCCAAATGATCAGTGCTAAGGTTCAGTGTCAGTTAGAATGAGTACTCACAGGTATAACGTTGTATCTACTGATCAACCCCAAAGAGCTGGATTCTCTATGCTGCACGCTTAGCTTAAATTCTACTATCAAAACATTAACCCATCTTTCTCCAGCACTCATCTGTCCCCTGTATCTGCCACATTGACTAACTAATGGAGATCAGATAGGGAGTCAACACCCTTGCACCTTTTAGGTGACTTTTTGATTCCTTCTATCGTGTGAAATGGGGGTTTTGCTTATAATTTTACCCATTTGGTGTTACCTTCAAACTGTGTTTATATTGGTCACCGCAATAAGTCCAGGAACCCGACATCAGCCCTCATTCCTTTGTAATCCCAATTGGCTCTGTGAGAAATGAAGCAATCCCTCCACCTTACTCTACCTCTAATTTTGTTTTTGTTTTTTTTCCACTAATCACTTGCACTAATCACTACCTGACATACCATATACTTCACTTATTAATTTGTCTTCTTCCTATAAAATTTTTACCCCACTAAGGCAGAAATTTCTATTTGTCCTGCTTTCTTTACTAACAATTACCAATGCTAGGCTCTGACATACCACTGGCAATCTATAAAAATTGTTTGAATAGGGTGCCTCTGTGGTTCAGTCTGGTTAAACGACCAACTCTAGGTTTCAGCTCAGGTTATGCTCTCATGGGTCATGAGATCAAGCCCCATGTGTCAGCCCCTGCCTCAGGCTCAGCAGGAGGTCTGCTTGGGGATTCTCTCCCTCTGCCCCTTCTCCCACTCTGTGCATGTTTCCTCCTTCTCTGTCTAATAAATAAATAAATCTTTAAACAATTGTTTGAATAAATGAAAGAATGCATGGTATTTTAAAAACCACTAGGAATCCTAGGGGTTTCCACTAGGCAATTCTTAAATAATAACCCTTACTCCATGTGGTGGAAAGTCGACAAAAGGATTTTGTGGTTGCTGAGAGTTTTCATTCCCATCATAAAACCAGGAACTGAGTAAAATAACAGAGACAAGCTTGGGTTCCTTTGAGGTAGATTCATTTCAAAATCCCACTTCTTACTTGACCACCATAAACCCTCATCCTGATTGGTCATGAAGGGGTTCTGGATCCCCAGGAACAAGTGTGAGCTCAGAGCAACTGTTGTGCTATACGTGAAAGATCCAAGCATTTCCTTTTCCCACTGTAGAGCCATTCCCATAGCTGAAGGTCCCTTGGCTAAAGTCTAGGAGAAATGCACATTTGTAGTATCATTACAGAATTATTTTTTCAAGAGTACCTAAGCTTCCTTTTCATATTTAAAATTTAAGTTTGGATATTGAATAAAAGGCCAACACTTTTTTTTTTTTTTTTTTAAGTCATGGTTCAAATTGGGCCTTTGGTTGACATATCTAGAATTTGGGGGTTTTGGTTGATGTTGGTGTTGTTTTACAAATCAAATGTTTTCTTGGTGGGCTGTATATATATGTCATTTCCAGATTACTCATGACTGATTAGCAAATACCAAAGATCTCTGGGGGTCAGACCATTGTGATTACCCACTGAATCATCTCTTCTTCCCCACTACCCACCAAAAACCAACTGTCTCCAGTGTTAACATCCTGATATATGACTTCTGCCACTGGGATTCTAATACCCCAGTGAAATCAGAGTTCACTTCAACTGTGTCTCTCACTGAATTTTAGGTCCACAAAGAAGAGATTCTGCAGACATTTCCTAAAAGGCTGGGATTCTCCTCACCAATGAATTTCTCAATGCACAACTCAGGGAGGAGTTGGGGCCACAATCAGGAATTAAAGGAATGGATTGAACACAAAAAAATTTCCCTACACCTCTAAAGCTTTTAATTTCTTCCTCATTGTTATATAAGAAATGTCTAGGCCACTGTTGAGTCCAAGTTCATCAGCAGACTACAAAAAGTAACTAAAATCCAACCCCAGTTGAATATAGAATTACATAAAGGTGCATGTACACATGTTGACATATTCTCCTTGATCTAAGTCACATTCTTCCATCCTTGGTCAACAATCCTCAGAATTCGCTCCCTCATATATCATCCAGAGTTTTGCAAATATAAGTCAATAAAATCTTGCAATTCCATTGGGTTGACTTTATAATGGGCCCTAGAGAATGCTTACACTGGGAGTGGGGTAGATATAGGGCACAGTGTAGTGGCCTTTGATGGTTTGAACACTAAGCAACCCAATGTTTCTCACACATCTCGACCCCATGTTAAGACCTCCACTTAGCACCCTATTAGTTAATATTGAAATTTCCATATAAGAAACTAGAAAAGGGTATAAACTGATATAAGCCACCTGGTATATAAATCTTTGAGTGTAGGTTCCAATCATCTCAGCCCTGTGGCTGAAAGAGATTATACATTTTTTTCTCATGAAGTGACTGGTTTTCAGTTGGTGCCTTGAGCTGAGAGCTAAAGACTTGGAGTGTTATTTTCTTCTATTAAACTGCCCAGTCCTAGATCTGCCAGTCCTTGAGTTCCTCACACCCCTCAGCTGCCCTCTTGGAACAATTACCTTGTCTCACACACCAGCCTTCAATGAGGCTGTCACTCAAGGGGACAACAGGCGATAATTTGAGTAGCCATTCTTTTTTTTTCTTTCCCCCACTAATTTCAGTTTCTTCTCAGGTCCATTTCTTAATATCAGCTTTTGCTTTCCCCTCCAAGGACAGGTAATAAACTCTAGGTTCCCCCGATTTTTCTGCAGTCTCTCCTGGTACAATTCTCAGCAACACGGTTTTTGGATACAAATAAAGGAACCCAACCCCAGCTAATTAAAGCAAAAATGGAAATTATTTAAAAGACACTAGATAGCTCATATACTCTCTGCAAGGGCTAAAGAAACAAAGTTAGGGATTTTAGAAGCAATTCCCAAAAGCAAACCATAGGACTTGTCAAATACTTACTGAAGCTCCTGTCAGGCACAGACACCACATCACATTTGAGCAGCCTCAGGGACCAGACCCTGGACACTGCCTAGGGAGCAGCTCCCACTACTCCCCTTGGGAACCAAATGTAGTTGTGTATGCTGTCCCCAACCCCATATGTTGTCCAAATATATTCTGGATGGTCTTTGCTTCTTGGAGTCACTAGTTACTGATTCACAATCTGGAGAGCAGATAGATCTGATTAACAGAGCCTAGATCCATGCCCTAACTGCAAGGAGCCTAGAAAGAAAGGTGAGTGTTAGAAGGAAAGGGAGGGACAGTAAAGTATCCCACAAATTGATAAGACACTTTGAGCCTGGAAAACGAAGTAGGTGACTCCATACAATTCACAAAGAGTTTCACTCAAGATATCTTACTGATCAGGGATCAGGCAGGCAACGATCCAGCTGCTCCACAGCTATTCTCAGCCAAGTCCAGGCCTTAGGCTACAGATTTTATAGAGCAAGGAATGGGATTGAGGAGAGTGGGCTGCAGAAAGATCAAAAGGTTTGCATGCAGCTAATTGAAAACTAAACTTTAATTAAATCTCGTGGTGTCACCTGTGCATCAGGAAAGGGAAAGACTATGTTATCTCTAACAGATTCATGGGAGGCCAAAGCAAGTCTCCCCTGATCCAAGCCTTGGCAGGAATTTCTAAGATATGTATATTAATCTCTAAGTGAAGAACATGCATTCCTGAGAGAGGTCATCGAGTAAGCATGAGCAAGGTGGACAGCCAAAGATGGAGTCACTAATGTCAGCATTTCGACAGTAAGTTCTGGCAAGACATCAATAAGGGAGAACATTTCCCAAACATAGAATATGGGTTCTGATGCTGGGGTGGACAAAAACAAAATTGATAAAGGCCCACTACCCATGCTTTATAAGAAATGGTGGGGGCTAAGATGACATAATTGGGAGATAACTTCAGATTAGTGACTATGTTTTATACTATTTTTATTTTCCCACACACACAAACACATACCTAGGCATGTATACACATACATATACACACACATGAACTAATAAATGAACTAATGTCTTAGATCTTATAAGTACAAATGAAAGATAGCAATGCTGCATCCTGTAGCAATGAATCAAGAATATATGAGTACAGAGTACATCACATTGACTTTGAAGTGGATCTTCACTGATCATTGCATGGTCACAGGTGTCTTATTCTGCATTATACCTGGCTCTAAGGGCCCACTGAGCATAAAAGTTAACAAATAGATAATCACTATTATAAGCAACTCAACTAAAAGTTTTATCTGAACCAAGCCAATACAAGGAGAAACACATGGTAGTATCTAGAAATAACACAATAAAAGCAAAATGATAATATGTTTCCTTGTATAAGCCTGATGATTCACAGACCTGTATCCCTGGGGCAAATAATACATTATATGTTGATAAAAATAATTTTTAAAAAGTAATATATTTCTTGTACAAGTCAAAAAAGAGCACAACAATAAAACTAATTTCAGTTAATAAAAGTGTGGCAAGAATTATTTTTTTAATACATATAGTTTTTTTAAAAATTCTTTGTAGTATGGAGGAGTACTCTTGCTAGATCAACTTCTGAAGTATAAATCTGGCTGTTTTATACTTCCTCAAATTTCCTCACAGATTCTCAAAATAGACCTTACACTTGCAGAATGGAGATTATACATGAAGAATAGGTCAATAAAACCTGATTTAATTTTTTTTCTATTCTACCTCCACTTACCCAATGCTTAGAAAATAACGTTTTTCAACTGTCTCTACCAAATATTAGTGATGCCATAATGATTCAAGTAAGGGGAGGACATATGGGATCCTATTTGTTCCCCTAGGACAGCCTTGGCAAGTCACTTGGACTTACTAAGTTCAGTTTCCACACTTGCAAAATGAAGAAATTGGACAAGAGTATTTCCAGCCCTGAAAGACTGTCAGCTCTACTTGGCCAAAGGCTACTTGCATATGCCTCACCCCCACCTAAAGCAGGTTTTATTTCCATTTGGCTTGATTGATCAAGGTAATCATCCAAAGGAGATAAAACACAAATTGTAAAGTTGCCAATTCTGAGTCATGAAAGCAAAAAATAATCCAGTTGCTTAGAATTTCCATAATGATTTATTATATTTTCACAAACAGTGTTTAGCCATTAATCAACACAAATCATAGTTGCAAACATGAAGGACCCAGCAATGAAGAAAACCATCATTGACAAAATTTACCTAACAAGTCAAAAGCAGAGAAAATGATATTTAAAAATTGTGGATGAATGACCCCAGGGGTGACTGGGTGAGCCACATGCATTATGGGTACTGGGTTGTATAACATAATGCTCAAATGGGAGAGAGACACCACAATCTGGATTGAGTCCTACTTCTTGGGTCCTCATCCCCTCCCTGTCCTGTTCACCCTGGTTCAACTGGAGCTAGGATGATGACGTAACTCTCCCACCTGACACCAAGGACCACTATTCTAACACTACCATACATCTCTCTTTGTTACAATTAGATAACTCATTCAACCCTCCCTAAACATTTGTTATGCATGTCAATGTTTCATGTAACCCCCAAGCAAATGAATAATTAGACTCTTCCCCCTGCATCCTTATCACCTCTCTGGCCTTTTCTCTCTCCCTTGTTCTGCTCCTGTCCCACTGACCTCTCTGCCCCCGAGGGTTCTCCACGCCCTCTGAGTGGGCTCTAGGGTCCTGATCTCAGGATCCTGGGATTGAGCCCAGTGTTGGCCTCAGGCTCCCCGCTCAGTAGGGAGTCTGCTTCTCCCACTTCCTTTGCCCCTCCCCCCACTTGTGCTCTCCTTTTCTCTTGCTCACTCTCTCTCTAATAAATAAATAATATTTTTAAAAAATAGAATAGAATTTGTAGTCATGGGAGATATGAAATAATAATAATAATAATAGTTAACATATAATATACCAAGAACTATGATAAGAACTTTTATGTATTGTCATTTTGCTGCTACATCAACCATATAATGTAAATATAACTTTTCCAGATTAGGAAAGTGAGGATGTAGTGTTAAAAAATATGTTCAAGATCACTCAGTGGGTGAGTATTAGGGTGGGGTATGAATCTCAGGGTCCTCCATCAGTTTCTGACTCCAAAGCCTATGAGCTAGGTTAACACTATCTACTCTTCCAGAATTGAGCTAGCTCATGTGTCCCAAGCAACCCAGCACCTGTGGTCACCATTTGTCTCCCCACCCCCAAGAGTGGACATCAGTCCCTCTTCTACTCTTATAACTTACCATTATCATGACACAACTTCTGTCCTTCCCAACGGCTCTGAGTCTCTCATCTTTGCTTCTCTCTGCCATTGCTCCTCCATTTCTACTGCTTTCTACTTCTCCTCTCTTTCTCTGTCTCACATTCATGTTCTCCACAAAAGCCTTTCATTGTGTTAGAGAATTGTCTATAATCATCATTTGTTAGTTTGGACTGTCTAGTATCCAACTCCTATTAACACTCCAATCTCCCTTCAGAGAATTTTCTACCATGTAGATCTAGGCATGGAACCCACATCCTACACAGTAGCCAATGGGCCAGCGCTCTTTCTCTCCCTGCCTAGCCTGGCTGTGGAGCAAGCCTGTCACTTGGCCTCAGCTAGTCAGACAAGTATAGGGACAGCTGAAGACCACTCCCATCAAAGGAGCAGCAGTGGAGGCAGCAGGCAAAACCTGCTGCACCTCCTGCATAACTTTTGCTGTGCTCCCCACTGTAGACCTCTTCAGAGCACCTTGGTTTCTACCTCTTCTCTAAGCCAGGCCTTCTAGGTCCCTATAGATATCTGAGCCACAGACATCCTTCCAGCAAAGATTCTGGTGTGGTTCAATTAGCCAGAATCATTTCCTATTGCTTGCAAACAGGAATCCAACCAGGATTCAGACACCATGTCGTTTTGGCTCTCACATCTGAGCTGCCTTTGGCTACGGCCCGTACATCTGCTGCCTTTGGCTGCAGCCCCTCTCCATAATGCAATCCCTTGAAGCCAGGGAGTCAGGGCCACATAACTGAAAACATGCAGCTTCTGTCAAAGGAGCCACCTGTGGCCTCTGTGTTCAGGAAGGAGCTGGAACCTGTCATTTGGACTCTGATGGACCCTAAATCATAGAGACAAGGGTGAAGCAAGAGCTCTGAGGAAACAAGAGTAGAGGTGGAGGGACTGGTCCTGGAAAATCGGAAGTCTCTGCACCCCCCACCCCAACCCTGCCCCTGGGATCACAATTGCAGGTAAGGTTATAGAGTGAAAGGAACTTGAAGGAGCTCTTGTAAATAGTCTACTTCCTCTGTGAGGCAAGAGCCAAGGTAATCTGGTGACGGTGACTGTGGGGAGTTGTGGGGTGGATTTGAAGAAAGGGATGAAAATTTGGAAAATCCAC
The DNA here is from genome assembly GCF_030435805.1 of Mustela lutreola. Lineage (NCBI taxonomy): Eukaryota > Metazoa > Chordata > Mammalia > Carnivora > Mustelidae > Mustela > Mustela lutreola. The sequence goes on from NC_081302.1 coordinate 30,277,968, forward strand.
AATGAGAAACTGGCGAGGGGCCCATTGGGAACTGACAAAAGGACTACCGAGCTGCTTTGAGGCAACTGTTTGTATTTGCATTCGCTAATAGCAATTAACTACTCCACAGACAGTTTTTGAACAAGGACCCAGACAAAGGATAACAACAAGCTTTCCCTGAAACTTTTTTGGTGCAAAAACAGGGGCTTGGCAAAATCTAGCAAATTTCACAAAACAGAAAAAACCTTTAACCTAGCTTCTCAATTTTGCAATTTTGCAACCCTGGGACTTTTTCAGAGAGACCTCCTTTGCCAGCCTAGAAGGCTATAATTACTGGACTTAAAAAAAAAAAAAAAAAAAAAAGAATGAAACTGATGAGGGAGCAGGAGACTCGCTGAGGACGACAGAGCAAAAGCTGGCGCCTTGCACCCCCTCTTCACCCGCTCCCCTCCATATGTGTAGCATTCCTCAGCCACCCCTGACTGCCATAAAACGATAAATAGTTAACTTGCACGGATCGCAATCCTGCAGAACAGGAATCTCCCTTGCTCTACAGATGTTCTAGAGACCTAAACAGGGAGGTTACCTTATCAATAGCACAAATTTCCAGAGGCAAATAACTCTCAGTTCCTGAAGCCCTAATGTCTCCCTCCCCACCATAAACTGGAAGAGACTGAGGTAGAAGGGAATGTAAATGATAGCAGGATCATAATACCCTACCAAGAATCTCCCAACTATCTTGATGTTAGTGCCTGACCTAAAGATGACATTGATCAAGCCATAAGGGCAAGGACTCCCCCCGGCACCTTGTAGGCCCTCCCTAACATGTGAAAACTCTGTTGAAACCTCCCACCCCTTCCCCTCACCTTCCCCCAACCGCAAGGTATATAACATGCCTACCCTCACAACCCGGGGCAGCAGCTCTTCCTGCCCACGGGTCCTGTCCCCGTGCTTTAATAAACCACCATTTTGCACCAACGACGTCTTAAGAATTCTTTCTTTAGTCGTCGGCTCCAAACCTCCTCACCCCACCGAACCTGACTTAGGTTCTGGGACTTCATCAAAACAATAGAAATTTTTTCTTAAGGAATCTGGACTTTGTCTGATTCAGTTCTTATTGAGAATTTTGTATATAAAAGTATAAAAGAAAATTTAGACCAAAGAGATTAAGGGCCTTTACAGAAATATTAAGTAGTGAGAGTCATACTGATAAATTTATTCAAACTGGCCCTTATAATTGGAGGAAAATATAACAGCCAAAATGATCCCTTGCTGAAATTCAGACAAGACAGTGAAAGCTCATCTCTAAAATCTGAAGAATAACACAGCCTGGGTGTGGTTATGTTTGATGATTCAGCAGACTGAATTAAATCTTAGAATGCCCTGCCTGCTGGTTCTGGTAAGCAACTGAACTGATCCATAAATTGCAGACTGTGTTTTAGATTGCTGGTTAGATTCATGAAGTAAAGATGTGCTTCTGACATGTTATAAGAAAATGAACAATTGCTCTGCATCCGTTGGCATGTCCTAAAAGAAGACAGCATCTGGATAAAATTCAACATGTAATTTTAGCTTTTGTCACATTTTGAATAAAAATAGTTGGCTGAACAACTACCTATTTAAATTATTGAAAGCGGGTGATTACAAATAAGCATCCTGGCTGATAATTAGAGTAGCAGTAGAAATTATTCAGAGTATGAAGAGCTTGGATAGGATTCCAGAAGTAGTTTTCCCTTAAATTGAGTGGTGCAGACAAAAGCAGTTTGTTCTTCAAAAAAATGAGTATTCTTACACTATGGCATTCATTGACGGAGGTTACACAGAGGTGGGTTAATTTATTTAACATTTCAGAGGTTTGGGGTTTTCAAACTGCAAAGATGAAACAAAATAGAGATTAAAATTCATCACTATTTTCTTGTTCTTTTCAAACCCGAAAGCTTCATAATTCGTCAAGGACAACTCCCAGCACACAGGTTTTTACTTGAGACATGGTAAAGAAACAAAAAGATGAACTCTTTTGGAAACATGATTCAAAACAGCCACTAGAGGGCAGTCAAAACACTGGGGATGCAGAGAGGCAAGTCTTTAGATCAGTAGCTTCCAAGGAAAGGATTTTTAAAAGGATTTGATTGTTTAGAGAAAAAGGGATTGTAAGAGAGACAGACACAGACCGAGAGACAGAAGGACAGAGAGACAGAGACAGAGAACAAAGTATCTTCTTGATCACATGAATGTAACAATGGGAAAAAACAGTAAAAATGTCCCACAAGCCTTGCCAAGATTTTTACTGGCACACATTTCCAGGACAGTGCATTGACAATGTGATGTCTGCCCTGTGCCTTGGGTACAAGAGTTGTAGGACAGTGATTCAGCACATATGTTGTAATGAGGTCAGTTCCCCAACACACTCTGATTTCAAACATTGCTTCCAAAACAGCCGAATATCAGGAATAACACCCAAAACACAAATCACTGGCATCTGCCTTATGCAACATTCATAGGCAGCTGCATTGGTAGGTCGTTCACTCTGTGTGTGTGTGTGTGCTTTTTTATTTTTTTAAAAAAGATTTTATTTATTTATTTGACAGAGAGAAATCACAAGTAGATGGAGAGGCAGGCAGAGAGAGAGAGAGAGAGAGAAGCAGGCTCCCTGCTGAGCAGAGAGCCCGATGCGGGACTCGATCCCAGGACCCTGAGATCATGACCTGAGCCGAAGGCAGCAGCTTAACCCACTGAGCCACCCAGGTGCCCCGTGTGTGTGCTTTTAATGTAAGTGATGTCTTTTTAGATTCCAGAGTCAGAATTACTACTTTTTAAAAAAAATTCCCATGGCTCTATTTAACCCACGCTATTTGTGGGAGGTGAGGAAGAGATGACTCACATGATTGCTGAAACGCTTGTGAAAATGCAGATAAAATGGTGACAGACATTGAAACACTCAGCTTTTAGTCTTTAAAAATCTCTCCAAAAAGAGAATTGGGCTAGGAGTGAGGAAGGCATGAAGAAAAAGTAATCCTATGCATTATGAAGATTCCCAGACCTTAAAGCTAAAAAGTATTTTAAGGTCCTAGGCATCTGATTTTTTCCATTATTGCCAGTCTATAATTTTTCTGTTAGCCATTTTAAATTAGAAAAATATGTATAATGTGATGTCACACTTAAGAAACTTTCCAAATCAGCTACTGCTAAATTAACCATGGAAATGTGGCTATGGATCTAGTTCGCAAATGTCAAAGGGAACTAAAGAACCTTCTAGGCTTAAGTGAGATGAATAAAGGCTGAAGTCAGGGCCAACACATTTTGATTTCCTGAAGCAGAGCTTGGCCAGCCAGTACTAGGACTTCCGTGAATAGCACCCTGGCTCCTTGGAGGAAAAGGCTCTAAGCACTTTGAGCTGACTCAGTGGGAAATAACTATATCCTTGCTCCTTCTGAATGAGAGACTAATCTAACTTGTTGACGGTAAAAGGGAGCAACTTAGTTAGGTCTCAGATACTTAAATCTCCAACCATTTTCCTGAAATAGACCAGAGATTAATTTATTGAGCATATTTATTTACAAATACTTATGGTAAGCAAATACTTATTTTTTCATATAAATACACAGGAAAACAAATCATTTAGCCTAACATAAGACATCTTAAAATGAGTTTTCTGACCATGTTTTATTCAAATCTCCTCTAACCATTTGTGACCCTGGGTTTCCCTTTCCTTTTCCTTTCATAAAGCAGATTTGCACAGGGGCAGTAGAATCAGATATGCCTTAAATATTTGACCCTTTGGGTTCACAGAAGTCATGCTACTTACTGTAAGAGACAGGGGAATTTGAATTAGTGATTCCTAAGATTCCTTAAGAGGCCTTCATACATGGTAGTGCTTCTGAGTACCAAAAGGTTTTTGTAGATCTGGTTCTACTACAGGCAAATATGCTATAACTCTGTAACTTACAGAACAGGTTGTCAAATAAATTAATCATGCACAAAGGTAAAAGGTCAGACCCTAATGTGCCTGCAAGTTTGAGATTTTTAAGTCCAGTTCAAATATACAGATTCCTCCCTGAAACTTCTGTAGTTTCACCGGGAGACATATCCACACCCAGAGTTCCTGACTGTACCTTTCAGATGGCCCTGTCTATCTTATATTATAGTTACTGTATATTCCTAAAAAAGCAGGGTTGTGTCTCACACATCATTCAATTGCCTTGATTGTCTTGCATATTTATAACTCAATAAACTTTGACTAGATGAATGAGATTGCAAGGTAGAAGGTAAGCAAGAGATGGGACTCACCCAACACATCTCCCTGGGCACTTACTTTCCTTGTAAGGCAATTTAATCTCCCATCCAGACACATGGGAGATGTGGCTCAGAGCTTCCACGGATGGCTCTCTGCTTTGTTCCCAGGTGTCCAGGCTGCCTCAGGCCATTGCCTCCAGACACAGGAGCTGTTTGGTCTCCTTTGAGAAGGTTAGTCAGCCTTGAGGTTCTTGAACTGCTGAGCAATGTTAATTGATGTTCCTTCAAAGATGTATTGATTGGACAGTGTCTTTGCAGTGTGTATCTCATATTGGAAGGTGCTCTGTATAAGAGGAAAGGAAGGAAGAATGACTATACGGAAAGATAGTAAGCTCTAGTTTCTTAAATATAAACAGAATTTTCAGAATAAAATCTGCTAGACTACTGGTGTAGGCCACTTGTTGTTCTGCTCCAAGGCCTTCCTGTCGCTTCTATCCTCACACTCAACAATGCCATTTGAATGAGTCATAGAATTCCCATGATGGTATTTTATAATGTTGAATGTTTTAGGAAGAAGTTGGGTTCTTTGATCTTTAATCTGGTTGATAGCCCTGCTTTCTACTTATTCTCTCCAAGCTCTGCTCTTCTTCCCAAACTTCCTCCAGGTTTTGATGTTTGTAAATTGCTTGTTCTTTCATTATTTTTAATATGTGCTCCACCAGAAGCCCAGAGTACTCCTGTATGAGGGAGAACGAATGCTGATAGACAGAGGGATAAGCTGGTATAACCAAAAGAAAAGAAAAATAATTAAACCTGATGCCCAAACAAACACTGAAATAAAATTCTGCTTGTTTATATTTTTCATAGTTGAGAGAAAAATCTCAAAATTTAATAGGCTCCATTGTTTAAAAAAACAGCACTAAAAGAATCATAAAAAAAAGTGTGAACATGTTTATATACTAAGTGTGATTTGTCCTCCCTGCTCCCTTCTTTCTTTCTCACTCCTTTATAAGTTCATTCATTCTTTTGTGATAACACACATAAGCAGATCAAACAAAAGGGCTTTTCTTTTTTTGAAAATATTAAAATAAATATGAAAATGAGAGAAATGGGAAAGGGTCCGATACCCTGCAAAAATGGCAAAGGTGTGAATGAATTGTCTTCAGTGGACACTATAATATTCCTAATGGTTTTGCATGAGAAACATTTAATATATTGGCAGGGTCACAATTCTGGTATATCGACCATGTATATTTTAGCCTTCAGTATAATTTCATGTGTTTGACTTCATTTCTTTAACCCTGTATGTCAAAATATAATGGTCTCCCAAAGGTAAGATTCTTTGAAGATTTTGCATGTACGCTTTATGGCAGCCATACTTTATGTTAACATTTTAGTTAGAGTTATTTGATTAATAGAAATAGAATGGGGCACCTGGATGGCTCACTGGGTTAAAGCCTCTACCTTTGGCTCAGTTCATGATCCCGGGGTCCTCGGATCAAGCCCCGCATCCGGGTCTCTGCTCAGCTGGGAGCCTGCTTCCCTCCCTCTCTCTCTCTGTCTGCCTCTCTGCCTACTTGTGATCTCTGTCAAATAAATAAATAAAATCTTTAAAAAAAAAAAAAAAGAAAGAAATAGAAGCTCATTCATGGCATCTGTGCCAACAATAGTTAGTTGTTCACCAAATGATTTTTCTTTTCTTTCCAATACACTGCTGGGTGACATGTCATAGCCACTTTTCCAGTTGGATCCAGCCTGTGACTGGGTGTTGGTCAATGAACTATGAATAGAGTGAACTGTATATGAATACTTCTATACTACTTCCGGGCCTCACATACACAGTTCTCTCTTTTTTCCCCCTTGTACCCACTGAATGGAGAAGTCCAAGGATCAAGAAGAGGATCTAAAGCCCGCATTGCTATTCGGAGGAGAGCAGCCCCATAAAACCTTAGCCAGCCAGCCAGCCTCATATGAGTGACAAACGTTTATTTTGGATTTCCAATCCAAATTTTGAACTTCGCAGGTTTGACATTCTGTGTCGTAGCAGTTGGCCTGTCCCAACCAATATACCAGCCTGAGAAAACTGATGTTATTCTAAAGATCTTCACAGGCGGGAGCTGGAATGGGAAAACCAAGCAGCTGGGAATTGCTGTGTATATACAGACCTGCTATTTTCTCTGTGTGTGTGTCACTCATTCACAAAGGACCAGACTCACATAATAAGATAGCCGTGGCAAAGATACTGTTATAAATATTTGATTCAAAAAGCATTTAGTAAGCAAAACCATGTGCCAGAAACCAACGTGAAGGGTCATCTTTAGTTAGCCACTAGATGGGAATAGCAAATGGTTCTTTCGAAAAGGGCAGAGAGCCAGGAAACAATAGTTTTGTAAGACAATTAACTAAAGGTGTTGGTAGGGGAAATAAACCAGGCAAGAAGAGATGGGAGAGAAAGGGAGGAGGACACCAGAAGAAGGAGGAACAGAGGTAGGAAGAAGAGCTTACAGAGATTCCTTGAGGTACTCCAGAGGATTTTCAGGTGACTCTGAGGTCCAGCTCAGGAATGGGGAAGAAATAGTAACAGGCACCAATCTGACCTCTGATATCTTCAGGTTTCTATTCATTCTCCCAACTTCTTTAATCCTTTCTCATAAATCTTATTTTCTAACCATATAATGATCATTTCATTCCCTTTGCTCTTTTAAAATAGGTAGGCTATTTCTTGGCTTTATATACTATCCATTAGAGTCCCCTAAACTGTTTGCAAGATAAAAGACGAATCAGAAGAAGCACCTCCCCCATACTTTACAAAGTCATGCTCTGTAGTTATAACTTCCAGTACACCCCGGGTATCTGGTAGGTATTTTGGAGGAATGTCAAACCAGTCAAACAACAGCAACTTCTAGATCCTTTTCTGCGATTGTGAAGCTCAGACCACCATGTGGAGTCTTGAATTTCTATTAAATAATTTTGGTAGGGTATAAAAAAGAAAGAAAAACCCTGCCTTAATGATTGTGATTTTTCTGTAGTTGGCTGTCACTGAGCAAGGTTGAGCAATCTATTTCTCTGAAGGGAACACCCATTTTTCTGGGAAAATTTAGGCACATTCCTTCCTAGAAGAGAAGGGAAAGACTAAAGTGGCCTTTGGCAGAATTTTAAGACCTGTCTAAAAAAAAAAAAAAAACGACATTTCACAATGATAGCATGCTGTGGCAGTGAAAGTCTTGATTTGACATTGCCCACTGTCTCCAAAAGATTCACAGTACCTTTGCACATAAATCATTTCATCCAAAGATGCTTATTTTGGTAATAGCCTCACTTACAGAGCCCGGTAAGTTAGTCTGTTCAAGGCTTCCTCGGATATACTGTAGGCTTAGAACAGGTGCTTTTATTCAGGAAATAATTAGTCAGAGCTTGGAATCATAATGTTATCCCTTTTGAGTCAAAGAGCCTTGAACAGACTAGGTAACTGCCCTCTGCATCTTTGACTGGGAAATGGGAGTAGGTTGCTACACCACATTCCTGAACTTCCCCTTCACTTCTTTGATTTTTATCAATTCTCCCTAGTAGGTCAAGGTGGGTTCTCTTTGTTTCCATCTTGATCCCCTGTGGAGAGAGGTCTTTTTGCATGGTATTCAGAACTTTCCTGACATCCCAATCTAAAGGAAACACTCAATTCCCCATCCCATTACTCTGGATTATTTTATCCATGGAATTCATCATAACCTGAAATTATCTTTTTAAAATAATTTATTGGTTCACTCACCAAGCATTTGCACTCCTCCATACATACAAACACATTAGAATATAAGCCCCGTATCTGTTTGTTCACCATTGTATAGTATAGTATTTAGCACACAATAGTCATTTAATTATGTGAATAAATCCAAGCAAGATGTGCTATAGGAAGTGATCAATATTACCTTTTGTTGAACTTTATGGATGCTTTGTTGAACTTTATGGATGCTTCCCAATTCAAAGAGAACTTACTAAAATAAGTAAAAGTAGTACAGTGACAAAAAGTCAGGACTGAGGGAGAGGGCAGAGGATGACATGGAAATGAGAATGAGACAGAAATAGACTAAGAGAAGAAAGACTCTGTGAGCCCCCGTTCAGAGCAAAGTTGGCAGGGACTGGAGGCAACCAAGGGGAGCAAGATAGAAACATGGGCACTTTCCTTTGAACTTCAAAGATATTCCTAGTAGACACGAGTAAGCCTGGAGCTATTCTCACTGGACTTCCTAGCCATTTGGAATGGAATCAGGTGTTACAACTGTGATACTTATTTCTAGTGGTGTTGTAAGGATTAAAGTGGGTTCATGTACGTATAATACCCTAGTACCCTGACACAGAGTAAGCAGTGGCCTCAACTCCTTGGATCCCTTCTTTCCTGAGCATCTCAGCATCTTCTATCCCCTCACTATTCCCCATCTGTGTTCAGACTTTCTTTTGAATAATCTCTTTGCCCTTGTATCTATCTCTATTTATCTCTGTTTCTCTGTTCCCCTTCACAACTAAGCTTCTGGAAAAAAAACAAAAACAAGAGAAAAACCCACCCCACCCCATCACTGATTGAACTACCATAATCCAGTTATAGAAACTGCTTTTGCTAAGGCCACAATTAACCCTTTGTTGTCAAAACCAAGGAGCCACTCAGACCCCTTCTCTCCTTTTTTTTTTTTTTCTTTTTTTTGCAGCATTCAACATTCTTGAGCACTTGCTTCTTAAAACCCTTTTCTCCTGGATTTTTTGATACCACACTCACCAGGTTCCTCTCCTACCGGTCTAGTCACTCCTTCTTATTCCACATTGTTGATTTTTCCACTTCTGCCTGATTTTTAAATGTTAAAATTCCCCAACAAGCCTGAATGTTACCTTCTGACCTTCTTCTCTGTCTTCATTCTTTAAGTATCCTCATCCATTCTTATGATTTAAGTCCATCTGTATTATAACTCCCAAGTTAACAGCCCCCCAATTTATATCTCAGCTCCAGATCTGTGTATCCCAACGTCTACTTGACGTGTCCACGTGGATGTCCACTTGAACATCACAAACTTCATGTGTCTAAAATGGAACTCTTCTCTCCCCTCATCCCAGCCCACAAAATATACCCACCTCTTCCAGTCTTCTTTGTCTTGGCAAGTGACACTTCCATTCACTCAGAAAACAGCAAGACTCTCCCTTAACTTTTGTGGCCAATCCATTACTAAGCCTTGCCTGTCTTCTCTCCAAATTAAATTTTGACTCCATCTCTTTCTCTTCATCTTCACTTCCTTCACTTTGATCTTTCCTCCATCATCTCTCATCTGAAATGCTTTTTATTTTCTTTCAATTTTGTACAACTCCAATTCATTCTCAGAATTCCTATGATATCCTAGAATGATAACTTAAAAACTAAATTTGATTATATCACTCCCCAGCAAATAGAATAACATTTGTCTTTCCCATGGTCCATTCAAAATAATCTAGATTCTTCTGCTTCTAAAGTGCATCTTATCTTATTCTCTTAACCCTTGCCATGTACTAAGCAAATAGTCTCTTTATGCCTTTCACATTTGCCTATACCTATGCACAACCTGTTTCCTCTACATGTTTCCTCTACATCCCCTTCACCTGTTTACTCCAATAACTCTTCAGGTTTCCATTCAAATATTGTCTGATTCATTAACCTTTATTAGACCCTCCCCCATTTTTTCCTGAACTCTATTCTTTTCTTTCATACAATCTAACACATATGGTTATCTATATCATATATCTAACATACATATCATATATCTAACATACATATGGCTATCTATATCATTCTAAAATTATATACATAGCATATATTTAATATGTATATAATATACTGTAGACAATATTACATATAACACTGTATCTGATATATTTAAATATATAAGACATAAAGATATACAGATAGAGATATATTTTATAATTATATAGCTGTACATGTGATTGTTTCCCCAACTAGACAGTAGGAATTGTATGTTTTCCCCATAATTGTATATCCCACTCCTGGCACAGTGAGTGACATAATGGGCATACAATAAATACTTGTTTTGTGAAAAGAATATCATTACTTAGTAGTAGTAATGCAAATATGAATGGTAGTATATAGACCCAGATCCCTTTTCTGAGTCCCTTGCAGCCAGAGGTATTTGGGAATTCAGAAATGTTCTGATTTTTGTGCACATATCACATTATGGGACACTCCTAACAGGCTCTAGGGAAGGATTTGTAATCAAACACTAATATTTCCACAGTTTGATGTACAAACATTTATAATAAGTAGAATGAGTTAAAACTCTGAATAGTCACATCAGGTCTGCTCCAACAATATCATCAATGAAATTGTGAAAACAAAGTCTGAGTTTTCAGAGGAGTTTGCATTTGAGAATTGCCTGTAAAGGATTGAGGAGCTGTCCTAACTTTGCCATGGTGTCCGACTTTCATAGGCGGTGCCTACAGAAGAGCTCACTTTGACCATGTGAAAAAGCGCTCGACATTTACTCAGACTGACCCAAAATAAATTTGAACCATTCATGGGGAAATAACTGACTCCGAGTGGACTCAAACAGACAGCCTTTCCACTGTGAAATTTACTCTCACTGACATAACTATCTGGGAGCACTTGAAACTACATTTTGCAACAGATTTGGGAGGAAAAGCTTATAACAAATCCTGTCCAAAGCCAGGAGCACTGCTGCCCAAGATGTATTTAGCATTACAAGTTCTGTCTCACCCATTCCTGCCCCTGCAGACACTCATGACTTATAAAGGGCTCCTCTGCTAATAACTTTCTTGAACTTCCAAGTATCTTGGTGCTTAGATTATAAATGCTTTCACCCTTAAATTCAGGACAATGATATAAGTTATTGGCTATTCCTTGTGATGGTTATTTTATTCTAAATTGTTTTGTCCATAGAAGAACTAAGCATTTATGAAAATTTCCTGCCAAACATAAGTAATAACAAGCTCATCATTAAAAACAGGACTAGGGGTGCCTGGGTGGCTCAGTGGGTTAAAGCCTCTGCCTTCGGCTCAGGTCATGATCTCAGGGTCCTGGGATCGAGCCCCGCATCGGGCTCTCTGCTCAACAGGGAGCCTGCTTCCTCCTCTCTCTCTGCCTGCCTCTCTGCCTACTTGTGATCTCTGTATGTCAAATAAGTAAACAAAATCTTTTTAAAAATTTAAAAACAGGACTATTAAGGAGGAAAATTCAAGGTGCCTTATATGTATAGATGCTTGATGTCCTCTTTCTTCTTATCTTTTACCACCCACCTGCTGGGGGAAAGGAGTAGGTACTATTCTAAAATAAATATTATGTTTTTGGATGAGAATCTGAATTTTAAAACACTTGATAGATCATTGTAACTTTACTTTAAAAAGTGGAAACATTATTCTCACTTTAGTATTATTGGCATGAAACTTTGACACATAAAGGTATTTATGAGAGTTATAGCAGAAAACAGATAGAAAAATAAACAACTTTTCAGGGCATTATTTGTTTACTTTAAGCACCATTAAAAGGTAAAAGAACCGAAGATTTGGTCAAATATTCATAGGGAAACAAGAAGCTTATCAATAAGTGGGGTTCCCTTTAACAAATAAGAAAATATTTTATAAGCATCTTTAACTTGATACAAAAATGTGCATTTTAAAATACATTCAATAAGAAGACAGGGTATATCACATCTTTAATATAAACCGCCATGTGTGTAATCTCCCAAAAGGCAATATTCCAAAATGGTAATATTATTTTTCTTTATTTACCTTCCATGTTTATAATTGTAAAACAAATGCAAGATACAACTCAGAGGTAACTCTATTTTATCTGAATTCAAAGCCACAAAGATTTGTCTCAAAGCTGATGGCCTACCAAATGAGACATCTTAAAAGAGCCAAAAGGCACTGGTGATAATTTTATTCAGACTTAAAGCAGCCAGGACACAGTATTTTGGAGACATAGGACTTATTTCCTTCTTAAATTAGGAAAAAGGATAAACATGAGGCCGTTGAAGTCATTTTAAGCTTTCTTTTTAAGTTTATTTTTTTAATTGGGGTAAAACAGACATAACATAAAATTTGTCATTTTAACCATTGTTAAGTTTACAGTGCTATAGATTTCAGTATATTCACACTGTTGTCCTACCTTCACCACTATCCATCTCCAGAATTTTTTCATCTTCCCAAACTGATGCTCTGTACCCATTAAACACTAACTCCCCCGTCCCTCTCCTTCAACCCTTGACAGGCATCATTCTACATTCTGTTCCTATAATGGGATTATTCCAGTTACTTTGTATAAGTGAAATCGTACAGTATTTGTCCTTTTGTGATTGGCTTCTTTCACTTAGCATACTATCCTCAAGTTTTACTCATGTTGTAGCACGGGTCAGAACTTCCTTCCTAAGGCTGAATAATAGTCCACTCATGTATATCTCACATTTGCTCCTTCATTCATCTGTTGATGGACATTTCAGTTACTTCTACACTTTGGCTATTGTGAATTATATTGCCTAAACTCTTTTTTTTTTAAACACATAAAATATTGGCTCGAAAAATTTCCCAAGAGGATAAAACTGACATCCTTTTCTTCAAAAGGAAGTCTATTTTGTCAGCGAAGAAACTCCACTGGTAATATTATGATTACCTTTCGCAAGTTAAATGTTTTATTAGATGAAAAGTAAACTGTCCTCTTAACTATCTTCCCTTCAAATCACCAAACTTAGTTTTAGAATTCATGTAATATAAGCATTGTAATAAGACATTCTTCTGCTGTTACTAAATTTGCAGCACTGAAAGGTAACAAGCATTTGCCAAATTCAAGTTAGTAACAAGAACAGAGAATAAACCCTTGTCTCCCAACTTTCTAGGGAATTAAGTTTACAACAACACTGTATCTGTAAGCTTCAGAATCACAACATTCCAAATATTGGGTAGATTCTAGAATGAAGTTAGGTCTATCTTAAACACCACATGAGGAGGCTTATTATTAAGACTTTACCTTATGGTCCCTTGTAATGAAATTCTGAAGGCCAGAGTCTCCCGATTTTCTCATAAAGGGTGTAGTATGGAAGATACCTTGTGCAATTCCTCATTTTACATCAGGCCAAGAAGCATTATTTTCATATCATAGCCAGTTGCCTAAAATCATTTTAGGGATAAAGAGAAAGATAAAATCATTAGTAACATGCTATGTCCTATGTATGTCTTCCTTTAATGTCTAAAAGTAGGATTCTACTATAATTTGATGGTTTTCAAGGCAGCACACTAGAGTTTTCATTTCATATTTTCAGGCTGCAGAGATTCAGTGCCATGAATTTGTGATTCCTTGAAAGCATTCAAACCTTTTCATCTCAGGGACTGCTATTAAAGTGGGTGTATTTATCAAAGGCCAGTTCTAGTTGATAGCTTGCCTGATGGAATGCTTCTTGGAGATGAACTTTCGTAGGGGAGAATCATCACACTGCTCAGTAATACCTACAATTACCTTTCCACAAGTCTAGCACTCTTTCCTTAGATGAAAATTATACTGCCTTCCTCACACTTGCCTTTCTCCCAATCACTGTCTTAAACATTGCCACTCTATGTAATTTCATCATGAAGGCATAGAGGAATAACTTTGGGGTTTCATACTTTAAAGAAATCATAATAAAAACTCTAGTATTGCTACTAAATTTGTACCACTCAAAGGTGACAGCCTTGTCATCTGTTTAAAAATTTTGTGCTCAGTCTCTCAAACAATGTCACATTAAAAGTCAGCCAAAAAGAAAAAAATGCATTCCCTCTTTTTATTTATTTATTTTTTTTCAAATAAAGGATTCAATCATTGCAGTGAAAGCTGAACATCTACTTCTTGCTTTAAAGGGGAAAAGGTCTCAAATCAGAATTCCAAACTTATAAAACCAATAAATTAGGAAAGTTATTATTTGTAATTGCAAAGGAATTCTTTTTTCATATATGGTTTCATTGAGCCTGTATTTTACCTGCAGGATCTTACATGAGATGATTTCATTGACAGAGTATAAATTATAGCCAGAACCAAAAGCAAAGGTGTCTGGAAAACAGGGTTCTCAAGCTTCTAGCCTGCAATGCAGGGGAGAGTGTAAAGAGCATGAAAATAAATGTTGATGATGGATAGATAGATAGATAGATAGATAGACAAAAATCAACATTTATTTTCACATTTTTCTTTATTTTCTTTTCCTTTTTGTCTTGTTTTTTGAGTCTAGTTGACACACAATTGTTCAGGTGTACAACACAGTAATTAACTTCTCTGTATGTTACACTGTGCTCGCAAGTGTAGCCACCATGTCTGCCCGTAACAGTGCTACCACAATATCATTGACTATATTCTCTATGCTGTGCCTTTTATTCCCATGACTTATTCATTCCATAACTGGAGGCCCACTTCTCTTCACCCATTTTTGCCCATCCTTCCATCCTCCCCCCACCAGAAAGACAAATACCCTGTGACTTCACTCATGTGGAATCTAAAAAACAAAACACACGAATAAGCAAACAAACAAAGAGCAGAAGCAGGTCCTATAAACACAAAGAACAAACTGATGGTTGCCTACTTCCACACTGTTTCATGCTCTCCTCTGTATATATGGAGAGAGCCATAATACAGAATATATTCATGTGAGACAGACAGACACACACATACACATACACACCAGCCAAGTTGGTACATACACACATACTCGCCGATTATCACCTGCTTGCCAGAGGCCACACCACCCAGAGTGCTTCCTGCATGGAATCATCTCTAGACTCTTCCATATATAGAGATGGTTATAACACTACTTCATGAAAGGTCACCCCTCGCTTTCCTAGTGCACCCTTTTCTTAATGTGGTCATAGTTATTCACGAATACATTGTTTAAAGAAACCAAAAATAAATAAACAAGCCAGTTAGGCCTGGCAATCCCATTTCCCCATTTATGAATGAGATGAAGAAGGCTTTCTTCCTAAGCGTTTGTCTAGAGCAGCCAGCTGGCTTGCATTTTTAAAGGCAGTTTCAGCATGTTCTCTTGTGTTTGTATCTGAGCAGCCTCTTATTTGGCAACAGTTCTTGAATATCCACACTAAAGGGAAACAAAGAAAAACCACAGACATTTCCCTGGATGAACATATATTCTAGTTAGTTTCCTGAGCACTTTACATATGTTTATGATCATTATTAACATAGATTCACAAGGTATATATTATCCTTATTTCTCCAATGCAATAAAATTAAAAGGAGAAATTGTATATCTTATAAAACCCAAACTCCAATCTAATTGCTGTTTATATGGAAACCCAGATCAAGGCCTGCACCCACAGGTTCACTCTAGAACAGAAGTGCTGAAAGGATGCAGAGCCAAGCAACCAGGAGAGTTGGGTAAAAGGGGGGACACTTATCCCATGATCTCACTCATATGTGGAATGTAAGAAACAAACCAGAGGAACATAGGGGAAAGGAGGAAAAAAATAAGATGAAATCAGAGAGGGAGACAAACCTGAGACATTCTTAAATCATGGGAAACAAATGAGAGTTGCTGGAGAGGAGGGGAATGGGGGGGATGGGGTCATTGGGTGATGGACATTAAGGAGGGCAAATGATGTAATGAGCACTGGGTATTATATAAGACTGATGAATTACTGAACTCTACCTCTGAAATTAATAATACACTACACATTAATTGATTTTTTAATAGAAAAGTTATAAAAAATAAAATAAAATTCAAAAATAAAGGAAGGATATGTAAAATCAAAGGTTGCTGAAGCATGTCAATTGCCCCAAGTGTTTTAAGCAAAAACAACATTTCTACAAAACGCTTGAATCAATGTTTTACAACACTTAAAGCAATATGTCTAAATTAACATCAATTTGTGCCTCTAACATGCCTTGTCTTCCCTTAACAATGGATAGTATTGTGCACTAAATTTTTGACACCACACACACACACATAAAAGCTCCACACAATTTTGACTCTATCATCACTTCCAAGGAAAGTTCGGTGTCTGAGGGTAGCTCTGTATTATGAAGGATCATGTGATAAGGCCAGAGTTCACAGAACTCAGTTACAGCAAAACATAGAGCTCACCAGACATGGGAAAGGCCCCAGCATTCCCACGCTCCTGTCGCTCATCAAGTTTATGGACTGGCGACAATAAATCACTGGTCAGATTCACAGTTATTCTAGGTCTGCCATACAGATAGAGGACCCAGTCAGAAGGAGGAGCAAACTGAATAATACTCAAGTAAACAGACAACTAATCTTGACAGTTGAGGCCCAAATCACTGTCTCACAAGTGGGAATTTCGAATGGTCTCAGGTCCCTCTTTGTGTCAGCCATATGCTCTTGGCTCTAGGGCCCTTCAAGCCTTTAATTCTCTGAGGAACAAAAAATATCCAATAGAGGACCTTGCCTTGGAGATCAGTTTCTGAAATGAAAGAGATCAACTTAATAAACAATTGAGGCTATTATTTAAGCCTTTTTTTAAAAAAGATTTTATTTATTTATTTAGTGAGAGAGAGAGAACACGTGCATACCCACAAGCCGGGGGAGGGCTAAAGAGAAAGGGAGAGAGAGAATCCTGAGCAGAACCGGAGCCCCATGCAGGGCTCCATCTCAGGACCCTGAGATCATGCCCTCAGCCAAAATCAAGAGTTGGATGCTTTAATGACTGAGCCACCCAGGCACCCTAAGCCTATTTTTAAAAGCAAAAATTGTTTCTTAACTTGGAAATGACAGCGTGTTTTTAAGGATACAAAATCTTTTGGGATTTTTTTTTTTAATTTGAAAAAAATCTTTAAAAATCTTTTGGAATCTCTGACTCAGTTTACCTGTTACCCAAACTGAAAAGACTTAGCCCACCTCTCTCCCTAGGGAATGGTATCTGATATTACTGGGTTCATGTCATTCAAATGTTCATGTTTAAAATAGTCAAAGACCTAGTGATGCTGGTCCATTATTCTCCCTGCTTCTATATGTCACTCCAGGGCTCCAGCAGACCTCAGAGCCATAGGATAGTAGTATCCGATGGTCCCTTCAGTTCATCTCAACAGTCTTTATTTCCAAATGAAAGGTCACCTAAAATTTCCTTACAGTTCTATTCGGCATGTATTGTCGGCTAATTTTCAACATGACTTTCACTCTGAAGATTTTATGTAGCCAAAATAACAAATTCAAGCAATTAAAGCAGCAACAGGGTTAGTTATTTTGGTGTCATATAGACTTGAAGGCTGATTAGCCATCTACCAACAAGATTAGAATTACTGTTATTGAATTTTATTGTTCCACAAGCCACCAAGCACAGTTCCAAGGGGGATAAAGCATCATTTGACAAAGGGTGGCAGGTGGATGCAGATATCATGACACAAGATAATGGTTCTTAGTCATCTTCATTTGTGCCAGTCAACTGGCCCCTAGCCATTATAACCATATTTAATGTGACCTCAACCCAATTCCCGCCACATACATGCAGAGTAAATTTCTAACCCTTGAGATAGGAAATGCAACTCTACATTGATCAAATAAGATTATTCCAAAGCTATAATCTAAGTCAACTCAAGATAGATACAAAAAAAGCAAGAGAAGATAATCACATGGTCCAGTCACAAATATAGTTGTATCCTTTACTGAATGAATATACTAAATCTACATCAAAGGAGTTCATAAGTACCACATACGTTTAAAGAAGATTTTTTTCTTAAAATGGGCATTTTGGCAATCACTCAAGAATAACTCTTTGTCTCTTAATCTTTCATCTTTCCTAACAACTAGGTTTTTGTTTTAAGATTTTTTTTTAAAAGATTTTATTTATTTATTTGACAGACAGAGATCACAAGTAGGCAGAGAGAGAGAGAGAGAGGGAAGCAGGCTCCCTGCTGAGCAGAGAGCCCGATGCGGGACTCGATCCCAGGACCCTGAGATCATGACCTGAGCCGAAGGCAGCGGCTTAACCCACTGAGCCACCCAGGCGCCCTTTTTTAAAGCTTTTATTTATTTATTTGGATTAGAGAGAGAGAGAGACAGTGAGAGAAGGAATACAAGCAAGGGGAGTGGGAGAGGGAGAAGCAGGCTTCCCCCTGAGCAAGGAACCCGATGCAGGGCTTGATCCCAGGGCCCCAGGATCATGACCTGAACTGAAGGCAGATGCTTAATGACTAAGCCATCGAGGTGTCCCCCGACAACTAATTCTTAATGTAATTATCTCCACACTACCATAGGTAATTGTGTGTCTCTAAGATTTAATCATTTACATTTTTTTTATTAAATTAATGTTATAGATCTGCCTGTCATCCCCATTCATCAGGAGCCAGAACTATCGTTTTCTTACTCTTCCTCCACAAGCCTATGTTCTCCATATTCCTTTGGGGGATAGACATTCAATGGAATTTTAGGAAAAAAATCCAAACAATCAATATACATATTTTAATTGCTTTTCTTTTCTAATCCCTGAAATACCCATTTTAATGTTCTGTACATTGTTTCCTATTCATTAATATAGTCAAATCTTTTAATATGATATCAAAAAGAAATGTGTAAAACAAATATAAAAATATTTCAAATTAGAAATTTTATTTCAACATGTATTATAATCGCTAACCTCCTTTGTTTCAAATACAAATTTCAGAAAGTGACATTTACCTTCAGTTTCCAAGGAAATACCTTTGCTTGCATGTTTAAGGTCTGAGTGTCCTCCACTAACAAAATTTGTATCACCTTATTTAATTTTCTAGTATGAGTCTTGCTACTACAGTTTGTTAATTCTCTATTCTGTACATGATCTCTTTCTCCTAGTAAACTATGAATTCCTCAAGGACAGGAGTGACATTTTATTCCCATGAACACACAGGGACTGGCAGACTAATTGATGTTTATTGATGTTTTACTATATCTTATAAATCATCCTGGTCTAAAATTCACTTCAACAGAATAATGGTAATTACATCATCGCAGTCACTACAGGCTATACCTTTGTATTTCCAAGAAAATATTACAGAGTTTTCATCTAATTTTCTTGGAAAAAGAAGAAAATGGAGTACAAAAAAATGAGGACAAAAGTTGGGAAATATTATGGCACACAAAATAGTACCAATGTGCCATTACTAAAATGATCGAGTGTTTGAAACTAGTTGTGAAAGTACCAAAATATAACATGACATTTTGCAGAGTCAAGCTCATTTTCAGCTCACTGAAATGTGTATTACCTGCACACATAAAGAATTCGCTCTGGTCTATAATGGAATATACTCATGAAAGTATTACATCTGCTACTGTTCTACTGGACTTAAGGCAGAGAAGATGAGCAAGCATTTGGGCCAAGATTTGGAGATTTGGAATCTAGGTTAGATGCAGCTAACATTTCAACCAGAAAACAATAAATAACCTTTTTTTTTCACTTTATTCTTTTCAGTGTTCCAAAATTCATTGTTTATGCACCATACCCTGTGCTCTATGCAATACATGCCCTCCATAATACCCACCACCAGGCTCACCTAACACCCTACCTCCTCCCCTCCAAACCCCTCAGTTTGTTTCTCAAGAGTCCACAGTCTTTCATGGTTTGTCTCCCCCTCCAGTTTTCCCCAACTCACTTCTCCACTCCATCTCCCAATGTCCTCCATGTTATTCCTTATGTTCCACAAATAAGTGAAACCATATGATAATTGACTCTCTTTGCTTGACTTATTTCACTCAGCATAATCTCCTCCAGTCCCATCCATGTTGATACAAAAGTTGGGTATTCATCCTTTTTGATGGAGATATAACACTCCATTGTATATATGCATTGTATCTTCTTTGTCTATTCATCTGTTGAAGGTCATCTGCGTTCTTTCCACTGTTTGGTGACTGGGGCCATTGCTGCTATAAACATTGAAGTACAGATGGCCCTTCTTTTCACTACATCTGTATCTTTGGGGTAAATACCTAGCAGTGCAACTGCAGGGTCAGAGGGTAGCTCCATTTTTAATTTCTTAAGGAATCTCCACACTGTTTTCCAAAGTGGCTGCACCAACTTGCATTCCCACCAACAGTGTAAGAGGGTTCCCCTTTCTCCACATCCTCTCCAACATACATACATGTTTACTGTCTTGTTAATTTTGGCCAATCTAACTGGTGTAAGGTGGTATCTCAATGTGGTTTTGATTTGAATCTCCCTGATGGCTAATGATAATGAATATTTTTTCATGTGTCTGTTAGCTATTTGTATGTCTTCATAGGAGAAGTGTCTGTTCATGTCTTCTGCCCATTTTTTGATGTGATTATCTGTTTTGTGTGTGTTGAGTTTGAGGAGTTCTTTATAGATCTTGAATATCAGCCCTTTGTCTGTAGTGTCATTTGCGAATATCTTTTCCCATTCCATGGGTTGCCTCTTCGTTTTGTTGACTGCTTCCTTTGCTATGCAAAAGTTTTTGATCTTGATGAAGTCCCAAAAGTTCTTTTTCACTTTTGTTTCCTTTGTCTTTGGAGACATATCTTGAAAGAAGTTGCTGTGGCTGATGTCAAAGAGGTTACTGCCTATGCTCTCCTCTAGGATTTTGATAGATTCCTGCCTCACGTTGAGGTCTTTTATCCATTTAGAGTTTATCTTTGTGTATGGTGAAAAGGGAATGGTCAAGTTTCATTCTTCTACACATAGATGTCCAATTTTCCCAGCATCATTTATTGAAGAGACTATCTTTTTTCCACTGTATATTTTTTCCTGCTTTGTTGAAGATTATTTGACCATAGAGTTGACGATCCTTATTTGGGCACTCTATTCTGTTCCACTCTTCTATGTGTCCATTTTTGTGCCAGTACCATGCTGTCTTGGTGATCACAGCTTTGTAGTAAAGCTTGAAATCAGCCAGTGTGATGCCTCCAATTTTGTTTTTCTTTTTCAACATTTCCTTAGTAATTCAGAGTCTCTTCTGGTTCCATACAAATTTTAGCATTATTTTAGCTCTTTGAAAAATACCGGTGGAATTTTGATTGGGATGGCACTGAAAATATAGATTGCTTTAGGAAGTATAGACATTTTAACAATGTTTGTTATTCTGATCCATGAGCATGGAATGGTCTTCCATCTTTTTTGTCTTCTTCAATTTCTTTCATAAGTGTTTTGTAGTTCCTTGAATACAGATCCTTGACCTCTTTGGTCAGGTTTATTCCCAGGTGTCTTATGGTTCTTGGTGCTATAGTAAATGGAATGGATTCTCTAGTTTCCCTTTCTATATTTTCATTGTTAGTGTATAAGAAAACAATGATTTCTGTATATTGATTTTGTATGCTGCCACATTATAGAATTCCTGTATGAGTTCTAGTAGTTTGGGGGTGTTTAAGCCAACCCCACACACAAAAAGGGAAATAATCAAAATTAGAGCAGAGATCAATGAGACAGACTCTAGAGACATAGTAGAACACATCAACGAAACTAGAAGCTGGTTTTTTGAAAGAATCAATAAGATCAATAAACCATTGGCCAAACTAATCCAAAAGAAAAGAGAGAGGACCCAAATTAGTAAAATTATGAATGAGAAGGGAGAAATCACAAGTGACACCAAGAAGATAGAAACAGTCATCAGAAATTATTATCAATAGTTATATGCCAATAAATTAAGCAATGTAGATAAAATGGATGCATTCCTGGAAACCAATAAACTTCCAAAACTGAATCAGGAAGAAATTGACAACCTGAATAGACCAATATCTAGTAACGAGATTGAAGCAGTGATCAAAAAACTCCCAAAAAACAAGAGCCCAGGACCTGATGAATTCCCTGGAGAATTCTACCAAACATTCACAGAAGAAATAATACCTATTCTCCTGAAGCTGTTTCAAAAAATAGAAACAGAAGGAAAACTTCCAGACTTTTTTTTTTTTTTAACAAAGCCAGCATTACCTTGATCCCCAATCCAGGCAAAGACCCCACCAAAAAGGAGAATTTCAGACCAATATCCCTGATGAATATGGATGCTAAGATTCTCAAAAAGATCCTAGCTAATAGGATCCAAGAGTACATTAAAAAGATTATTCACCATGACCAGGTGGGATTTATCCATGGGATGCAAGTGTTGTTCAACATTTGCAAATCAACCAATGTGATAGAACAAATCAATAAAAGAAGAGAGAAAAAGCACATGGTCCTCTCAATTGATGCAGAAAACGCATTTGACAAGATACAGCATCCATTCCTGATTAAAATACTTCAAAGTACAGAGATGGGGGGATATCCTCAACTTCATAAAACCTATCTATGATAAACTCACAGCGAATATCATCCTCAATGGGGAAAAGCCAACAGCCTTCCCTTTGAGATCAGGAACATGACAAGGATGCCTACTCTCACCGCTCTTGTTCAACGTAGTACTAGAAGTCCTAGCAACAGCAATCAGACAACAAAAAGAAATAAAAGGTATGCAAATTGGCAATGAAGAAGGCAAACTCTCTTTGCAGATGACATGATGCTTTATATAAATAACCTTATTTTTAAGAGCCCATTAGGTCTATAATAAGTAGAATAATAACCTTCTCCCCATCCTCCTCCCAATATATTCACATCTTAATCCCTGGGATCTATGAATACATTGTTTTACATGGCAAAAGGGATTCTGAAGATGTTATTAAATCAAGGACCTTGAGATGGGGAGATTATCCTGGATTATCAGGGTGAGCCCAATGAAAAGGACCCTTGTAATAAGGGTTTTTATAAGTGAAAAGAGGGAGTCAAGAGTGTAAGAGTCAGAGAAGGAGCTATGAGGAGGGAAGTGAAGCCAGAGTCATGAGCGTGCAAGACTTGATTGGCTGCTGCTCTCTTTGACCAGGGAAGAGGCCCCCACAGAAGGAATGCAGGCATACTGTAGAAGGCAGAAATGGCAAGGAATAGCCCTCTCCTGGACCATTCCAGCCTTCTGACCTCCAGAAATGTAGATAATAAAATTATATTGTTTTAAGTCACTAAATTTGTGGTTATAGTACCAACAAGAACTCTGATCCAAATATTGCAATTTTCACATTGAAAGAGTTACTGCACGATTTATCCCTACAGGAAGATAATGTGGGAAGGAGGGAGGGAGAAGGAACAAAGGGAAGGAGGGGGGAAGGAAAAGGGATTCTAATACAGCAAGTTCACAAAAACACTAGGGTTTCTCAAAAATTCAAAATTGGGGGGATTTTGTAGAAATGAACTACTGAGAGGAGAAATGTCAGAAGCGGACAAGTTGAGAAAATTCAGGCAAAACAGTGAGTGTGGGGTCTCCCAAGCACAAAAAGAAAATAGAAGGAGCTTCAAATTAATGAATACAAATGTGACTGGGATTGAATGGGATTGAACATCACAGATGGGAATAACCAAGCCAGAGAGCATATTCTCATGTGCCTTCCATGGAGTAGGACTTGGGTGTGTGCACAGGACACCACCAGTGCCACAGGGAGTGCTCCAGAAGTGCACATACTTAGTGAGAGGAGGAAGCCCTGATAATCAGGACTGAAGCCAAATTATTCTTCCCAGAGACAAAGCTGTTTTCTAACTCAATAAATGGTTTCCCCCGGGTGAGCCCTAGAAACAAGGAGGGCTCCAATCCATTCCAGTTTGAGTGAGCATGGAGAATGGAAGCAGAGTTAAAATTGATGGCTTACTCATCACGTCTTTATTACTCCAACATTCGCCCTGGCAACACTCACTCAGAGCCAGCTCCAGCTCAGAGCCAGGAAGGTAAGATCTTCATTGCATGCAGCAAATTTGGGCAAGAAGATAAGCAGTGTTGCATCACTGTACAGATTTAGAGAAAGGCAAATGAGGAACTGTCACTTGTATCTTGTGACTTTGGCTAGATCAAACTTTCTTTAAGAGTACTTTTTTTTTTTTTTTTTTTTTTTTTTAGAAATGATCTTGAGTGCCAGGGTTAGGAAATTTTTTGAAGTAGACCAAATGTTTCCGATCCTCTCACACCACTTCTTGGCTTCCTCCCTTGCCCTCTTGACTTGCTCAGCTCAGAGAGGCTCTCCCTACATTGTACTTTCTGCGACGTGTCTTCCTGCCAAGGGTCACCCCTCATCAGAAGTGAGGGCTCCATTAATTCCCAGCTGATTAGAAAATGCTCTGCTCCCCAACTTTATCCCCTACTGTGCTGTAACTGTTAGCAGGCTAAAGTGTTCCTCCTCAGGGGTCCTGCCTATTACCATGCAGGGGATGGGGGACCTTTCCGTGGTCTCAAGAAATACAACTTAGTATACAAGATTTTCAACAAAAAGGCTTCTCATCCAGCAGAAGTCTTATTATAAGTTTGATAATGGCCACTCCTCTGGAAGTCCTGTTCAAGTGAACATGACACTTCAAGAATCAGACAGATAGGATCATAACAAGCAGAGATCAAATCACATGCTTGAACAAGATGATTGGAGGAAGAGTGAAATATGTTATGTCATGAACGGCTCTAGTGTTTTCTTCCTGTATGTGAGGTTCAATTTTGGAAGATCCAACAAATATCCCAAAGGTGTGTCATGCTTTTATAAAATTAATATTATTTTCCTGCTTACAAAGATCTTTTGTCCTTGGAAAGGAGTATAATAGAATTTCACTGGATTATGAACAGATCTCCCAAGGGTATATTTTCGGTTGCCTTTGGAGACTTCAGTATATTTTATATCAGGATCACCAAATTCTAAATAGATAACATGCAATTGTTTTGTTCTGTTTTTAAGAAGTGATACTATTTTCAAAATGATACAAATTGTGTAAATGCTGCAGCAGCACGTAATGTTATGCTGATCCAAAACATACCAGTTAATGGAAATGTACTTTGGAAAATAATTTCTGTAATGTAAATAGTATCATCTTCCTTACAGCCATTACTGTAGCAATGACACATGTGGCCTGAGTCTGACTCTCTAAGCCCTGGCAAGAGGTTCATTAGTGAAATAGGGTTGTTTGGGTAGGTGGTTTGTCAATATATCTAAGGTGGCATATATAGTAACCATTTTTATGACTACAAGCACTAGAAAATATACTTTAAAATCACAACTGGGTAATGATAAAAATACAGACTGTAATCATTGTGGTTGTTACCTATCATTTTAGATCTATTCTTTTGTTGGTTGCCACTAGCAACAAGAAAATCAAGCTGAAGAAATTTTAATCAAATAAATATTGCTCTTTACCTCCCTGATCATATACTCTGTTGCACTGAAAAGTAGGCAAGTCCAACAAAAATCAATAATCTGAGATATGAATTCTTCAGATGGGACTTTTTTTTAAATCTTAAAACAACAGTCATCAATCATAACGATTAGGTTCTTAGAGCTATGAAAAATAACCTCCAATGAGCTCAAGGGCATCTTTTTGCTCTGCAGCTATGGAACAGTGAGACTGGCTTTTCTAGCCCTCATAAACAGAGACAGAGATAAAATTAAATATCCAGTATTTGAATGAGAAATTGATCTGAGTTCTAATATTGCTGATTGTAACCCTGAGAGCTTTTTTCTTTTTTTTTAAGTAGGCTCTACACTCAACATGGGGCTTGAACTCATGTCCCCGTGATCAGGCATCACATACTCTATGGACTGAGCCAGCCAGGCACCCCCTAAGGGTTTTGATCATTAAGACACAGTGAAAATCGAAGGTGCCTTGAAAGAAAACCTTAATTAAAAAAAACAAACATAATAGCACAAAAATGATAGAACTGAAGCTCCTCTTTTTTTTCCTTTTTTTTGAAGCTACTCTTAATCGATCATTACTTATGCCAGGCACTGTGCTAAATGTTTATATAACTCATTTAGCCATCACATGTCTACAGATACAATCTTCTTTTTCTTTTCTCATACAAGGGAAATCTTCTCATACAAGGGGAAACAGAAACTCAAAGAAGTTAAGTAACCAGCCTCAAGTCAGATGGCCAATGAATGGCAAAGGAGAGTAAGGCTTGTTCTGTGCTTGAATAGCCTTCTCCCTCCAGGCTGTCACACTGGCTCTCTGAAAATGCAAGCACTACCTGTCACTCAAGTTTATTGTATTACAGGTCAAGGAAGGAAGAACACAGAGGACCTCTATGTGCCAGCACTTTACATGCATTATTTCTTCTAAAGCACACTATAACCTTGTGAAGTAGGCACTAAAAATATTGACATTCAAAACCCTCAAGGGACACAATCAAGATTAGAGAAATACTAGGTGGCACAGCTAGTATTTGAAACCACATCTGTCTGACTCAAAGATGTACTCTTTCAACCCTCTCCATGTACCTCTACAAAGCGGAGCCCTTAGATAATGCTGGTATTTGTGGACTGAACAAAAAATCATCTTAGATGAAGCTTTTTTATTGACTGTAGTTAGCTTCAGAGGATAGTATTAGTCCTACGGCATAGCTAAATCCATATATATCACAAATTTTTAGGTAACAAAGTTCTGTATTTTCTACTTTTCAGCAGAGGTCACAAATCTCCTTTAAATACTTTGGGGGGTTGGGATTATGGACATTGGGGAGGGCATGTGATTTGGTGAGTGCTGTGAAGTGTGTAAACCTGGTGATTCACAGACCTGTACCCCTGGGGATAAAAATATATGTTTATAAAAAATAAAAAAAAAATAAAAATAAAAAAAAATAAAAATAAAAATAAATACTTTGGGGGAGGAGTGTTTGTTTCTTACTTGACTTGTAAAGAAAAAGAAAAAAAGAAAGAAAGAAAGGAGTGAGAGAGAGAGAGAAAGAGAGGAGGGAGGGAGGGTGGAAGAAAAGACACAATGAAGCAAAAGTATCTTATGGTCAAATAACATAATTAAAGGCAATTGCTTATGCATAAGCTATTCAAAGCTTTTTTTTTTTTAAATTTATTTATTTGACAGACAGATCACAAGTAGGCAGAGAGGCAGGCAGAGAGAAAGGAGGAAGCAGGCTCCCCGCTGAGCAGAGAGCCCGATACGGGGCTTGATCCCAGTACCCTGGGATCATGACCTGAGCCGAAAGCAGAGGCTTTTTTTTTTTTTTTTTTTTTTTTTATTTGACAGAGAGAGAGAGAGATCACAAGTAGGCAGAGGTAGGCAGAGAGAGAGGTGGAAACAGGCTCCCTGCTGAGCAGAGAGTCTGATGTGGGGCTCGATCCCAGGACTCTGGGATCCTGACCTGAGCCGAAGGCAGAGGCTTTAACCCACTGAGCCACCCAGGCACCCCTCAAAGCTTTTTTTGAAAGAGGTGCGTAAGCTACCAGGAGTAAGGGGTGGGGGGAGGGGTTTCAAGGGAGAGGGACAGAGAATCTTAAGCAGGCTCCACATCCAGCAGAGAGGCCAACACAGGGCTTGATCTCAAGATCAAGTATTCCTATTCTTGAGCAGAAATCAAGAGCCAGATGCTTAACCCGAGCCAACCAAGTGCCCCAACCTATACAAACTTTTACTGAGTCTTATGACCATCACTTAAGAAACTAAAGTATCCAAATTCCAACAGAAACTAACACTAAATATTCAGTAATCAAATCGTCATTTTCCATAATCCAAATTGTAACTTATATTCTTACAAAAGTACACAGCATTTGCACATTTCAACAGCATATTAAATGGAAGCAAGAACATGTAGCCCCTCTCTTCCAGACAATACTTTCCTGCAGACGCTATACTAAGACAAAATCCAGCTCTGCTGGCACTATATATATATATTTTTAAAGATTTTATTTATTTGCAAGAGAGCAAGTGTGTGTGTAGGAGCAGTGGGAGGGGGCAGAGAGAGAGGGAAAGGGAGAAGAAGAATCCTGGCTGAATGCAGAGCATGATCCCAGGACCCTAAGATCATGCTCTAAGCTGAAGTCAGACCCAGATACTTAATGGACTGAGCCACCCAGGTACCCCGGGCACTACATCTTGAATGGAATCTACATGCATCTATATACTGATGTGAATCAGCAAAGATAATGGCAGTGAGAAATCAGGAAGAAGTTCTTGCCAACAGTGCTAAACGGCAAAAAGAGAAAATTGGAGGCATAGAAAAGTGGCAGGCATTTACTTTATTTTGAGCAAGATAAGATTATACACAAATTTTAAATTTCAAAATGCTGTTAAAAAAATAATACGTGTCTCAAAACACTACAGTAAAATAACAGCGGCGATAAAACCCTTCACATGACCTACCCCTCAGCTCAGTCATCCTCATATTGGCATCTCCAGGCCACTTAACTTCTTCCCCTCTGAGCCTTGGCTTTGTTAAATTTCTCTGTTGTTTTTCTTTAATTTCACTGATTTCTATTATAATTTCTTTCCCTCTATTTATTTTCACCTTACTTTACATTTCATTTTCAACCTTCTTAAGATGGAACCATAGAACATTGATTTTTGGACCTTCTTTCCTAAAATAAATATCTAAAGATTAAATTTCTAAAAGCTGTTTTTCCTGCATCCCACAAATTGTGATCTGTTGTCATTTTGTTGTCAGTTTAAAATATTTTCTAATTTATCTTATTACTTCTCTGATCTGCAACTTATTTAAAAGTTGTTTAATTCCAAAATTTGAGGTTTTCTTTTTTTTTTTAATTTTTTTTTTATAAACATATATATATATATATTTTTTTATTTTTTATAAACATATATTTTTTATAAACATATATTTTTATCCCCAGGGGTACAGGTCTGTGAATCAGCAGGTTTACACACTTCACAGCACTCAAAAAGCACATACCCTCCCCAATGTCCATAATCCCACCCCCTTCTCCCAAACCCCCTCCCCCCAGCAACCCTCAGTTTGTTTTGTGAGATCAAGAGTCACTTATGGTTTGTCTCCCTCCCAATCCAATCTTGTTTCATTTATTCTTCTCCTACCCACTTAAGCCCCCATGTTGCATCACCACTTCCTCATATCAGGGAGATCATATGATAGTTGTCTTTCTCTGCTTGACTTATTTCGCTAAGCATGATACGCTCTAGTTCCATCCATGTTGTCGCAAATGGCAAGATTTCATTTCTTTTGATGGCTGCATAGTATTCCATTGTGTATATATACCACACCTTCTTGATCCATTCATCTGTTGATGGACATCTAGGTTCTTTCCATAGTTTGGCTATTGTGGACATTGCTGCTATAAACATTCGGGTGTATGTGCCCCTTTGGATCACTACATTTGTATCTTTAGGGTAAATACCCAATAGTGCAATTGCTGGGTCATAGGGCAGTTCTATTTTCAACATTTTGAGGAACCTCCATGCTGTTTTCCAGAGTGGCTGCACCAGCTTGCATTCCCACCAACAGTGTAGGAGGGTTCCCCTTTCTCCGCATCCTCGCCAGCATCTGTCATTTCCTGACTTGTTGATTTTAGCCATTCTGACTGGTGTGAGGTGATATCTCATTGTGGTTTTGATTTGTATTTCCCTGATGCCAAGTGATATGGAGCACTTTTTCATGTGTCTGTTGGCCATCTGGATGTCTTCTTTGCAGAAATGTCTGTTCATGTCCTCTGCCCATTTCTTGATTGGATTATTTGTTCTTTGGGTGTTGAGTTTGCTAAGTTCTTTATAGATTCTGGACACTAGTCCTTTATCTGATATGTCGTTTGCAAATATCTTCTCCCATTCTGTCAGTTGTCTTTTGATTTTGTTAACTGTTTCCTTTGCTGTGCAAAAGCTTTTGATCTTGATGAAATCCCAATAGTTCATTTTTTCCCTTGCTTCCCTTGCCTTTTGCGTTGTTCCTAGGAAGCTGTTGCTGCGGCAGAGGTCGAAGAGGTTGCTGCCTGTGTTCTCCTCAAGGATTTTGATGGATTCCTTTCGCACATTGAGGTCCTTGATCCATACTCAAAGGGTCTGTCCAACAAGAAGATTTAACAATTTTAAATATCTATGCCCCCAACGTGGGAGCAGCCAACTATATAAACCAATTAATAACAAAATCAAAGAAACACATCAACAATAATACAATAATAGTAGGGGACTTTAACACTCCCCTCACTGAAATGGACAGATCATCCAAGCAAAAGATCAGCAAGGAAATAAAGGCCTTAAACGACACACTGGACCAGATGGACATCACAGATATATTCAGAATATTTCATCCCAAAGCAACAGAATACACATTCTTCTCTAGTGCACATGGAACATTCTCCAGAATAGATCACATCCTCGGTCCTAAATCAGGACTCAACCAGTATCAAAAGATTGGGATCATTCCCTGCATATTTTCAGACCACAATGCTCTAAAGCTAGAACTCAACCACAAAAGGAAGTTTGGAAAGAACCCAAATACATGGAGACTAAACAGCATCCTTCTAAAGAATGAATGGGTCAACCGGGAAATTAAAGAAGAATTGAAAAAAATCATGGAAACAAATGATAATGAAAATACAACGATTCAAAATCTGTGGGACACAACAAAGGCAGTTCTGAGAGGAAAATATATAGCGGTACAGGCCTTTCTCAAGAAACAAGAAAGGTCTCAGGTACACAACCTAACCCTACACCTACAGGAGCTGGAGAAAGAACAAGAAAGAAACCCTAAGCCCAGCAGGAGAAGAGAAATCATAAAGATCAGAGCAGAAATCAATGAAATAGAAACCAAAAAAACAATAGAACAAATCAGCGAAACTAGGAGCTGGTTCTTTGAAAGAATTAATAAAATTGATAAACCCCTGGCCTGACTTATCAAAAAGAAAAGAGAAAGGACCCAAATAAATAAAATCATAAATGAAAGAGGAGAGATCACAACTAACACCAAAGAAATACAAACTATTATAAGAACATACTATGAGCAACTCTACGCCAACAAATTTGACAATCTGGAAGAAATGGATGCATTCCTAGAAACATATAAACTACCCCAACTGAACCAGGAAGAAATAGAAAGCCTGAACAGACCCATAACCAGTAAGGAGATTGAAACAGTCATTAAAAATCTCCAAACAAACAAAAGCCCAGGGCCAGACGGCTTCCCGGGGGAATTCTACCAAACATTTAAAGAAGAACTAATTCCTATTCTCCTGAAACTGTTCCAAAAAATAGAAATGGAAGGAAAACTTCCAAACTCATTTTATGAGGCCAGCATCACCTTGATCCCAAAACCAGACAAGGATCCCACCAAAAAAGAGAGCTGTAGACCAATATCCTTGATGAACACAGATGCGAAAATACTCAACAAAATATTAGCCAATAGGATTCAACAGTACATTAAAAAGATTATTCACCACGACCAAGTGGGATTTATTCCAGGGCTGCAAGGTTGGTTCAACATCCGCAAATCAGTCAATGTGATACAACACATCAATAAAAGAAAGAACAAGAACCATATGATACTCTCAATAGATGCTGAAAAAGCATATGACAAAGTACAGCATCCCTTCCTGATCAAAACGCTTCAAAGTGTAGGAATAGAGGGCACATACCTCAATATCATCAAAGCCATCTATGAAAAACCCACCGCAAATATCATTCTCAATGGAGAAAAACTGAAAGCTTTTCCGCTAAGGTCAGGAACACGGCAGGGATGTCCATTATCACCACTGCTATTCAACATAGTACTAGAGGTCCTAGCCTCAGCAATCAGACAACAAAAGGAAATTAAAGGCATCCAAATCGGCAAAGAAGAAGTCAAATTATCACTCTTTGCAGATGATATGATACTATATGCTGAAAACCCAAAAGACGCCACTCCAAAACTGCTAGAATTTATACAGGAATTCAGTAAAGTGTCAGGATATAAAATCAATGCACAGAAATCAGTTGCATTTCTCTACACCAACAGCAAGACAGAAGAAAGAGAAATTAAGGAGTCAATCCCATTTACAATTGCATCCAAAACCATAAGATACCTAGGAATAAACGTAACCAAAGAGACACAGAATCTATACTCAGAAAACTATAAAGTACTCATGAAAGAAATTGAGGAAGACACAAAGAAATGGAAAAATGTTCCATGCTCCTGGATTGGAAAAATAAATATTGTGAAAATGTCTATGCTACCTAAAGCAATCTACACATTTAATGCAATTCCTATCAAAGTACCATCCATCTTTTTCAAAGAAATGGAACAAATAATGCTAAAATTTATATGGAACCAGAAAAGACCTCGAATAGCCAAAGGGATATTGAAAAAGAAAGCCAACGTTGGTGGCATCACAATTCCGGACTTCAAGCTCTATTACAAAGCTGTCATCATCAAGACAGCATGGTACTGGCACAAAATTTGAGGTTTTCAATTTCCTGTTTAATTGTTGTGGGTTATGAAAAGATACTTCATACAGTTTTAATCCTTTCAGATTTATCAAGGCTTGTTTTATAGCCTACCAATATTATCAAATACATTTTTAAAGAATACATAGTTGGTAGCTGTTGGGTGTAGCATTCTATAAATATCAGTTATGTTCTGATGGTTGGTGGTGGTGTTCACATCATCTATGTCTTTACTGACTCCTTTGTCTAGTTGTTTCTCAATTAGTGAGAGAGAAGTACTGAAATCTCCAGATATGATTGTGGAATTGTCTGTTTCTCCCTTTAATTCTATTGATTTTTCTTCACGTGTTTGGAGGTCTTATGATGAGTCATGGTGTTATAGTAGAATAGGAATATTTGATCTTTAACTCTGGTTCCTGCACAGAACTCCTAAAACATCTGGAATTCACCATCTTTCGTATGCTTATGAGAGACATATGGGAGGGACCTAGATAGCTTCAGAATTGGGGCTGACCACCAGAAAAGCAAACAAGTGATTAGACAGAGAGAGGAGCTAGAGAACAGATCAATCACCAATGGCTAATAATCTAATCAACTGTGCTTACATAATGAATTTTATAAAGATTTTATTTATTCATTTGAAAGAGAGAGAGAGAGAGTGAGAGGGAGAGCATGAGGGAGAGGGAGAGGGAGAAGCAGGTTCCCCACTGAGAAGGGAGCCCAATGTGGGGCTCGATCCCAGGACCCTAAAATCATGACCTGAACCAGAGGCAGAAGCTTAACTGCCTGAGCTATCCAGGCACCCCCAAAATAAAATTTTCCTTAAAAATCTCTTTTAAAAAAAACTGGTTTTGGGGAACATCCAGGTTGGTGAACAACATATCGAGGTGCTGGGAGGGTGGCATGCCCAGAGAGGGCATGGAAGCTTTGGACATCTTCCACCTATATCTTGTCCTAGACATTGCTTCTACTTGTCTTTCTGAATGGTAGCCTGTGTCATAAACCATAATTGTGAAGTGCTTTCTTGAGTACCATGATTCATTTTATTGAATCTGAGTGAAGTTTGTACAAACCCCATACCTGTAGTCAGTATGGCAGGCGTGTAGATCTCCTGGGGACCCCATTTGTGACAGGTATCTGAAGTGACTACATGATTGTGGGATTCAGCCCTTAACTCTGTCCAGGTAGTATCAGAATTCAGTTGAACTAAATTGTAGGACACTGACTTGGTGTCAGAACATCGGAAAATTAGTCAGGGTCAGGGAAAAAACTACACAGGGGTATAAATATCTATAATTGCTAGGGTTTCCTATTGAAGTGATTCTTTTCTAATTATGAAATATTCCTTTTTGTTTTAATTTTTTATTTATTTTATTTATTTTTTTTATATTTTTTATTTTTTATAAACATATATTTTTATCCCCAGGGGTACAGGTCTGTGAATCACCAGGTTTACACACTTCACAGCACTCACCAAAGCACATACACTCCCCAATGTCCATAATCCCACCCCCTTCTCCCCAACCCCCCTCCCCCCAGCAACCCTCAGTTTCTTTTGTGAGATTAAGAGTCACTTATGGTTTATAGCAGCAATGTCCACAATAGCCAAACTATGGAAAGAACCTAGATGTCCATCAACAGATGAATGGATCAAGAAGATGTGGTATATAGACACAATGGAATACTATGCAGCCATCAAAAGAAATGAAATCTTGCCATTTGTGACAGCATGGATGGAACTAGAGCGTATCATGCTTAGCGAAATAAGTCAAGCTGAGGAAGAATAAATGAAATATTCCTTTTTATCTCTAATAATACTCTTTGTCTTGAAGTCTGTTTTACATGACATTTGTATGGTATATCTTTCTATATCCTTATATTTAAAATGTATCCCTTGCAGACAACATATAATTGCATCTGGCTTCTTTTTTTTAAATCCATTTGACCTTTCCTGTGTCCACAATTGTCTAGTAGAACTTTCTGCAATGAAAGAAATATCCCGCATCTGCACCATCCAGTATGAAAGCCACTATTCACATGTAGCTATCAAGCACTTGAAATGTGGCCAGTGTAACTGAGAAACTGAATTTGTAATTATATTTTATTTTAATTAATTTAAATTTAAATAGCTACATATGGTAGTGGCTGTCATATTAGGCAAAGCAGGTTTAGTTCATTAACTTTTGAGGTAATTGCTGATATGTTTGGATATAGGTCTACCTATATCAATTTTGCTTATTTTCTGTTCTATGTTCCTCTTGGATTATTCTATTGATCTATCGCCAAGTTGCCTGACACTTTACTTTGCCATATGAGCTTTAACTTCCCTTCACAGTCCATTCCTCTCCTTTATCATTTGAAAGCACATAGCCAATCAGTACTCAGTTAAATGATTTTCAGTTCTTTGAAGAAGTTCCTGGATTCCCATATAAGAACCAGATCATTCCTCCCCTTGGTTCCTCTACTATATTGCACTCATTTTTCTCTCCTGGTACCTTTAACTTTATTATTAGGTTATAGCCCTGTCTCTTCCTCCTAGCTATCTATGTCATTCATCTTTGTTCTTTGTAACACTGATTTGTTCTCCTAATACTGAACTGATTCTTTTTTTAAAAAAATCATTTTGGGGGTGCCTGGCAGTGGCTCTGAAGCTTCTGCCTTCAGCTCAGGTCATGATCTCAGGGTTCTGGGATCAAGCCCCGCATCAGGCTCTCTGCTCAGCAGGGAGCCTGCTTCCTCTTCTCTCTCTCTCTCTCTGCCTGCCTCTCTGCCTACTTGTGATCTCTGTCTGTCAAATAAATAAATAAAATCTTTTTAAAAAAATAAAATAAATTTTAAAAAATAAAAAAATCATTTTGTAAATCTCATGAAAAATTCCACTAGATGGAAAACCATTAGAATTTCTCTTTGCCCTAGACCGGACAGATGTTAATAATGCTATTCTCAGCTTCATCTGACTGAAAAGTTATGAAAGAATTGCCTCTCAGAAAAAAACCCTAACAACAGCACATCCTTTGTCAAGACAGTGCCTTGTTGCTATTAGATTGAATTGAAATCCACATTAATGGAAATAATTTAATCAGCTAAAGAGATTCTGGGTTCTAGCAAAGAAGAGAATGTAGGATTCTCTACAGGCTGTGAAATTGGCAGCAAAATATTTGATATTCACTAAGGAGACAAAACCACCTAATGACTTTCACTGCATACATGGAAGGATAAATTTAGTAGACCACTCGGCATAGTCTCTGAACATCAGCAGGTGTATCAGAAAGAGCAAAGTCTCTGAAATAAAACAAACCTAGTTTTGAATCCCAGAGCTTCTGTTTCCTAGCTGTGCCATCTTTGAGAAGTTTCTTTATCTCTCTAAGACTCTTTATCTATAAAGAGATACTGAGACTTGCTTTATCTATAAAATACAAAAATTGATTCCTAATTTGTGCCACGTTATAAGTACTTAAAATTGTATACTTTTTATTTTTATTGAGGTATAATTAATATTCAATATTATGTCAGTTTCAGGTATACAATACAATGATTCATCAATTCTCTCTGTTACTCCATGCTCATCGTAAGTACACTCTTAATCTCTTCATCTGTTCATCCATCTCCCCAAGGACCTCCCCTTTGTCAACCACCATTTGTTCTCTGTATATAGGAGTCTGTTTTTTCACTTACCTCTTTTGTAAGAGTTGTATTTCGTTTCTTAAATTCCACATATAAGTGAAATCATATGGTATTTGTCCTTCTCTGACTTATTTCACTTAGTATTATATCCTCTAGGGTCATCCATACTGTTGCAAATGGCAAGATTTTATTCTTTTTATGGATGAGTCATATTTCATTGTGTATATACACCATATCTTCCTTATCCATTGATCTACTGATGGACATTTGGATTGCTTCTGTATCTTGGCTATTGTAAATAATGCTGCAATGAATATAGGGGTGCACGTATCTTTTTAATTAGTACTTTTGTTTTCTTTGGGCAAATACCCAGTAGTGGAATTGCCAGATCATATGGTAATTCCATTTTTAATTTTTGAGGAAACTCCATACTGTTTTCTACAGTGAGTGCAACAATCTGCATTCCCAGCAACAGTACAGAAGGGTTTCTTTTTCCTTGAGATCCTCATCAACAATTTTTTTTCTTCTCTTTTTGATTCTAGCCGTTTTGACAGGTGTAAGGTGATACCTCATTGTGGGTTTGATTTGCAATTTGTGCCATTGTTAAAAGTACTTAAAATGATACATAAAGTGCCTAGTTAATAAAGTTTGCATTGAACAAACAGAAAACATTAATATTATTTTATAAGCATTCTCATTATTATTCTTATTTATAATATACATCTAGTCCAGTTCACTGAAAATAATTTAGGGCATATTAAGGGTGATTTGATAATTTCTCTTGGCAATATGTTCTGCTTCCCACAAATTCAAAAATCTCCAGAGTTTTATTTTATTGTAGCTATTGCTAGGATTTATAAATCAACCTATATGAAGGGAATTTCAGACCTAGAATAATTCTTCAGGATCACATGCCACCAATAGAGAATGCTGTCACTTACCAAGAACTGAACTTGTACCAGGCACTATGCTAAACACTTTACATGAATTATCTAATTTAATCCTTACAATAAACATTGGAGGCAGGGGCTATTGCAAAAGAAGAAAACAAAGACTGAAAAGTTTAACAACTTGCCCAACCTCATACAGTTAGATGCAAAGCTGTGATTCAAAGTCATGTTTCTAAAGTCCTTAATCCTTTCATTACCACTCAATACTGTTTCTAGATGACACAAATTCTCTATTATCTATTCCTGCTACACCTGGAAGCCAATCCAGGGTTTCATATTCTTAACAGTAAAGGCAATAATAGTAAAACCAATGTGAACCAGAAAAGCCTTGGGAAACCACATCATTTTAAAAGTGCTACAAGGGGTGCCTGGGTGGCTCAGTGGGTTAAAGCCTCTTTTTTTTGGCTCAGGTCATGATCCCAGCATCCTGGGATGGAGCCCTGCATCGGACTCTGTTCGGTGGGGAACCTGCTTCCCTTCCTTTCTGTCTGCCTCTCTGCCTACTTGTGATCTCTCTCTGTCAAATAAATAAATAAAATCTCTTAAAAAGAAAAGTGCTACAAATTAATGTTTCTGATAAAGCAGGGTTCAACTAGTACTGGTAGGCATTAGCAGTCCTAATGCTAGGATTAGCATTCTTCCAAACACATTGCTATGTATTTCACTAATGCTTAGAAAGGTTCTTCTGACAGACCTGTCCTTGCACCTTTTTTACCAATGGAGAGAACAGAACCTGCCCATATTCATATACACTGCTCACACAAAGAGTGAATCACCCTCAGAGCTAGCGAAAGTGCAAGTTCTCTTTTCCATCATAGGAATTCTTTCCGCTTAGTTGCTTTAGCTTAATGAATGACAAACTTCAGAACAAAAGAAAAGATGAAGGGGGCGCCTGCCTGGCTCATTCAGTAGAGCATGGGATATTTGATCTCAGGGTCTTGAGTTTAGCCCCAACTAAGTCATGGAGCCTACTTATTTAAAAAAAAAAAAAAATGAAGATTAAAAGGGGCTACAACAGATATTGAGATCTGTCTATATTTATAAATGCATTAGAGTTGTACATTTTGTTCACTGTTTAAACATGTCTCACTAAGGAAACCCATGTTTTAACCTGAGGACTTTCAAGCTGAATTGAAACATTCTCTTTCCCTTTTATGTCTGAAACTGAAAATAGTTCCATGATCCTTATTAAAATTAATACAAATAGCAGTCTTAAAAGGCCCACTATAGAGGAGCTATAATCAAGGCAAAAAGGGTTTGTTTTTTTTTTTTAAAGACACATTTATTCAGCGTCATGATCAGACTATTACAGCAAAAAGGGCTTTTAATTGGCCTTTTCATTGGTCAAGAAAGGAATATTGGTTTTAATACCTTAATTTTTGGAGTGCATGTGTCTAAGTGATATGAATTGAAGTTTTACAATTTAAGTTTTTATAAACCTTCTTAAGAAACTTTCACTACAATAATAATTTGCAGTTAATCAGAGAAGTTCAGAGAGCTGTTAATTCCACTAGAAATCCTGTGTCTCTTGCTATGAATCAGGCTGCCCCTAAGGTCCCACTTAACACAGAACGTATGTGTGTGTACATGCATATCTGAAAGGGAAAAAACAATCTCATGTTCTTTAGAGTCTGGATTTAGCTATTTGTTTTTCTAGTGGCTCACCTAATCCAAACTAAGAAAAATGGCAACAGAAAATTCAAAGAGCGTTCCAATATTAAAATATACAGTTTCAGGGCCCAATATTTTTGGTTTCCAAAATCTAATAAGATCCTATAAAAATTATTTATAGATTACAGTATAAGGAGAGAAGATACTAATCTACCTAATCTACTTTCTTTGAATAATAAAGACTGACATGGTTGTTTAATAAGGTATAAATCAACAGAGTGCAATCATTTTACATTTTTTCAAATGAGGCAGACTAGGATTTTCTTCATTAAAAAAGACAAAAGGACACTTGCCTTACCTGCTATTCTGCACGCCGCCCCCCAAAAAAAAAATCAAGGGAAAGTTGGGATAAACTAGAACACCTAATAGAGCTGTACATTTTGTTCACTGGCTAAACATGCCTGACTAAGGGGGCAAGTAGGTTTAGAAATCTATGTTCTATTACATAGCTGGACTCCATGGCTTTCTCGAAGAATCCCTTTGCAGAGGTAGGCCAAGTCAGGGAGAGCACATCTACCAATGGGTTGTTTGTCCTAATTTATCCACCCTGAGAGAGCACTTTTTCTAATTTATGAAAGGCCGTGGAGATGCCGGCTGTGATCCAGTGAAAAGACCACATTCTTCATGCTATGCCTTTCCTTGTTTAAATCTAAAATTGTTTGTGCTCAATTTCTCCCATGTTGCATTCATTCAACAAGTATTTATTGAACCCCTTGACTGTACCTGCCACCAATACAACCAAGAAGAAACCATAAACACCTGACCAC
This sequence comes from Mustela lutreola, assembly GCF_030435805.1. Taxonomy (NCBI): domain Eukaryota; kingdom Metazoa; phylum Chordata; class Mammalia; order Carnivora; family Mustelidae; genus Mustela; species Mustela lutreola. The sequence continues at coordinate 30,317,308 of NC_081302.1, forward strand.
AAGTTGCTGTCAGTCTAGGTACATGGAGACAAGTAATCAAGATTACAGTGCAATTATATGGAGCCTCTTGTGTGGACGTGTTCCTAAAACTGCCATAACCATCAAACCTAAAACAGACAAAATTAAAATCTGGTAGAAAATAGATGTAAAATGATCATTTCTACAACAAACCAGACACTCCCATGTTAAAAACTTGCTGTAACACCAGGATGCCTGGGTGGCTTAGTCAGTAAAGCCACTGCCTTCAGCTCAGGTCATGATCCCAGGGTCCTGGGATCAAGTCCTGCATTGGGCTTCTTGCTCAGTGGGGAGCCTGCTTCTCTCTCTGCCTCTGCCTGCCACTCTGCCTGCTTGTGCTCTGTCTCTCTGACAAATAGATAAATAAATAAAATCTTAAAAAAAAAAAAAAAAACTTGTTCCAACACCAAATATTTCTCTTCACTAATCTTATTCAATTATTCAGAAAGCATTGCTGTATCCCTGTGATCCAGGAAATTGTAGAATTTCCTACCAATTTTACTATTTCTGAGCTAAGTCTAATACAAACTCTGCTCTTTGTTAGTATATAAACTGGGGAAGGTTCTATGCTAAAGTTTTCCAACTCATTAAGTATGGACCATAGTTAATGTTTATTCTACAATTGTTATGAGCATTAAATAAGATAAAATTATGAAGTGATTAGTACCTATAAATATTCTCTATTTTCTGCATTTATTTTAAAGTTTGTAAATCTAATATTGTTGGCAAGTTTGAATTTAATCAGTGTTTTTGTTTTGTTTGGTTTTGTTTGCATTTGTATTTCCTGTTGGCCTATTTTCACAATTTCCAATAAAATTTTTATTTGCCTCATGGGACTTTCATAAGCATCGTGTTAGTTGAGAGCTGATTTTCTGAACCTGAAGATGTAATGAGAAAATATTGGTTCTAAAACCATACAATCCTCAGTTCAAACCAACTTTTATAGTCCTCAATCCAAATGTATCTGACAAGGTGATCATCTCAGAAACAATATGTGTAGGTAAGGCTTATTTCCTTCTCTCCCCGAAAAGCTACTGTTAAATCAATAGTGTTTTGACTGTAGTGTTTTAAGCATTTGGTGTTCTTTGTTTTTGTTTTTCCCTTTTTTATTTTTACAACATATGGAATCTTGATATGTAGGAAACACAGTATTCTGTGTAAAGGTAAGAAATTTATTTAAACTCCTTAATTTGCCCATTTCTTAATTTGTAAACCTATTTTACTCATAAATGTATTTCTTAAAGTTGATAAAAGTAAATGAAAAGTAAATGAAATAATACATATGTGGTACCTGGCATAGTGATTGGCATGTAATGAATGATTTCTACATGTTAGCCATTAATAATTTTATCCACACTCTGCATTGAGAGGATGAAATATAAATAGATCCCCATTCTCTGCAGTAAACCATACACCTATCCCCAGAAGGGTCTATAAAAGAAGTCATTAACATGGACTTTTTAAAGGGAAACACATTAGAAGATTAGAGATCCCTAACTTTGTCATTTACATGTAAGTGGGTGGTGGCTCTTTGGAAAGGATGAGTAGAATCCAAAGAGAATTGGCAGATCAGCCCCCTGGAAATCATCCGTGGAATTTATTCTTGAGAAAAATGACTTCTAGAATGAGACCTGGAAGACAAGCAGGAATTACTCAGTTAAGCACAGGAGAAAGAGATCGTGAAGCAAGAGGAACAGGATGCACCAAGAACTGAAAGTGAGAAAGAACCGGGGTGTGTTTGAGATTCATCAATGTTATTCATAAAGTTGTACTATGTTTACATAATCCTGCATATTTGAGCACAAGTAATGAATGCACTTCTTTCAAGATCAGGGGATCTTTCCTAAATCAAAGAACTTTAGATTCTTAAAGATTTCAGAGATCGAATTAAAGTCTTTCCTTTCTGAGATAAGGAAACCAAAGTTTGAATGAATGAAAGAAAAGAGAGGGGCAATAGAGAGATGGAAGCTAACATGATGGCACTTATTATGTGTCAGACAAGCAACATTCTGTATATATAATAGATGAAGAGTCTGAGATATAGAGATGTTAAATAACTCACTCAACAACTTTAATAAGAGAAGAGCCAGAATTCAAGTCCAGATTTACAATCCTCCAGATTCTAGAATTATTTTCACTATACTCCCTGGAATTTGTGCGCGTTCATCCACCTGTGAATTTATAGTGGCATTATAGTTGTTTATTTGTGTGTTTATTTTTGCACTAGTCTATAAGCTTCTTGGGAGTCTTTCTATTTGCAAGTACATTTTCAGGCAGAAGAATGAATCCAAAAAGATGTCAGAAGATTGGCTGGCTGACCAGATGGATGAGAGTTTGAGAGATTACTTGGATGGATATTTCAGATGGTCTACCCAATTGCCTTTCAAGCTTAGTGTAATACTTTCAAATAAACTTCTAAATCTAACTAATCACCTACATTTCAAAAAGTCAATGAGAAATCTAACATAATTTTAAGGTGAACAAATTTAAAACTGAATAGTTCTGAACAGAGTAATAAGGGGCAGATCTAGAATAGAAGCCCTACACAGTGAGTTCCTTGCAGACAGAATACCTGGCCAATTTATCTTTTTGTACCTAATACCTGGCCTCAGAGCATATTTGGCATGCATGTACTGAAAGTCTAATCCATCAACAGTTCTGACTAGAGTCATGGAGGGCTAGCCTTTTAAATAATAGAAGGAGGCCAATTCTGAAAATAATATTTTCTGGTGGACAAATAATTCTAACCTGTTTATTATTATTAAGGGAAGAAGAGAAGTAATGTTATACCACCCAAAAGACCTACATTTATTGTCTTCATACTGAGATTCCAATGATGCTATCAAGCATCAAATTAAATGTTAATTATGTGCAGGAATGATATGGAACATATCTAACACTGATACATACAGGTACCAACAAGTCAGAACAGATGTCATGGCCCAAGAAAAGGATACCTCAATACATCAGAACAGATACCAGTGCAAATAAGCAGTTCAGTGCAGTGTAGGCCCTGCTCAGAGGCCTTTGGAGATGAGAAGCAAAGACATGGTTGATGAGGAATAGAGACATCGATGACAGGAAAGAGGACTTCGAGGCTAAAATGTGAGGACCTGTTTTTAGTAACAAGATGGAAAACAGTTTCCAGAGTTCAACCATATAATGCTTACCAGTCTTGTAACAAGGCACAAGGGTTGCTAGAAAGAGAGCACAGATCAGAAGTTGCATATTTGGTGCTACATAACCTGAGTATTGACCTAGAGCTCCTGACAAAGGATGGAATTGGTTCAGTGATCTCAGGTTAAACTGAATCTCCAGGTGGAGTTGTGGGGAAGGAAGAAAATTAGCAGGGCCAGCTTCCTTTCTTATTTCCTCTTCTGTTTCTTTTCTGTCTGAATCAGCTAGAATCAGTTTCTGTTGCCTGCAAAGAATAACTATTACATAAGGTATTCTTGCCTTATTATTGACACAATATCCTTATTAATTCTATCTAAGCTCACCAGCTCTTTGAACAACCAACTCCTTACTCATTAGGTATTTCTGTGGGTGTTCATGTAATTTAGTTGGTTTAGCTGTAAAATACTTCAAGAAAATGGACAAAAACTAGAGTAACATTTAAGCATGTAAATAATGGACTCCCCCCCTCCATGATTTTATATTGAAGAAGCCATTGTCAGTTATTGACTACTGCCAAGTTCCAATATTCTCTCTCCACAGCCTCATCCTTTAGTTCATGCTATTTTTTCTCTCAGAAATGCCCTTCCTACCACCTCCACCTCTAGAAAGCATATTTATCCTCATAAGACTGATTTAAATATCAACGCTGCAAAGTCTTCCCTCTTTCTCAGGTTAGAACTAATCACTCCACATCCGTGATTCCTGGCAACCAAATCTCTGCTGGAACAGTGCCCAGGTGTGTCTTGAAACAACAGATAACTGGGCTCCTCAGAGAATTCATCTTAGATTACAAGAGCTAGGACAAATACAAAAGTCCTATCTATGATTCATTGGCATAAAGATGAATTTATTAATATTATACATTAAAACATTTACTTTGACCTAAAAGTTCATATCTTTTTTCTAATTTCAAAAGAAAGTAAACCATTTCTGTTTGGTAGAGTGGAAACTTGGCACCGTGCCCACTGTCTCATGAGGAAGGTTTCCCTGTGTGCATGTGCTCTCACTTATACATTTTTCTCACTTATACAACCCACAGCTTAAAGAGGCTTCTCTGAAAAAAAGGGTTTGGTTTCAGAATTGGAGAATAGAATCAAAAATAAATGATTCAGCATTAATAGGGTTCTCTTAAAGGAGGCTTATATTTTTTCCTAATCAAATGACTCAAATGTATAATGATTTTCTTTAAAAGAGTCCAAATTCATTGACAGTTTGCTAATTAAAAGTCTAGTTTTGTAAAGAACATTTTTCTAGATAGAACCAGGGCTACTATGGGCATTAACAATTATTTGTTTTATTTTCAGTTTACCAGTTTAAAGCAATATTTGAGTTAATCTGAAATAAAATAACTATCATTTGCATGATGCTTTATAATTTACAAAGCACTTTCATATATATTACTCATTTAATATACATAATTACCTTGAAAGGTTGGTGTCTTTTATTTTTTACATGCAAGAAAAACATGCCTCAGAAAGATGAAGTGACTTCCCCAAGGTCACACAGCTGGTAGTGCAGAGTCTGGGACTCATGCCCTAGAGGTTCCTCTAATCCCAGAATTTCATATTCTTTCCAGTACATCATACTGCCCATGGGATGGTGTCGGGGGGAGCATCTATGTAAACACATGCATTAAATGAGTTGAGCTCATACTTCTAAGTAGATTGATGTTCTTTTAGAAAACCTAATGGCATTTTTGTAGATATAATTGTTACAGGTTCAGTTTTAAAACATTTAACAAAAGATGGCTCACAAAATTTTATTTTCAGTGGAAGTAAAAATTAACTGAATAATATTTTGAATTTCTATGAAATTCTATGGATCATTAACTTTGATAGAAATTATGATAAATACATCAGGAATGGATCGATAAGATACATATTTTAATTCAAATTTCAAGTCTTTTTTCCATAGCTTGTTAGATCTCACTTTCCTCTCTTTCTCTTCTGTCTCTTAAGCCTCACCTTAGCTGTAGACCCCTTTCATATCCTCTTTTGGTAAACAACCTAAAACAAACCTTTCTGTGAGTCATCTTTTATCAAACTCTTTGTTCCCAAAAGGGGTAATTTCCTCACAAATAAAACAAATGGGGGCACCTGGGTGGATCAGTCGGTTAAGCATCTGCTTTCAGTTTAGGTTCCTGGGATTGAACCAGGCTCTGTGCTCAGCGGGGAACCTGCCTCTCCCTCTCCCTCTGCCTGCCATTCCGCCTGCTTGTGCTCTCTCTCTCTCTGCCAAATAAATAAGTAAAATCTTAAAAATAAAAATAAATAAAACAAGTCAAAGGAAGGAAGAGCATTGAGCAAGTATGATCTTGAGTTCTGCAAACTGTGAAGACTAAATCATACATTATCTAGAAAAACAAATAAGGGTTATTAAAGTCAGCATGAACGCTCACTTTTCACAAGAAAGTTGGCCAAAACAAAGAATGAGATTTTAGAGATTTCAGGACTGTAACCCAATGCCATGCCATACACAAATCGACCCTTTCAAGTAAAAACCTGATAGTAGTTTCATAGTTCTGAGAATTAATGTGACTGAAAAGAAATTATATTAAGCCAAGTTTTCAAGGTCAGGAAATGAATAACTGAATGTGAACATGTAATCTCAGTTCAATTTCATTTTGATTACTCACAGAAGAAGAAGATCAGGAAATACTTACAAGATTTTTCTGGAATACATTTCTGCAGTTTAAAAATCAAATTTTAATTTAATTTCACAAATGTCTTGATATTACATACCTTGCCACATGGTATTCTCCTCCATTATGATATGAATATAAATAATTATACCATATTATTTTTAAATATACAACTTAATTTCCTTTTACATTCTGTTTTTCTCAACCTTTGGTCTCTGGGTCACAAAACAAAAGGTGTGCTTCTGGTATAGCCTTGCAAAGCTAGTGCTGCACAAATCGCTTTACTCACAAGAGACATCCTATCCAGAAAGTCAGCAATTCAACCAAAGGCTGCATTAAAACCCAGCTTAATATAGCAATGAAGTACTTGAAGCAATGTTTGCACAATGTGTGTTCCCTGTCCTCAGGCAATTTGCTGCCACAGTAGTGGATTTCTTTTGAAAATCTAAGAACAATATTTACTACCCCATATTTTACTGACTGGGTACATGGAATAGTCCCCAAATTTTGAACAAATGTTATTGGAACTAAGAGGAAACAGTCAATACAAATGGTACGTTTCTTAGGCAGATGGGCTTTTGTAGATTCCTTTAAAAAACGGTTTTATGAAAGGTCAGCTATGAATCAGGTATGTCAAGCACGAGGTATACCAGGATGAACAAGACATAACCCCTAATCTCAAAGAGCTCAAAGAGACTATGATTATCTTATCTCCAAAATCTAGCACACTAATTGGCACAGAGCAAGTGCTCACTAAATCTTTGATGAATCAGTGGAAGGCCTGCTTAATATTATGGAAAGACTTCTATGAACACAAATACACACATGAGCTCCAAGTCAGAGGGTCAGAGTTAGTAAAAGAAGGAGGCATGAATGGAATGGGAAGGATAATATTAGGTGTGGCTGGTATTAGACAACATGACTGAGAAATGTGGTCTGGAAAAACATTCCTAAAGTGAAAGATACAAGTGAGTTTTACCAGAGATTAAAAAGGAAACTAATGAAGACACCAGAAAGCACCCCCATCCTGAAAAAATGTATAATAAAAATTTATACTAGAAAAACAAAATTTAGATTGAAACTGAAAATTTCATTGATAAACATACATTTTGTGTTAACTCAAAGTATAAATTTTAAAACAAATTTTAGAGACTTTAATCCAATAACAAAATCATCATTGGTCTCAAATTTCCTTTTTTTTTAACCATTGGAATCCCTATGCTGAATCATGATAGATTGTTAAACACGGTTTTCCCATTGTATTCCTTAAATAGTTTTTTTTTAATTTGTTTTGAAACTTGGGGAAAGGATGTGATGCTATAGGTATGATAATGAAAATTGTCCAAACTAAAATTTAAGAGCACATTTTCAAAAAACTATTACCCACATAATTTATAGCTACCCCAGAAAATACTTAGTTCAAATTTCTGTGGAATTTTACTTTTCATAAAATTACACAAAGCAAACAGGTAATTATTTGCATAAGTCTACTAAAAATAATTTTTTCATCTTCACAATGAACTTTTCATCCACTTAAATTAACAGGACTGGAATCAAAAATATAAGCGATTCATCAACTTGACTTAATTGTTGAAATCTGCCAAGGTTCAGAGAGTAATTGGCAAATCAGACAAAGAAGAGAGTGCAGGAATTCTATATTTCAGTTCTCAGTGACATTTTGGATATGGGAGTTCTTAAATTGAAAAGCATGATAAACCTTAAAAGGACAATTTCCACCTACTCTTTATGAAAGATAGGTGTTATTGACAAATAAACTAATACGTGATTCTGACAAAGATTTATTCATTCTAGTGGTTAAAATGTAGCCAACTCTCAAAAAGTTACCTACTGTTAAGACAGCTTTTAGTACTTTGCTACTGCCAGAGACTTTTCTATTCTAAAAACCTAACCAAATTTCAAAGCCCTTTCAAAGAGGTCCTGCTTCCCAATAATATATATTTATGCTTTCTTTACACAGTAAAATAATAGTCATGACATACTTTTTTCCCCAAAGATCTAAGCAATAATAAATGCATTATTTAATTTTAAACTTTTTTCTTAGTGAGAAAAATTCTGAATTACAAAAGACAAATTTGATGTGCTCAGTAATATTATTTAGAGGTGAATGTTTATATTTCATTTCATATTTTATAATATGGTCTTACAACTGCTTAGCCACTTACACATTAGGTGAGACTTAAAGTCTCAATCATCTCACAGAATACTATAGTAATTTTTAAAAAATTAATGGAATAAAATAAAGATTTGCCTTAAATCTATACCTACTCTATTTTTGTAAAAACTGGTGAAAAATTAAAACACATATGCTAGTAGTTTAATATTGCAGCCAAACTGAGAAAATCTGGACAAACTTGATTCTATTCAAGAACAAACTTACATTTTCAAAAAATATAATGACAACTATCAAAATTAGTAAAACTTTATATACACATAGCCCTTTATAACCTGTGGAGTCCACTGTACCACATGGCTGCAGGTTTTATGCTGTTTCAAAAAATAATAATAAAAATAGATTTGGAACTATCAATTCATCTTTGAAATAAAGGATTAATCCTATTAGAAAAAATAAGGGCAATACCTGGAACAAAGGCTCTCCCACTGGGAGCAGGACAAGTATTTTCCACAATACTAGGAAGAGGGTGCTGAGAAGATGCCAATGTTCTGAAGATACAAAGAAATCTAATCAAGAGAAAATGACCTTCAGAGGGTCAAGAAAGGCAAGATGTAGTTCCAGAGAGCAATGAGGTTCAGGAAATTTAAAAAGATAGGAATAGAACATAGGTGGGTTTGCCTCAGGAAAAGAGAAAGATAGAGAAATAGAGTTATTAAAACTAAGATAAGTAATTAGAAAATGTCTAAGTAAAATGTTCTCTATTTAGATTGATATTGAGCCCAATGCTTATGCTTTGCCTGAACCTACTGGTAGAAAGTAACTGAAGGTAGCAGCTGGTAGAGTAAAAAATCTGGGGCAGAAGCCAAACAAGCAGTGTACTATTGGCAAATTGTCCTGGAAAAAGAAAAATGCTTTTATATAAATATGCACTATGGTAGATTGCTTTTAAAGACGGCCATTAACAATTCCTCTTATCTCTGTACATGCGTACCTCCCTCCCCTTTAAGAACAGCAATCTGTTTCCCCTCATCTTGGTTCTGGCCTGTGACTTATTTTGATCTAGAGGATGAGGCAGAAGAATAGATGCTGTGACAGTTCTGGGCAAAGGATTTGAGAAAAATGGCGGCATCCATTCGTCTTCCTGGAAAGCCAGTTGTCATGCTTTAGGAAAGACAATCTAAACTGCTGGAGAAAGGGATACACATGGAGGAGAATCAAGGTACTCTAGCCACTAATCCATCCCAGATGAGGCAAGAGATATGTAAGATGATTTCTAATGTTCCAGACCCAGTTCAGCCTCCAACTAAGCAGCCATATGACCCCAGCTGACAGATACCACACAGAGCAGAAGTAATTGCCAACCAATCCGTAAAAGAAATAATAAATCATTGCTTTAATCTACTATTTTTAAAGTGGTTACTTATACAGTAATTGATGTTAAGATTTGCAGCAAATCAAAAGGAAAAATAAACAGTAACTGGAGAGTAGCAGACGAATTTAAACCAAACTTTTTTATTAATGCAATAAGAAGTAATCGATGCTAGGATAGAAGCAAATGATGCAATAGAAAGTAATAGAAGCAAAATGATGGCAATAGAAAATGGCAAAGAAAACCAAGTAACGGAACTGGGAGACCTGATGGTTGAATGGCTACATTTGCTTTTTTAAAAAGGCAACCTAAAAATTTTCATGAACACAAGGAGAAAAATTAAGTGTTCTGATAAAAGAAAATTAGGTCAGTGTCAACAAGAGTAAGTGAACTTATTACTGCATTCCAATTTGAATAGGACTTTAATTCTAAATTTGGACAAAATTTATATAGACAATCTCTTTGGAGAAATCAAGAAGCTACCAAGGCAGTCAATATTTAAAGTGCCATATCTCAGAAAGAGGGGAAATTCATTGATATCAAGTCAACATTCTGCAACACTTTCCTCTGGAGGAATTTGATGATTCCTAAGCTACATAGGAAAGGGACACTAAGAAACCAAGCAGAAAACTGTGCCTAAAGGGCTGCCTACCTGCACTGGGATTTCAGTAGTCTTACTACTGAAAAATTAGGGCCCTTCAAGTAGAGGGATCTCTAGACAGTCTCTTATATTTCCAGTTAAGAATCCAGGGCTATATTATAAGAAAAAAATATGAAACAAAAATAGACAAAACCTTACCAAGACTGAAACTCATCTTTGAATCAGATAAAACCCCAGACAGGAGTCAATGATCTTCCCTTAATCTAACTGCCAATCAGAAAAGGAAAAGAAAAATCTTCCTTGGAAGAAAATAGCTTCTGTGAAAGTCTCAAATTATCTCTACAATTTTTCAACCACAGTGCCTTGTGCTCAATAAAAAACACTCGGGCATACCTGAAAAGGACCAGATATCATGCAAATAAAAGAAACAGACAATGGAAGCAGAGCTACAAGTGATCCAGATTTTAGAGTTATATAGCCTTTGGAATTATCATAAATATATGCAAGGAAACACATGACAAGATGGATAATTTCACTAGAGAACTGGAATCTTCAAGAAATAATTAAATATAAGTAAACATTCTATAAATGGGTAGTACAATAGTAAAAATTTAAAATTTAGTGATGGGATTAACATCAATTAGATGCAGCAGAAGAAAGGATTGAAAATTGGAAGAAAGTTCAATAAAATGGAACCACTGAAGCATGGAGAAAAAAATTATTAAAAAAAAAGTATAGAATATAAATATATAAGACATGATGAAAAAATCTAACATATTTATAAGTATCCCAGAAAAAAATCACAAGATACAGAGAGAGAGAGACACAGAAGAGAAAGGGAAAAGGAAGGATAATGATACAGAGATAAAAATGAAGAGAAGCTGGCTCATAAATGTTCAAAATTGATAAAAGACAATGTCACATATTTAAGAAATTCTATGCATCTCAAGCAGAATAAGAACAACAAAGTACCCAAGTACATTGTAGTAAAACTATTTAAAACCAATATCCACAACAAAAAAACACCTTTAAAGTAAATACTGCAAAATATTTAAAAATGTGAATGGAGTTGCTTTGCTTGAAGTTCCTCTGCAATTATATGAACACACATGGTCAGTGTTGTCTTATATACTCTTCTATTGGCCTGGGACAGAGCAGGGCAGATCCACAAACATTTGTTGGGTGTCTTTATGTGATTTATTGAGACATATAGGTAAGAGAATAAGAAATTTTGCCCCTCAGGCTTCTCTTTACTTCTTTTCATATCTCTTGACTTCCTTAAAGATCCCTTTTAGAAAGCCTCTCCATCACAGACACACACACACACACACACACACACACACACACACACACTTGAGCCTTGAAATTCAAGGTGGCATCTCCATCTCTAAAATCTCTCTCTAACCATGTTTAGACATCAGTGAGGTCAAAAAATTCATTTAAGTTTGTGATAAAAATTGCTTTGAATTTACTTCCTTCCTGCAAGTGTCTTCTCAGTACTTCAAGGATAGCTTTCAATTATCCACTTCCATCTCTTCCTCTAACAGTGTGACAATGTTTCCTTGACTACAGGAAGTGTGTTGCTAAGCAGCACATCGTTGTGCTGGATCTAAGACAAAAATCAACACCAGCAATGAAAATAGTCAGGTGATATAATTATTTCCTACCTGTAATTAGCTATGGGGTTTTTTGTTAGAACATCTGAAAAACAATGTGATTTGAAAGGAATCAACATTCTTAGAAAACTTCTGGTAAGCCCTACTAAAAATTGTACACTATCATTAAATAAATTCATATGTTGTTAACAAGTAAACACTCCTAGATAATTGAATTCGATGGCTTTACAATTGAAACAGTATTATGTTAGAAAAAAACAGCATTTTAACTGTCATCACTGAGCATCCTCCCACTCTCCCATTTTACTGCTTTTCATGAAAACATTCATTTTGCCTCACTAGTGCTATTATTTGGGATTTGAGAACTAAATTATTTTCAAAATTCTCTAGTAGCACATTTGCCTGAAATGGTAAAGGATGGAGAAAAACATATAAGGTATAAAATTAGCAAATACTTATGCCAACAGATGAATAAGCTAAAAGTGGAATTTCTTATTTTTCTATGTCTGGAAAATCAAAGGATCTTCTATCTATTTTTCCTTCAGACTCTATGTGATGTTTCATTACATTGCCTTCTAGGGAGTGAGTCATCTTGTCTGCACATCTTATCTTCCTTCCCAGGGATTTTTCCCCTGTCCCAGGTCCATATATTTCCACATGTAGCATTAGGATAATGATGGGCCAAATTATGTTGGTTAAACTACCAGCCCAAGTAAGTTCCTAGCAACTTAAACAGTTTCATCTTTGTTGATAAGGCAATGAAAGGATTGCTGTGAACACTGCTTTCATAAAAGGATTACATTTTGTCTCCAGTTGATTAGAATTCTAATTTAGGGTAAGCCTTTCTTCTAGAATATAGCAACTAGGACCCTATGGAATATAGCATGTTTTGTTTACTTCACATGAAAAACATGTCAAATCTATGGGAACAGATTCTTTTATGAGAAAAATAAGCTTTTCAAAATATTGTATTGTGTTTTTTTGGTTTTGTTTTTTTGTTTTGTTTTTTTTTCTTGTTTTTGTCTCAAAGAAGATGCACTAATAATACCTGCATGCTACATATGACAGTTGCTAAGAGCACAGCAAAAAGTGTGGTTCTTTTACATGGGCAGATCCATCAGAAGACTCATTAGCTGCTGGCTTGGTCTCCCAGGAATGGAACTGAAGAATCACATCAAAGGACCTCTTTACTCTTTTTATTTATTTATTTATTTGTTTGTTTAAAGATTTTATTTATTTATTTGACAGAGAGAAATCACAAATAGACGGAGAGGCAGGCAGAGAGAGAGAGAGGGAAACAGGCTCCCCGCTGAGCAGAGAGCCTGATGCGGGACTCGATCCCAGGACCCTGAGATCATGACCTGAGCCGAAGGCAGCGGCTTAACCCACTGAGCCACCCAGGCGCCCCCTCTTTACTCTTCTAAGTGTTTCTCATGAAAGGACACAAATGTCTCCCATCATTTTATTGACTTTTTTCCTTATCACTTCAGTGGCATTGCTTCATTTTATCTCTGTGCTCTGGGAAGGATTTCTCTGTCTTAAAGTAATCATATATGTCAGAGAGTTCCTTGTTAATCAATTGAATTTTTTATGTGAATTCTACCTTCTGCAATATCTGGAGTATCTCACTCTTCTCTATATCTTCCCAAAGCAATTTATTTGCATTTTCATATGACCCTTAGTATGTATGATGGGCTAAATTATGTTTACTATAAATTCATATGTTGAAGTCCAAACACCTAGTACTTCAGAATGTGGCCATATTTAAAGATAGGGTATTTAAAGAGGTAATTAGGGTAAAATGAAGTCATTAGGGTAGGCCCTAATCCAATATGACTGGTATTCTTATTAGAAAAGGAGATTAAAGAGACTTCAGGGGAAGGTGGCAGAGAAGGAGTATCCTGGACTCACCTTGTTCCACAGACAACTGGATAACAACCACATCAGTGTATATAACCCAGAAAATGACTCAAAGACTGGCAAAACAGATCCTCTACAGGTAAATATAGAGAAGAAACCATACTGAAAAGGGTAGGAAGGGCAGACACAGTCAGGAAACAACTGACCCTCAAGACTGTCCAAGGGAAAGGAGGACACCACAAGCACTGAGAAGGGATTAGAGCAGCCCCCTACCAGGCACTACAGGCATGGGGTGCCTACACTGGAAGATGAATCTCCATAACACTTGGCTTTGAAAACCAGTGGTACTTAACATCATGAGTTCTTACAGTCAGTGGGACTTAACTCTTAGAACTTTAAAAATCAGTGGTCAAAGGAAACAAAATCCCCATCCTTAAAGAGATAGCCCCTCTGAGATAGTGTTGAAGCAGTCGTTTGAAAAAACATGGGGTATGCAGGAAGATTTATTTACTAATCTCAGAATATGTGCTAGAGGGGCAGAGATCTTTAGGAAGACTTCCAGAAGAACATAAAAACTAGCAGGTGCCACTTCCCTTCCCTGACTCCCAGCTTAGTTACACAGAGAGCAGCAGAAACCAGCTCAGCATGGACACTCTCCAACTTGCTTGGTAATAGTGTCCCCACTCCTGCATTCTTCTGCAAGTGAATTCTCTCCAACTTGGCCTCTTGGTTTCCCAAAGCAGCACCACAAACATGGCAGTGTGCAAGCAGCCTCAACAGGAGACAGCACCAACCCAAAGTGATTCCTGTCCCAGGAAGAGATAACCCACACACAGGTTTAACTGCAGCCCAACAGTCAGCTGGTGGCAGATAGCCAGTCTGACTGCAGGCTCCATCTACCAATGAAAACTTCTCAGGGACCAACCCAGGAAGAGCACCTTGCAGTTCAGTGAGACTGCAGCCCTGGCAAAAGTGTGGTCTAAACCAACTCAAATCCAAGATGGCCTCAGACTGGCCTATGGACAGCACAGGTTGTGTGGAGATTCAAACCCTACACACAACAGGCCAACAAGGCATTGCACATAACTGGACTGAACATAAATATGGTTCAACCACAACAGTGGGTTGCATGCAACACACAGAGGAGATACTCTTGAAGTGCAAGATACTGGCAAACAGAAAATTTCATGGTAGACTACTATAGAACCTCTTCTTCATAAAACCACTACTTTTAAGATCAGGAGATGTAGCTGACTTTCTGAACACATATCAGAGGTTTAGGCAAAATGTATGACATGGAAGAATAGGACAAAATCACAGCAAGACAGGTAAACAAAACAGAGATAAGTAATATGCCTGATACAGAATTTAAAATAATGGTCATAAGAATACTCACTTGAGGGCGCCTGGGTGGCTCAGTGGGTTGGGCCGCTGCCTTTGGCTTGAGTCATGATCTCAGGGTCCTGGGATCGAGTCCCGCATCAGGCTCTCTGCTCAGCGGGGAGCCTGTTTCCCTCTCTCTCTCTCTGCCTGCCTCTCCGTCTACTTGTGATTTCTCTCTGTCAAGTAAATAGGTAAAATCTTAAAAAAAAAAAAAAAAGAATACTCACTTCAGAAAAGAGAAAGGACTTGAGAAAAGAGTAGAAGTCCTCAGCGAGATACCCAACAAAGAGATAGAAAGCACATTGTTAAAAATCAGAGATGAAGAACTCAATAACTGAAATTAAAAATATAATAGGGGAAATAAATAGTAAACCAGATGAAGGAGAAGAACAGATCAGTGACCTGGAGGACAGAGAAGAAGAAAGCAATCAAGCTGAACAGGAGAGAGAAAAAAAAAATAATAATAAATAAAAATAGATTAAGGGAACTCAAGAATACCATCAAGTGTACTAATACATTGTGGGGAACCTGGAAGGAGAAGAGTGAAAAAAAAAATGTACTTGAAGAAATAATAGCGGAAAACTTCCCAACTCTGAGGAAGAAAATAGAAATCTAGGTCCAAGAGGCACAGAGAGTCACCAACAAAATCAACCAAAGGAGGTCTACACCAAAACACGTAGTAATTAAAATAGAAAAAAAAAAAAATACTGATGAAGAGGGAATTTTAAATGCAGCAAGGGAAAAGAAAATAGTTACATACAAGGTAAACACCATTAGGCTATCAGCTGATTTTTCAGCAGAATCTTAGCAGGCTAAAATAAAGTGGCATTATATATTCAAAGTGCTAAAAGAAAAAAAATGTGCAAACAAGACTATTCTATCCAGCAAGGCTATCATTCAGAATAGAAGGAAAGATAAAGAGTTTCCAAGACAAACAAAAGTGAGAGGAATTCATTACCAATAAACCAGCTTTACAAGAAATGTTAAAGGGGACTCTGTGAGGGAAAGGAAGACCATAAGCTGCAGTAAGAAGAGTAGGAAGCACAAAAGTAGTAAATAAGTATACCTATAAAAATCAGTCAATGGATTTCCAAAATAAAAGGATGTAAACTATGATGCCATATACCCAGAAAATGAGAAAGAGAAAAGAGTAAAAGTTTAGTGCTTTGGGAATGGGTTCAAATTTAAGTGACTATCAACATCATATTAACTGCTATATTAGTGTTATATTAAAACCAATATAAGCACAAATCAAAAACTGATAATAAATTTACAAAAAATAAAGAGAAAGAAATCCAAGTAGAAGCATTAAAGAAAGTCAGCAAACAATGAAAGAAGAAAGCAATAGGAAGGTATAGAAAAGAACTACAAAAACAAATACAAAACCTGTAACAAGATGGCAATAAGTATACACCTAACAATATTTACTTTGAATGTAAATGGACTAAATGCTCCAATCCAAAACGTAGGGTGATAGAATAGACAAAAAAAGCAAGATCCATCTATCTGCTGCCTACAAGAGACTAATTTCAGACCTAAAGACACATGCAACTTAAAAGTGAAGGAATGGAAAACTATTTATCATGCAAAAGGTAGTGAAAAGAAAGCAAGGGTAGCAATATTTATTTTGGACAAAATAGACTGTAAAACAGAGGCTATAACAAAAGACAAAGAAGTACAATACACAATCATAAAGGAAAAAATTTAACAAGAAGATATAATAACTATGTTTGCATCCAACATAGGAGCACCCAATACACAAAGCAGGTAATAACAAACATAAAAGAAGTAACTAACACTAGTTAAAAAAAATAGCAGGGGATTTTAGCACTTATATCAATGAATAGATCATCCAAACAGAAAATCCATAAGGAAATAGTGGCTTTGGATGATGCGTTTGACTAGATGGAGCTAGCAGATATAGTCAGAACATCCTGTCCTAAAACAGCAAAATACACTTTATTTTCAAGAGCACATGGATCATTCTCCAGAAGAGCTCACACATAGGTCACAAAACAAGTCTCATCAAATTTAAGAAGATCAAAATCATACTGTGCATTTTTTCTTACTATAACACTATGAAACTAAATATCAACCACAAGAAAAAATCTGGAAAGAACACAAATATGTGGAGTTTGAATAACATGCTACTAAACAATGAATGAGTCAACCAAGAAATCAAAGAGGAAATTAAAAACTACATGGAGACAAATGAAAATGAAAACACAATAGTCCAAAATCTTTGGGATGCAGCAAATCTATTCCAGGTAGAAGTTTATAGTAATACAGGCCTATCTCAAGAAGCAAGAAAAATATCAAGTAAACAACTAACTTTACACCTAAAGGAACTAGAAAAAAAAAAAAAAAACAAAGAAAACTGAAAATGAGCAAATGGAAGGAAATAATAAAGATTAGAACAGAAATAAATATAATAGAAACTAAAAATATAATAGAACAGATCAATGAAACCAGGAACTGGTTCTTTGAAAAGATCAATAAAATGACAAACTTTTAGCCAGACTAACTAAAACCAACCAACCAACAACAACAAAACAAAACAAAACCCACAAAAACAACTCAAATAAACAAAATCAGAAATGAAAGAAGAGAAATAATAACTGACACCACAGAAGTACAAAGAACTATAAGAGAACATTATGAAAAATTATATGCCAACCAACTGGACAACCTAGAAGAAACTGATAATTTTTTAGAAACATATAATCTCCCAAAACTGAATATTAAGAAATAGAAAATTTGAACAGACCAATTACCAGCAATGAAATTGAATCAGTAATCAAAAAACTTCCAACAAATGAAAGTTCAGGTCCAGGCGGCTTCACAAGTGAATTCTATCAAATATTTAAAGAAAAGTTGATACTTATTCTTCTCAAACTATTCAAAAAAATAGCTTCCAACTAATATTATTAAAATGTCCATACTTCCCAAAGCAATCTACAGACTTATGCAATCCCAATCAAATTACCAATAGCATTTTTCACAGAACTAGAACAAGTAATCCTAAAATTTATATGGAACCACAAAAGACCCTGGATAGTCAAAGCAATCTTGAAAAAGAAGAATGAAACTGGAGGTATCAAAATCTCAGGTAGCAAGCTATACTATAAAGCGATAGTAATCAACATTATGGTACTGGCACAAAAATAGACACACAGAAAAAGGGAACACAATATAAAGCCCAGAAATAAGCCCACAATTATATGATCAATTAATCTTTGGCAAAGCAAGCAAGAATATGTAATGGAAAAAAAGACAGTCTCTTCAACAAATGGTGTTGGGAAAACTGGACAGCTACATTCAGAAGAATGAAAGTGGACCACTTTCTTACACCAGATACAATAAACTCAAAAGGATTAAAGACCCTTTCTCTGACATTGGCCATAACAACATTTTCTAGGTATGTCTCCTGAGGCAGGGGGAATGAAAGCAAAAATAAACTATTGGGACTACATCAAAATTAAAAAAAAAATTCTGCACAGCAAAGGAAACAATCAACAAAACTAAATGACAACCTACTGAATGGGAGAAGATATTTGCAAATGACATATCTGATAAAGGGTTAGTATCCAAAGTATATGAAGAACTGAGACAGCTCAACACACACACACACACACACACACACACACACACACACATCCAATTAAAAATGAGCAGAAAACATTCAGATAGCTGACCTATACAGCAAAAGATGTTCAGCATTATTAATCATCAGGGAAATGAAAATCAAAACCACAGTGGGCTATCACTTCACAACTGTCAGAATGGCTAAAATAAAAAAATACAAGAAACAAGTGTCGGCAAAAATACGGAGAAAGCGAACATTTGTACATTGTTGGTGGGAAGGTAAACTGGAGCAGCTACTGTAAAACAGTATGAAGGTCCTCAAATAATGAAAAAATTATCATATGATCCAATAATCCCATTACTAAGTATTTACTCAAACAAAAACACTAATTTGAAAGGATATATGCACCCCTATGTTTATCACAGTACTATTTACAATAGCCAAGATATGGAAGCAGCCCAAGTGCCTCCTGACAGATGAATGGATGAAGAAGATGTGTGATGTGTGATATCTATAGATAGATATAGATAGATAGATGTGTAATACACACACACACACACACACACACACACACACACACACACGGAATATTACTCACCCATAAAAAAGAATGAAATCTTTGCCATTTGCAACAACATAGATGGATCTAGAGGGTATAATACTAAGCAAAATAAGTCAATTAAGAAATATAAATACCATATGATTTCACTTATATGTGGTAAGAAACAAAACAAATGAACAAATGAACAAATGAACAAATGAACAAATGAACAAAAAAGAGGCAAACCAAAAAAAAAACCCAAACCAAAACAAAACAAAAAACAAAGAACCCTGCCTGCACACAGGCAGACAGAGTGGTAGAGCGAGAAGCAGGCTCCCTACAGAACAAGGAACCCGATGTGGGACTCGATCCCAGGACGCTAGGATCATGACCTGAGCCGAAGGCAGTTGCTCAATGAACTGAGCCACCCAGGTGTCCCAGAACCCAGCCTCTTAACTCTATAAAACAAACTGATGGTTATCAGGCATGGTGGGTGGGGGGATGGGTGAAATGAGTGAAGAGGATTAAGAATAGACTTATCATGATGAGCACTGAGTAATGCATAGAATTGTTCAATCATTACTGTACATTAACTATACTAGAATTTTTTTAATTAAAAAAATAACAAAGAAGTAGAGGAGATTAGATCATAGACATGCACACAGGGAAAGTCATGGGAAGACACAAGGAGATGGTAGCCATCTGCAAGCCAAGATGATAGGCCTCAGAAGAAACAAACTTTGTTAACACCTTGACCTCAGACGTGCAGCCTCCAGTATTGTGAGAAAAATAAATTTCTGTTGTTTAAGCTCCCCAGTCTATGGTACTTTGTTATGGCGGCCCCAGCAAACAAATGAGCATGCAACCTTGAAGCAAGCTTCTAGAAGCTAATCTTATATATTTATGACTCAGAGAATGTTAAACCTATTAAAAATTATGCTGTGTTTCATACACACACACACACATGCTCACAGATATTTTTGTGATGCCTTAAAAATATTCACAACTTACAAAGTCATTTGAATAATTCTGAAACCCTTAAACTATAACATTTACATTGAAAGTCACCAGAACTTATTTTTTAAAAATAGTCACTACCATTTATATGAGTAAATAGACAAATTCAATATTCTATATCATTGGATAGAATAGCTAATAGGAGTGCTTTTCCCAATTTCAACTCTTTACCGTAATCTGTATAACCACAGGCAAATCATATACAGTTAAAGGAGAAAGTGAGGAACATGGGGAAATTTCCTTTTTTGATACCTGTGCCTGGTTATAAGTAGCCCACTGATCAACTAGGGCTTACGGATATTTTGAGGTGGGTCACCTAATGGGCCTGTTTGCAGTCAGCCCAGTGGTCAATGTGGGTCTTTTTACCTTACTAAGATTTCCATTGCTCAACCTGCTTCCTAAAAGCCTCTACATCACCCACACAGTAAAACTCCATCACAGTGAATTTCACATAAGCTTTACAATTTTTGTAAAAATAAAATGCTAGAAATGACGTGGATGGAACTAGAGGGTATTATGATGAGCAACAACATAGATAATCAGAGAAAGACAATTATCATATGATCTCTCTGATATGAGGAATTTGAGAGGCAGGGCAGGTGGTTGTGGGGAGTAGGGAAGGAAACAATGAAACAAGATGGGATCAGGATGGAGATAAACCATAAGACTCTTAATCTCACAAAACAAGCTGAGGGTTGCTGGGGTGTGGGGAGGGTAGGGATAGGGTAGCTAGGTTATTGAAGAGGGTATGTGCTATGGTAAGTGCTGTGAAATGTGTAAGCCTGATGATTCATGGACCTGTACCCCTAGGGCAAATAATACATTATATGTTAATAAAAATAATTTTTAAAAAAGAAAATGCTAGAAAGGAATTCAATATTTACGTTCATATATTGCTCCCATAGAACCTAGAGGTGAAGCATCCAAAAGAGATATGTTAAGAGATAAGAAAATGGAAATTCAATTAAAAAGGAAAGCATTTCCCTTCCATCCCAGCCCAATCTGCTACCAATTATGTGGAGGTGCTCTGTGAATTCAGGTCTCTTTCTTACTATGAGTTGTTGAAATGTAAGTGAGGCAAGAAAGCAAAAATGGAGGAATATTGTTAGTTGATTCGTTAGTTGACGAAAGTGTTCCAGAACTACATAGGGGTGTGATCTTACATCTATGGTACAAATAGCACACAACAAGTTACTCTGACAATGTGTAACAAAGACCAAGAAAAGGCATTAATAAAGGAGCATTCAGAGTATAGAGCCCACAGAAGACTGTGCCCCATTAGCAAGGGCAGATAAATAACTTCGATATGACAAACAAACATTATAAAACATTTTTTGTAATGGTTTTCTTATAATTATACATTTAATAATAAATACTTTCTTACCTGACTAACGCTGCCTGGCCTGTCCACTAGCACCCGCTGGTTGTGTGTGGAAAAGACCAAGCACGTATGTAGAGAAGAACAGATGAGTGCAAATAGCTGTAGGCAGTTCTTTATTCCCAGAAGAACCAGCTTGTTCTCACAGAAGGGTTTAGAAAAGGAGCTGATGGAACCACTGTGTTCAGACAAAGCAAAAAAATCACCATTTCCCTTTGGCAGGCGAAATTGGAAACAACATGTTTTAGTCCTCTTGATTGTAAAAAGCCAATAAATGAATAGAATATCTATAGTTTTCTCCTATCAACTGTGAATAATTTTCATTAGATTTCATAGTTAATTAACCAAGCTACTGGGGATTAGGGAAGGGAAGACATCTTTGTTTCACTAAAAAAAAAAAAAAAAAAAGTATCTAAAATAAAACTAATTTGGTCATGGATGCTACTAAAAAGCTTTCAAAAACAAAAAGCACCCTGACTGTGGAACAGAGCAGAAGACAATAACTTAATAAATAAAACAAAAGGAAAATTTAAGCAATTCCCAGATTATTTTTATGAAAGACACAATCCGAGCTGCTTGGACCCCCAATATTTGCTTGGTTTTGGTTTTGTTTTGTTTTTTTTCTCCCCATCTCCAAATCAGATATGTAATTTCCCTTAAAGCATATTAGGAAGTATGCAGTTTTTCAGGAAAAACCACATTCTCTACTAAGCTCAAAATGTCCTTCCTGATTCCTTTATTTATTTATTTTTTCTGACTTGTTATTCATCACCTCATCACTGACCTCAGGCACAAATCTTGCTAATGGGCAGGTGTCATTCATTATACCTGGCATGCCAGTTACAAGAGACAGTAGAGAACATAACAGCAAAAGAACACAGGCAGTCGGTCCCAAACACAGTTCCTTAGAATCTGCTTCAGACAAACTACTGGATATAGGCAGAATTCTAAGCTGCCAAACCACCAAGTTTTGTAGCATCACAGAACATGAGGTCTCAAAGGGTAGCTGAAGTAGCCAAAACTGCATGGTATAGCTCTCTAATGGCCTGGCTTGCCCCAGTGGTGAGGTTTAGAGTATCAAAGAAGAGAGATAAATGGTATCTCCTACAGGTAGTCACATACCATGAATATTAGATACTCACATATATGGGAATATTATTTCTTTCCACTGGGTTTTAAATATTATTCACATTTACTAATTTTGTTCATCTATGAAAGTTTTTGAAAATTATTGAGTAGCAGAGGGTCCAAGGTTAAAATTTTGGTAGGCAACTTGAATATGGCTAGTCTATGTTTCTAACCAAGGGCAGATAAATAGGCTTCTAAATTAACTGAAACTACTGATTATCCTCGATGAGTGCTGAAGAACTGACCTAGGACCCGTGGTCACTAGACACCTACATAGAGGAGCACTAAAACATTGTCATTGTGGAGGTCACCTCAAAAGGTAAGAGTTAAGCATCACTCTCAACATAACACATTATTTAAATAAAAAAGAGGAAGTCTAATAATACTCTATGATTGCTTTTTATTTTTCTCTAAAATGGGTTAAAATGCCTCTATTATATTATTTTAGTGTGTGCGAGTGTGTGTAGTAACTGGAGAAAATTGAGCCTAGCAAGGTAAATTAAAGATTTAATTAGAAGTAATTTCTTCTATTTTTAATTTCTTGAGGAATCTCCACACTGTTTTCCAAAGTGGCTGCACCAACTTGCATTCCCACCAACAGTGTAAGAGGGTTCCTCTTTCTCCACATCCTCTCCAACACATGTTGTTTCCTGTCTTGCTAATTTTGGCCATTCTAACTGGTGTAAGGTGGTATCTCAATGTGGTTTAATTTGAATCTCCCTGATGGTTAGTGATGATGAACATTTTTTCATGTGTCTGATAGCCATTTGTATGTCTTCATGGGAGAAGTGTCTGTTCATATCTTCTGCCCATTTTTTGATATGATTGTCTGTTTTGTGTGTGTTGAGTTTGAGGAGTTCTTTATAGATCCTGGATATCAACCTTTTGTCTGTACTGTCATTTGCAAATATCTTCTCCCATTCTGTGGGTTGCCTCTTTGTTTTGTTAACTGTTTCCTTTGCTGTGCAGAAGCTTTTGATCTTGATGAAGTCCCAAAAGTTCATTTTCGCTTTTGTTTCCTTTGCCTTTGGAGACATATCTTGAAAGAAGTTGCTGTGGCTGATATCGAAGAGGTTACTGCCTATGTAGTGAAAAGAAGGGCCATCTGTACCCCAATGTTTAAAGCAGCAATGGCCACGGTCGCCAAACTGTGGAAAGAACCAAGATGCCCTTCAATAGACGAATGGATAAGGAAGATGTGGCCCATATACACTATGGAGTATTATACCTCCATCAGAAAGGATGAATACCCAACTTTTGTAGCAACATGGATGGGACTGGAAAAGATTATGCTGAGTGAAATCAGTCAAGCAGAGAGAGTCAATTATCATATGGTTTCACTTATTTGTGGAGCCTAACAAATAGCATGGAGGACAAGGGGAGATGGAGAGGAGAAGGAAGTTGAGGGAAATTGGAAGGGGAGGTGAACCATGAGAGACTATGGACTCTGAAAAACAACCTGAGGATTTTGAAGGGGTGGGAGGTAGGAGGTTGGGGGAACCAGGTGGTGGGTATTAGAGAGGGCACGGATTGCATGGAGTACTGTGTGTGGTGCAAAAACAATGAATACTGTTATGCTGAAAAGAAATAAAAATTTTTTTTAAAAAAAGAAGTAATTTCTTCATTTCCAACCTACCCTACATGATGTCTAAGCAATTAGACATTGCTGTTAAATCCAGTGATTGAAATCAGGGAGGACAAACAACAATCTTATTGAATTTTCCACTTCCAACCAGTCACATGCTTTTGCTTGAAAAAGCTACCAGTAAATCCTATCAATTATCTCATATGCAAAATGGTGGGGGTCTCAAGGTGCAATTTCAAAATTCCTTCTAAAGTCAAGCTATTGAGTAACAAAATCTACAAATTATCTGCTGCTAAAAGACAAGCAAAATTATATTTTCTTCTATGTGACATCAGACAGAAATAACTCAAATTCAAAATAAAACATTAGGTCTGTGAGGTAACCAGATTATCTTAATTGTATAAGCCTCATGTTCTTCTATTGCACTACAGAAGGAAAACAGCAGGACTATTTTTAGGCCAACATGTAGCTCCTTAGAGATGTTATGTGAACAGGCAATAATTTTAAAATCAAAAAAGTTTACAATCTTTTAGAAGAGAAAGGGACGTTTTCCATGTATCTCCTCTAGCACACCAGTTCACCTCTCAGATACATTCTAAATTTTATTCAAAATTGTTTTCCATAAAATTTCTATGTGTAGCAATTTTATATAATCTATCCATAAAATGAAAAAAGATGCAAGGTAATAATATGCTAGTGAGACTTAAAGCTCGAAATAACCAAAGATATTTCCAATTAACCCACTGAACCACCCAGGTGCCCCAAGATATTTCCAATTAAACACACGAAAGTGTTTTTGAACATTACACTTGTTCTCATTCAAATGCTATACGAGTTATTCTACCAAATTTCCCTTTCCATCATACAATTTGCCTCTAGTTTGGTAAATGTGATCTTTCCCAGTTATGCTACAGGAACTAATGTCCAATTTGTGAAAAGATTTCACAATATTCAAACAGATGTTTAAACATCTGTTTCTGAGTAAACAAGCAAAAAGAGAGCAGGCCCTTCAGAGAGGTGCCCCGTGTGAATTCGTTTCCATCGTGTGAAATTGCTTACTCTCTGTAGAGCACCGAGCTGTGCATGTCGGAGGGTGTGCTCTTTAGGCATGAAGGAGCTCAAAGGTGAGATGTGCGATGATCCAATCACAGTTCAGGGCACTGACAATGCTGCATTCAGAGCAGACTGCGGGTGACTCAGGTCTCATGTTTCTGAGCATGACTTCATAAACAGGAAGCAAAAGGTTTTAGTAGAGTCTAAGCAGACTACATGCAACAGTCTGGTTCAAGCACAGTAGGGAAAGGAGAGCAATCTTCCATGGAGACAGCCTGAGAGCTGCTTGTCCATCCCCAAGGAAGCTGATGTCATGGTGCTATAACCTTTAGGCTGCAGAGCTGCAGAGAATAGCCCAAGGGACTGTTGGCAAAGGTGACTGTTGCTTTCATCTGATCTCATGTGGAAGCACGTTAAGAGAATCAAAACTGAAATAGTTGCCTGCATAAGAACTAGACTACCTGAGTGGGGCCTGTGTGATGGGGCCTGTGTGATGGCATCTGCTGGGGCCTGTGTGATGGCATCATGGTGCCTTTGGGAAGATTCTGGGAAAGTGCTGTGGACTGGGATTTGGGAGTAGAGCCTCATATTAGTTGTCACCACTTCCCAGGGACTCCCTTGGCCTCTCCTCAATCACTTTGTCCGTACCCTAAGCCAAGTCCTCACTGTCCTTCCCACGGTCAGTTAAAGCCTCCTAAATTAGCTTCCTGCCTCCAGTCTCTCATCTTTTCAACCCATGCTTCAGAAAAAAAAAAAAAAAAAAAAAAAAAAAAAAAAAAAAGAAATTAGCTTTTCAAGGTTACATCTATTATTTTAAAACAAAAGCAATACATGTCTATAATAGGAAAGATGTTCAATATAAAAAAGCAAAAATTAAAACACTCATAATTTCACTTTTTTTTTTTTAATGGATTTGAAATGACAAGCGGAACTCCTCCTTTCCTTCTCTCCTGAGTCTGCAGCCTGGACCTTGGTAGCCACCATTAAGAGATCATTTTATATTCTTCCAGGCTTTATTTTAGGATTGTAAGAACATGTATTCTTGTTGGGTTTTCTCCCCAGATGAAAATAGAATCAAACTATGAATATGGTTTTGCAATGTGCTTTTTGCTTTACTTGTAATAAACACTTTCCAAAGTCGGTACATGTGAATCTTCTACTCTTTTTAACTGGTATATGAATTTTTTTCAATAAATATTCTCTAATTGGTTCAGCTATTCCTATTGATTAACAGTTCTCCCCCCATTGTTTGGCTAGTAAAAAACACTGCAATGAGCATTCTTGGATATATATTTATATATATAATTAAGCTAGTATTTTTGTAGACTAGACCCTTACAAGTGGAATTTCTTGTGAAATTGCTGAGTCAAAGGTCATGCATATTTTTATTTTGATAGATAATTCCAGTTTGCTTTACAAAAAGCTATACCCATATTCACCACCATCAGTCCAAGAGTACCTGTTTTTCCTCACCAAGGATGGACGTTATGAATCTTTTGAAAAGTTGTCCATCAAGTGGACTAATAATATATCTAGTTATTATTTACTTTTCATGTTTAATAATTGCTGAAATGGATAATGAAAGAGGGACACATATATTCCCTCTTTCATTAATTTCCTGTTTGTGTTCTTTGTCAATTTTCTTTTTGTCTGATTGTCTTTTTCTATTCATTGGCATAATATTGGGAAAATTTTCTGGAAATTATCTTTTGCCTTTATGTATGTTACATGTATTTTTCTACCAATTGCTCCCTTGTCTTTTAACTTTTTGTCTTTTCAAATAAAAGTTGTTTTACTTTTTTAAAAGATTTTTATTTATTTATTTGAGAGAGAGAGTGAATGGGAGAGCACAGGCAGGGGGAGCAGAAGTGGGAAAGAAGAGGGAGAAGCAGGCTTCCCACTGAGCAGGAAACCCAATGTAGAACTCCATCCCAGGACCCAGGATTACAGCCTGAGCTGAAGACGGACACTTAACCAACTGAGCCACCCAGGCACCCCAAGTTGTTTTACTTTTAATGTGTTGATTTTTCTTTCTGTGGTTTCTAGGTTTTATATTGTGCTAAGAAAGTTCTTTCTCATGCTACAATTATAAATCTGTTTCAATCCCTTTTCTTCTAGCATTTAGTCTTGAGTTTCTTTTCCAATGTCTAGGTCTTTAATCTATTTGGAATTTACTTGTGTGAAAAGTGTGATGTGGAGATCTAACAAGATTGCCAAATAGTTTAAGATCATTTGAAATAATCCTTTTGCCTATCATTTCTGAAATTTCATAATTATTATACTAAATTCTCAGATATTTTATTATTATAATTTGTTATAATTTAGTTATACTAAATTCATGGATTTTTTTAAAAGATTTTATTTATTTATTTGACAGAGAAAGAGAGATCACAAGTAGGCAGAGAGGCAGGCAGAGAGAGAGAGGGAGAAGCAGGCTCCGCGCTGAGCCGAGAGCCCGATGTGGGGCTCGATCCCAGAACCCTGGGATCATGACCTGAGCCAAAGGCAGAGGCTTTAACCCACTGAGCCACCCAGGCGGCCCCATGGATGTTTTTAATATCGACATAGTGTGTGTTTGTGTGTAGTTATCACCTGTATACACATGTTTTAATGTTTGTAATCAAGTTTCCTGTATTATAGATCTCATCTGAAAGGTAGCAAAATGTCTGTCTGTAGGGCAGGAAATGGTAAAGGAAATTATGCTCAAAAACTCTTAGTTACTTATAAAAAATGGGATACTATTCAAAATCACACATATACATAATGCTTTTTAATTAGTTCTTTCAGAATATTGCAAAATATGTAGTTTAAACTAATGTATAAAATAACTTTCCAGAAAGTATTCCTTTTTTCAATATTATCTTACAGTCCAGTTTAAAAAAATGCTTCTTTAAAGAGCAGACAATTTTGTGCCATTTCTTTAAGCTGAAAGAAAATTATTGCAACCACATTTTACAGTTATGTCATGACATAGATTCAATTAGGAAACCATTTATTCTGTCCAGTGAGACAGACTAAATGGCTCACAGTGGCAGTCCATTTTGCCATTGCCAGGCCTTGAGTCCAACAGAAATAGAATTTTTTCACAGATGGGTAGTTCTCAAGAGACCAAATCTCTGGAATCTTCCTTCAGAGTCTGCATTTTTAAAAATCTTTGTTTCAACACAGGAGAAAGGATTTTTATGCTAAGCCTTATTTTTGCTAGTATCAAATTATAGAAAAGAAATTTTTTTAAATTATAGGATTTAATAACCTAGACAAAGTTAGCATGAAGGATATCACCAATGAGGAGTGGGCGAAGGCATAAAGTACTAACAAACACTAGCACTTCTTCAGCTCTACTGAATGATCCTTCCACTGTTGCTGAAGCCAGATATTCTAGAAGGAAAGAAAGCATGGGAACGGGGTGGCAAAGAGATTTGCCCAACTCCTTCATCCCTGTACCGTTGTTATACAGCATAAACATCTCCACAAGAAGAATGAGTGGGAAAGTATACAAACCACTGAATTATTAATGTTCTTCACACTGTGAAGCTAAGTGATAAAATGTTCCTTAAATTAGCTTGACACGAAGATATGGATTTTGCCATTAACTAGGCTGTCTTTTTAGCTCCTGAAGAATGTACAGGCAAAGGTTACCCATAGTAGAATACAGTTTGAGAACGGTCTGCCATATTGTTCTTAAAGAATGTAACATCAGGGGTGCTTAGGTGACTCTTGTTGGTTAAGCGGCTGCCTGCAGCTCAGGTCATGATCTCAGGGTCCTGAGATCAAGCCCCACATCAGGCTCCCTGCTCAGTGGGAAGTTTGCTTCTCCTTCTCCATTCTGCTTCTCCCCTGTTTGTGCTCTCTTGTTCATGCTCTCTCTCTCAAGTAAAGAAAGAAAATCTTTTAAAAAAAAATTCATATACCAGGTAAAAAGAGTAGAAGATTCACATGTACCGACTTTGGAAAGTGTTTATTACAAGTAAAGCAAAAAGCACATTGCAAAACCATATTCATAGCTTGATTCTATTTTCATCTGGGGAGAAAACCCAACAAGAATACATGTTCTTACAATCAATAAATATTCTCTAATTGGTTCAACCATTCCTATTGATTGACAGTTCTCCCCCAGTGTTTGGCTAGTAAAAAACACTGCAGTGAGCATTCTTGGATATATATTCATATATATAATTAAGCTAGTATTTTTGTAGACTAGACCCTTACAAGTGGAATTTCTTGTAAAATTGCTGAGTTGAAATCAGTAAACATCTCTCCCACACCCAAAAAAAGATACAGATTAAATGCTCCCAATTGAATTATTAGTATCTGTCTGCACATCTGAGCATCTGCTTCTTCAAATTGATAGAGATAATTAAGCCAAGCATAATTTGCATCTTGAGTATATAATTATTCTTTATCTTAGCCAAGGACTAAGATCATACCATTATTATTAAAATTGTTTTCTTGTCCTTTAAGGACTGTATTGGCTATCCTGCTCGGGGCCCATGTCTACATGTAATTGTCTTAATCCCTCCACACAAAGGCCAGGATCATGTATTACTCATTTGTATATCCCTTAGATATCCTGTACTCCTTTTGATATCCCTTATAGTGTATTGTCTTATAAATAGTAGACATTCAGTAAACATAGTAGGTGAATTATATGAAGCATCAAATATTTTCTAAAATAGTATGATCTAGGTGTTCTCTTTGTCCAATATGATTCATATAAAAAGTGAGTATTCATTTGAAAATGAATACTCATGGTAATGTTTAAAGATAGTCATCAGAGGCATCTGGGTGGCTCAGTAAGTTAAGCATCTGTCAGAGTTCTAGGATAGAGTCCTACATTGGGCTCCCTACTCAGTGGAGAGCCTGCTTCTCCCTTTCCATCTGTCTGCCACTTCCACTGTTTGTGCTCAAGTGTTCTTTCTCTCTCTCTTTTTTATTCCTCCCAATTGAAATGATTTCTCATTCTTCTGAACTCTCCCATCAGTCATTGGACCCTTCACATAGATTGTCTTGCAATATTAATTTTATTTTCCTGTTCCTGTAATTAACTGGATTGCTAGATCCTTGAGAAGGCAATGACTACTACATCTTATCACCTCTGGATCTCTACTATATATTAAAATACTCAAGTAATAAAAAAAATCTTTTAAAAAATATATAGTCATCTGATACTTAAACACCACTGTATAGAAAAACAGAGTTTGTAGACATACATTGTGAATCAGTTAAGTCTCAGATTCTTTTCGATAGATAACAACTACTGCATGACACACCAAAAGAAGGAAATTATATCTAACTCCTTAAATATTTACTTTGCTAATTCTGCTACCCATTAAGGATTTAATGGTTATGATACTCAATGTGTTCTTATGCATATTCTTTAAATGCTCCCTCAGAACAACATGTCACACAGCTCAAAGACAATTGAAAAATTAATCAGGTCAATTAATCTGATTTAGATCCTCAGGTGGCCCATCTCAGAACCAGTTTTGTGATTCTAAGTCATCTTTTTATCTTTAGCAGAGTTTTGGAAAGAATTCCCAGGAAAGAGGTTGACAAGTTAAAAAATATATATATGGGATACTAGACAAAAGGGCTGATTAGAAGCATTACATCCATTTGTAGATGAAACTAGAGTACAGAAAAGGAAATCATGGCAAGAATTTTCATAAGCCATGGGCAAGGGCCGAGAGCAAGATGGTGGAGGAATAGCAGACTGAGATGACATCAGGTCACAGGAGTTCAGCTAGATAGTTATCAAACCATTCCAAACACCTACAAACCCAATAGGAGATCAAAGAGAAGAAGAGCAGCAATTCTAGAAACAGAAAATCAACCACTATCTGAAAGGTAGGATGAGCAGAGAAGTGAATCTGAAGTGACAGGAAGATAGATAGCAGGGGGAGGGCACAGCTCCTGGCAAGCGGTGGAGCAACAGAACACAAAATCCAAACTTTTAGAAGTCTGCTCCACTGGGGGACATTGCACCAGAGGCTAAGCAGGGGTGGAGATCTTACAGGGAAAATGTGGTCTTGGGTCCATGGGGTCACAGAAGGATTGTGGGTGCCTGAGTTTAGCAGAGCTCATAGGTATCAGAGTGGGAAAGCTAGGTACAGAGTCAAGGAGTGAGTGCTCAGCTTGGGGTCACCTTAAACTGTGATCTGTGGCACTGCTGGGACACTACTCTTTGAGCAGGGACCCCACAAGTGGCAGATCCAGGGAGACAAATTCCTCCACTGGAAGAACAGCACAACAGGGGTCTGCTGGGTTTGGAGACTCTAAACAGGGCTGTGTGCCAGAGAAATAAATGGCCAGGTGAGCTAGGAGCACAGCCAGAGACCAGAGAGAAGGAAGGATTGACTGCTTTTCTCCGAAGGTGCATGGAGGAGTGGGGCCCCAAGCTCTTGGCTACTCTGGGCTAGAGATTGGGAGGTCACCATTTTCATTCCCATCCTCCAGAGCTCTATGGAAAGTGCTCAGGAAGCAAAAGCTCCTGAGAGCGAACTGGAGCAAATTACTTAGCACAGCCCCTAACAAGGGTGGTGCAATTCCACTTCAGGCAAAGACATTTGAGAATCACAGCAACAGGCCCCTCCCCCAGAAGATCAGCAAGAACATCGAGCCAAGACCAAGCTCACTGATCAAGACCAGCAGAATTCCAGAGGAGGGGAAAGCAAAGCATGGAATTCATGGCTTTCTCCCCATGATTCTTTAGTTTTTCAAAGTTTATTAAATTGCTTTAATTTTATTTTTTTCTTATTCTAACTTTTTTAACTTTTCCTCATTCATCTTTTAACGTTTTTTAAACTAGTTTATCTTAACAATACCTTTCTAAAAAAAAATGTCTAAACCTTCATTATTATAGTCATATTATATCCTTCATTGTATTTAACTTTATTTTTTGTATACATACAGAGTTTCTTCTTCTAAAAAATTTTGGGATACAATTTTTTCTAATAGGTCAAAATATACCCTAAATCTAGCACAGGGCTTTGTTCTAGTCTTCAGCCTGAGTAAATTCTCTCCACTTTTTTTTTTCTTTCTTTTTCCTACCAACTTATCTTACCAATTCCTTTTTTAGAAATTTTTTAAAATTTTCATCTTTACAGTCATATTCTATCCCTTCATTGTGTTTACCCATATATATATATTTTTTTCTTTCTTTAAAATTTTAGGAAGCAGTTCTTCTAAGAGACCAAAATACACCCAAAATCAAGTGGGTGGCTCTGTTCTATTCACCAGTCTAATATATATATATACTTTTTAAATTTCTTTTACCCCCTTTCTTCTCCCCCCATTTTAGGGTCTCTTCTGATTTAGTTAGAATACATTTTTCTGGGGTTTTTGCCACCCTTTTAGAATTTTACTCTCTCATTCATATATTTTTATCTCAATAAAATGACAAGACAGAAAAAAACTCACCACAAAAAAAAAAAAAAAAAGAACAAGAGGCAGTGTCAAAGGCTAGGGATCTAATCAATATGGACATTCATAATATGTCAGATCTAGAGTTCAGAATGATGATTCTCAAGGTGCTAGCTAGGCTCAAAAAAGGCATGGAATATATTAGAGAAACCCTGTCTGGATAAATAAAAACCCTTTCTGGAGAAATAAAAGGACTAAAATCTAACCAAGCTGAAATCAAAAAAGCTATTAACTAGGTGCAATCAAAAATGGAGGCTCTTACTGCTAGGATAAATGAGACAGAACAGAGAATTAGTGATATAAAAGACCAAACAATGGAATAAAGAAGCTGAGAAAAAGAGAGACATACAACTATGGGACCATGAGGGGAGAATTCGAGAATAAGTGACACCATAAAATGAAACAATATTAGAATAATTGGGATTCCAGAAGAAGAAGAAAGAGAGATGTGAGCAGAAGGTATATTGGAGTGAATTATTGTAGAGAATTTCCCTAGTATGGCAAAGGGAACAAGCATCAAAATCCAGGAGGCACAGAGAACTGCCCTCAAAATTAATAAAAAATGGTCCACACCCCATCATCTAATAGTAAAATTTGCAAGTCTTAGTGAAAGAGAAAATCCTGAAAGCAGCTCAGGACAAAAAGTCTGTAACATACAATGGTAAAAATATTTGATTAGCAGCAGATTTATCCTCAGAAACCTGGCAGGCCAGAAAAAACTGGCATGATATAGTCCGAGCACTAAATGAGAAAAACATGCAGCCAAGAATACTATATCCAGCTAGGATGTCATTGAAAATAGAAGGAGAGACAAAATCTTCCAGGATAAACAAAAAATAAAAGAATTTGCAAACATCAAACCAGCCCTACAGGAAATATTGAAAGGGGTCCTCTAAGCAAACAGAGAGCCTAAAAGTAACAGTCCAGAAAGGAACAGAGACAATATACAGTAACATCCACCTTATAGGCAATACAATGGCACTAAATTCATATCTCTCGATAGTTACCCTGAATGTAAATGGGCTAAATGCCCCAGTCAAAAAACACAATGTATCAGAATGGATACAAAACCAAAACCCATCAATATGCTGTCTACAAGAAACTCATTTTAGACCCAAAGACACCTCCAGATTTAAAGTGAGGGGGTGGAGGGAGTGCCTGAGTGGCTCAGTGGGTTAAAGCCTCTGCCTTCGGCTCAGGTCATGATCCCAGGGTTCTGGGGTCAAGCCCTGCATCAGGCTCTCTGCTTGTCAGGGAGCTTGCTTCCCCCTCTCTCTCTGCCTGCCTCTTTGCCTACTTGTGATCTCTGTATATCAAATAAATAAATTAAATCTTTAAAAAAATAAAGTGAGGGGATGGAAAACAATTTACTATGCTAATGGACATCAAAAGAAAGCTGGGGTGGCAATCCTTATATCAGATAAATTAGATTTTAAGACAAATATTATAATAAGAGATGAGGACAGACACTATGTCATACTCAAAGGGTCTGTCCAACAAGAAGATATAAAATTTTTAAATATCTTTGCCCTAACATGGGAACAGCCAATTATATAAACCAATTAATAATAATATCAAAGAAACACATTGACAATAATACAATAATAGTAGGGGACTTCAACACCCCGCTCACTGAAATGGGCAGATCATCTAAATAAAATATCAACAAGGAAATAAAGGCTCTAAATGACACACTGGACCAGATGGAGATCACAGATATATTCAGAACATTCCATCCCAAAGCAACAGAATACACATTCTTCTCTAGTGCACATGGAGTTCTCCAGAATAGATCACATCCTGGGTCACAAATCTCAACTGGTACCAAAAGATTGGGATCATTCCCTGCATATTTTCAGACCACAATGCTCTGAAACTAGAACTCAATCACAAGAGGAAAGTTGGAAAGAACTCAAATACATGGAGGCTAAAGAGCATCCTACTAAAAAACAAATGGGTCAACCAGGAAATTAAAGAAGAACTAAAAAGATTCATGGAAACAAATGAAAGTGAAAACGCAACTGTTCAAAATCTGTGGGACACAGCAAAGGCAGTCCTGAGAGGAAAGTATATAGTGATACAAACCTTTTTCAAGAAACAAGAAAGGTCTCAAGTACACAACCTAACCCTGCACCTAAAGGAGCTGGAGAAAGAACAACAAAGAAAGCCTAACCCCAGCAGAAGAGAAATAATAAAGATCAGAGCAGAAATCAATGAAACAGAAACCCAAAAAACAGTAGAACAAATCAACGAAACTAGAAGCTGGTTCTTTGGAAGAATTAATAAGATTGATAACCCCTGGCCAGACTTAACAAAAAGAGAAAGTACCCAAATAAATAAAATCATGAATGAAAGAGAAGAGATGACAACCAACACCAAAGAAATACAAACAATTTTAAGAACATATTATGAGCAACTATACACCAGCAAATTTGACATTCTGGAAGAAATGGATGCATTCCTAGAGATGTATAAACTACCAAAACTGTACCAGGAAGAAATAGAAAACCTAAACAGACCCATAACCAGTAAGGAAATAGAAGCAGTCATCAAAATCTCCCAAAAACAAGAGCTCAGGGCAAGACGGCTTCCCAGGGGAATTCTACCAAACATTTAAAGAAGAATTAAAAGGTATTAATTTAACTAGTTTAATTCTGAAACTCTTCTGAAAAAAATAGATATGGAAGGAAAACTTCCAAACTCACTTCATGAGGCCAGCATACCTTGGTCCCAAAACCAGACAACGACCCCACAAAAAAGAGAATTACAGACCAATATCCTTAATGAACATGGAGGCAAAAATTCTCACCAAAATACTAGCCAATAGGATCCAACAGTACAAAGGATTATTCACCATGACCAAGTGGGACTTATTCCAGGGCTGCAAGTTTGGTTCAACATCTGCAAATCAATCAATGTTACACAATACATTAATAAAAGAAAGAACAAGAACCATATGATACTCTCAATAGATGCTGAAAAAACATTTGACAAAGTACAGCATCCTTTCCTGATCAAAACTGATTCAAATTATAGGGATAGAGGGCACATACCTCAATATCATCAAAGCCATTTATGAAAAACCCGCAGCGAATATCATCCTCAATGGGAAAAAACTGAGAGCTTTTCCACTAAGGTCAGGAACATGGCAAAGATGTCCATTATCACCACTGCTATTCAACATAGTACTAGAAATCCTAGCCTCAGCAATCAGACAACAAAAAGAAACTAAAGGCATCCAATCGGCAAAGAAGAAGCCAAACTATCACACTTTGCAGATGATATGATGCTTTATGTGGAAAACCCAAAAGACTCCACTCCAAATCTGCTAGAACTTGTACTGGAATTCAGTAAAGTGTCAGGACATAAAATCAATGCACAGAAATCAGTTGCCTTTCAATACACCAACAACAAGACAGAAGAAAGAGAAATTAAGGAGATGATCCCATTTACAATTGCACCCAAAACCATAAGATACCTAGGAATAAACCTAATGAAAGAGGCAAAGAATCTGTACTCAGAAAACTAGAAAGTACTCATGAAAGAAACTGAGGAAGACACAAATGGAAAAATGTTCCATGCTCATGGATTGGAAGAACAAATATTGTGAAAAT
This sequence comes from Mustela lutreola, assembly GCF_030435805.1. Lineage (NCBI taxonomy): Eukaryota > Metazoa > Chordata > Mammalia > Carnivora > Mustelidae > Mustela > Mustela lutreola. Next base: position 30,353,431 of record NC_081302.1, read on the forward strand.
GTCTAGACTACCTAAAGCAGTCTACATGTTTAATGCAATCCTTATCAAAATACCATCCATTTTTTTCAAAGAAATGGGACAAATAATCCTAAAATTTATATGGAACCAGAAAAGATCCCAAATATCCAGAGTTGAAAAAGAAAGCCAAATGTTGAAAAAGAAAGCCAAAGTTGGTGGCATCACAATCCAGATTTCAAAACAAAAACAGATACATAGATCAATGAAACAGAATAGAGAGTCCAGAAACAGACTCTCAACTCTATGGTCAACTAATCTTTGTCAAAGCAGGAAAGAATGTCCAATGGAAAAAAGACAGTCTCTTCAACAAATGTTGCTGAGAAAATTGGACAGCCATGTGAAGAAAAATGAAACTGGACCATATCCTTACACCACACACAAAAATAGACTTCCCAATGGATGAATGGCCTCAATGTGAGACAGGAATCCAACAAAATCCTTGAGGAGAACATGGCTTCAACCTCAGCTGCAGCAACTTCTTGCTGGAAACATCACCAAAGGCACGGGAAGCAAGGGCAAAAATGAACTATTGGGACTTCATCAAGATCAAAAGCATTTGTACAGCAAAGGAAACAGTCAACAAAACCAAAAGACAACTGACAGAATGGGAGAAGATATTTGCAAACAACATATCAGATAGATCCAAAATCTATAAAGAACTTATCAAACTCAATATCCAAAGAACAAATAATCCAATCAAGAATGGGCAGAGGACATGAACAGACATTTCTGCAAAGAAGACATCCAGATGGCCAACAGACACATGAAAAAATGCTCCACATCACTCAGCATCAGGGAAATACAAATCAAAACCACAATAAGATACCACCTCACACCAGTCAGAATGGCTAAAATTAACAAGTCAGGAAATGACAGTTGCTGGTGAGGATGTGGAAAAGGGGAACCCTCTTACACCATTGGTGGGAATGCAAGCTGGTGCAGCCATTCTGAAAAACAGTATGAAGTTTCCTCAAAAAGTTGAAAATAGAGCTACCCTATGATCCAGCAATCACAGTACTGGGTACTTACCCTAAAGAAACAAATGTAGTCATCCGAAGGGGTACATGCACCCGAATGTTTATAGCAGCAATGTTCACCTTAGCCAAACTATAGTAAGAACCTAGATGTCCATCAATAGATGAATGGATAAAGAAGATGTGGCATATATATACACAATGGAATACTATGCAGCCATCAAGAGAAATGAAATCTTGCCATTTGTAATGACGTGGATAGAACTAGAGGGTATTATGTTGAGCAAAATAAGTCAATCAGAGAAAGACAATTATCATATGATCTCCTTGATAAGAGGAATTTGAGAGGCAAATTGGGGTTTTGTGGGGTAGGGAAGGAAAAATGAAACAATATGGGGCCAGGGAGGGAGAAAAACCATAAGAGAATCTTAATTTCACAAAACAAACTGAGGGCTGCCGGGAGGAGGGCGGTATGTAGAGGGTGGTTGGGTTATGGACATTGGGGAGGGTATGTACTATGGTGAGTACTGTGAAGTGTATAAGCCTGATGACTCATAAACCTGTACTCCTGGGGCTAATAATACCTTATATGTTAATTTTAAAAATTAAAAATTAAAAAAAATTTTTAAGCCATGGACAAACACAATAAGGGGGCAGGAGGTCAGGATGATGGTTGAGGGGGTGCTTCAGAGGGATGTGCTACTCAATTTAGATTCATTCCAGACCCTTCTATTGGCCACACTTGAGCCCAGTGATATACTGTTGCCTTGGACAGGTTGCATTCAGAGACTGCGAGGGAGAAAAGCCTGCTACAGAAAAGGTCCTCTGTGCCTGCAGCTGAATAGAGCTGGGATAGTTGGAAATGGACCAAGACATTAAATTAATTAATGGACTAGTGTTGTCTCCCTACTATCACACTCATACCCACTGACCATCTCAGAATAATTACATGTTGTGTAAACACAATTCTAATAAGTTGTTTTAAAAATACTTATTTTGAATAATGATAATCATTATTATCAACATCATCTTTTGAAGATGGTAGGAGTTGATAAGGAAAAACATGGAGAATATGTAGAAGCAGAAAAATGTTTAAAAACACTTGTAAAACTGATTTTTATTATTTTTAATGTTTATCAAATTTATTAAACAAGTATATGGAGTGGATATCAATATAACACTGCCCTTGAGGCCTATTTTATGAAATAACTTTTCTGTGAGCTACTTTATTGGAACACATATACACCACTTTTTACACTTCATTCAAGAAATTATCTGAGATAGGATAGAGAGGATTCCATTTTACACCAAATTTCTCTCCATCAGGTGTCATAACTGAGCACCACAAACTAGGATTTGGAAAAAAAAAAAAAAAAAAAAGCCTTGGAATTGGGTATCAAAAATTAGTACCATGGTAAAATTTCCTAAGTCAAGGCCAGAAACCTGAATCAGGATGTCCAGCAGAATGAAGAGTGTAAATAGAGAGGAAAATAGTCAGGAAAGGCAATAGTAGATTCAGAGCCTAAAGTAGAGTAAAAGTTCAAGCAAGCATTCATAATCACATGACTTCTAGATTAGAATACCAGAACAACATGTAAATGCCAGTGTTTTATTAAGAAGGTCTTTGGACTCTCATTTGTTACAGAGGATTTTAAGACTAAGGATTCTAGGTGAGAGATGGTCATGAGGCAGATCTAGGACAATAGACTACCATCCCCTTTTCAGACACAGGCTAGCTAGTCAGCTCTGAAATAGTCTAGTTAATGAAATCAAAATTTAAAAAAAAAAACAAAACACTTCTAAGCATTTTATGAAAGCATACTTAAAAAGTATTTAGTAAAATCTTGTTTCTGCTTGACCCAATATTATCTGCTACCACTCTGCAACATGAGTCCACTACACTTACATTGCCCAAACATGCCTTGTACCACTCCTACCTATATCCTTTTTGCTAGCTCTTCCCACAATCTGATAATGTCTTTTACCATACCCCCATTTACACAAGCATTCCCCATCCAATTAGACCAACTCAAATCCCACATCTCTCATGAGGTCTTTTTTATTCACCCCAACTTAAAATGATTTTCATGCCTCTGAACTCTCATATCAGTTGTTGGACCCTTCACATAGATTGTCTTGCAATATTAATTTTATTTTCCTGCCCCCCCACAGGTTTCTTTTTTTTTTTTAATTTATTTTTTATTTATTTTCGGCATAACAGTATTCATTATTTTTTCACCACACCCAGTGCTCCATGCAATCCGTGCCCTCTATAATATCCACCACCTGGTACCCCAACCTCCCACTCCCGCCCCGCCACTTCAAACCCCTCAGATTGTTTTTTAGAGTCCATAGTCTCTCATGGTTCACCTCCCCTTCCAATTTTCCCCAACTCCCTTCTCCTCTCTAACTCCCCATGTCCTCCATGCTATTTGTTATACTCCACAAATAAGTGAAACCATATGATAATTGACTCTCTCTGCTTGACTTATTTCACTCAGCATAATCTCTTCCAGTACCATCCATGTACCCTACAAAAGTTGGGTATTCATCCTTTCTGATGGAGGCATAATACTCCATAGTGTATATGGACCACATCTTCCTTATCCATTCATCCGTTGAAGGGCATCTTGGTTCTTTCCACAGTTTGGCGACCGTGGCCATTGCTGCTATAAACATTGGGGTACAGGGGCGCCTGGGTGGCTCAGTGGGTCAAAGCCTCTGCCTTTGGCTCAGGTCATGATCCCAGGGTCCTGGAATCAAGCCCCACATTGGACTCTCTGCTCAGCAGGGAGCCTGCTTCTTCCTCTCTCTCCCTGCCTGCCTCTCTGGCTAGTTACAATCTCTGTCTATCAAATAAATAAATAAAATCTTTAAAAAAATTGGGGTACAGATGGCCCTTCTTTTCACTACATCTGTATCTTTGGGGTAAATACCCAGGAGTACAATTGCAAGGTCATAGGGAAGTTCTATTTTTAATTTCTTGAGGAATCTCCACACTGTTCTCCAAAGAGGCTGCGCCGACTTGCATTCCCACCAACAGTGGAAGAGGGTTCCCCTTTCTCCACATCCCCTTCCTGTTCTTATCTAGCTCTTTGAGGAGGCAGTGACTATATCTTATCACATCTGGATCCCTATTGTACATTAAAGTACTAAATTAATATTTACTGAATGGAACTTGAAGACAGAGGCCTTGTTTTATGTATCTCTGTATTTCTCCAGCCCCAGCACAAGCCTTGCTATAAAGCCAAAGAATCAAAATGGTATTGAGTACTGGCTCTAATTGCCTAAAACATAAAACACATATTTAATTTTCTTTCTTTTTTTTCTTTTTCATTTCTCTTTTTTCTTCCTTTCTTTTTCTCTCTCTCTCTTTTTTTTTTTTCCAGACATTTCGTCTTTTTCAAAGCAACATTTTATTGCTAGAATCTGGAAATTCTCTAACAAATGGAATTAGACCACAACTACAGTACTACAGAGGAAAAAGTACAAATCACATTCTAGTGATATTATTTCTTTATATTCTAAGTCAGACATAATCATTATTTTAAAATTAGAAATTGGAGAAATGCAAAGAGAAAAATACATACATATATACACACATATTTCAAATCACTTATAATCCTACTAGCCAGAGATAGCCACTATTAATTTTTTGATGCCTAAGCCCTCCTCACTAGAATTACTTTACACTGCTTATATCCCTACATCATTCTGAATAAAATTACCCTACCTACACCCTTCTACCATATGAAACTACAACCCCAGGCCATCACCCCAGCTGTAGTTAGATGTCTCTCTAATGGAAATAACCAACAGTTTGTCCAGAAACAAATCTAGTCCAATTAGCCAAGCAATAGGCTCTATCCTGAGAATTTAAACTAAAAACAGTTAACAGTAGGGTCTGAAACCAAAAGGTTGTGAATTAAAGACACCATACTGTACCATGGGCAAATTAAATTTACAAGGAGCAGATTTAATGAATATACCAGTTAAAGTGGAACAGAAAGAAGCTGGGAGGCACAGTGTGGCTGAGTCATGTTCAAGGAGAATTGGAAGGAAGGCTCTGAACTCTGATCACCTAGAGCCTTCTTAAACTGGGAACTACCTCTCACTCTAGACTCCATCATGACATCAGCTATGTAAGAAGGCCTTGCACTCCTGGATACCCAGTAGATTTCCTTTAAAATTTTTTATGTAGCCCATCAGTGAGATCTGTTTTCTTAGGCTAGCTTGAATTTTTTTTTTTTTAAAGATTTTATTTATTTATTTGAGAGAGAGACAGTGAGAGAGAACATGAGCGAGGAGAAGGTCAGAGAGAGAAGCAGACTCCCCGTGGAGCTGGGAGACCGATGTGGGACTCGATCCCGGGACTCCGGGATCATGACCTGAGCCGAAGGCAGTCGTCCAACCAACTGAGCCACCCAGGCGTCCCAGGCTAGCTTGAATTTTTAAAGAATCAAATGAAGGGCTTTCCTAGATTTTTTCATTAATATGTGTATTTTTTCAAAACAGTATATATGCTGCTTAAAGCTAGTTCTTGACACAGTGATATGCTATATTGATGTATATATTCATTACAAATGGCTTCATGACGTTTTGTTGTCTCATAATCCATTTAACCTATACTCTATCATTGGATATTGGATACTGTTTCCAATTTTGCCCTGCTATAAATTATCCCTCAGTTGGTACTTTTGGTATAAATTGTGTTTTCCACTTATGATACTATGTTATTCATGTGATGTAACTTACAAACAGGGTCATTAAAATTCTATTCCTGAAGTTCTATGCTATCAAATACACATAAAAATAAGCAAGTTACATTTGGAAACAGTATTATTGCTATTGAATTCTCTAAGTAGTATTCTAAAACAGGAATTCTTAAGGTGAGAATTCAGGAATAGGCTTCACAGGATTTATGATCCCTAAAATTACATGCAAACATTTGTGTTCATGTATATATTTGCATCTTACCTTAAGCCAGTCCATAGCTTTGATAAATTATCAATATATGTATACAGTGAACAATGTTTATATAAAACCAAATTAAATTAACATAATATATCTAACATACTCAACACTATACCTAGCACATATTAACCTTGAAGTCAATATTAATTAGTATAATTAATAACAGTTGTGCATGCCAGATATTCAGTTACCTTCTATGGTTTTCTAACTTCTATCCCCAGATGACAATCATCAACTATATATCCACTAAAATGGTGGATATGAAATGGACATGAAATAAGTCCACTGAAATGGTGATTTTTATATACCCACAAATTAAGCGAAACTTGCTGATCTATGCCTAGACTCATATGATGCGACTGTTAACATTCTTATTACTTGTGAAAAGAAAGCAATTTATTTTCTGCTTGATAAGGTAGGTTATAGGACAGTAAACCAAATGATGTGAACAGCATTGATTTTCCCATCTATTTGAGGTTTATCAAATAAAGCTGTCAGTGTATTATTTTCTTTAGAACTCACTGCAGCTCTACTTAACCTAAAGTCTTTATTAGTTTGCTTATGGTCTTTCCCTTTCTCTTAAAAGAGAAAATATGTCACCAAGATAAAATAATCACCTGTAAAAATTTTGATTTTTTTAATACAGTATGAGCTTAAATCACCTGAATAAATTCACCTATTTATGTATATAGCTTCACATGACATTTTTAATGATGATATTGATAATGACTTTTCCCAAAGCTGAGTTACAGTTTCTGTTTGATGAACATAATATTTGATCACTTCATTTTTAAAGGTTCCCATATATCTTATAGTGTATGGCCTACAATTTCATTCTAGATTACTGTTACAATCTTAATCTCACAAAACAAACTGAGGGTTGCTGGGGGGAGGGGGTTTGGGAGAAGGGGGTGGATTATGGACATTGGGGAGGGTATGTGCTTTGGTGAGTGCTGTGAAGTGTGTAAACCTGGTGATTCACAGACCTGTACCCCTGGGGATAAAAATATATGTTTATAAAAAATAAAAAATTATATATATAAGAAAAAAAAAAAAACTGTACAACCAATTCACAGAGAAAGTGAAATTTCCCCCTGTGAGCTCCAAAGGACAGTCTTATTTACCTGTCAAGCTTCCCTACTAAGAAATGCTATGGAATTGTTTACTTAATGACTATATACTGATCATCATGAGGGCAGATGCACATAATCACATTTCCTTTTCAAAACATGAACAAAGAACTCAAAACTAATCTCAGTTCCCCATCCATAAAATGATATGAATACCTACTTCACAGATATGTTTAATTATTAAAAGAAAGAGAATGACAGAGAACTATTAAAACAGAGGGAAAATAATGGCTTAGAAGGAAAAAGCAATATTTTTCTTTTTCAACAGTGAAAATTAAGTTTAAGATGCTAGTGAAAATGGCATCTTAAAATTAAAAATCCAAAGACTGTTAGAAAAATAAGGGAATTATTTTTAAAACCTCTCTTACAGAAAAGCAGCTAACAGAATAATAAATAAAGTCACCTAGGGAAATTAGCGCCTGATGATTCTAAGAAAGTCTGACTAGAATACATTTATTACTGTTATTATTATTATTATCTTGATATGATACTATACCCATTTTAGAAATATCCATATTTTTAAACAATCTTGTTTTGTAGAAAATCATACTTTGGAAGGAATGCCCTCTGAGTCAAGCTGAGGATGTATGAAGTCATCTTCCTTTTTATTTAACTCTGACAGGCTCTGGGCGCTAGAGGCCACTGTGAAAGTCACCAGAATGAAGATTTGTGAAAGTCAGCCTCTGTATCACCAAAGCAATGCCTGATCCAGGTGGTGCATGCTTGGAGCATTGCCACCACTGTTTATAACAAATTGTACCTATTCATAATTTTACATGATTTACAGGCTCTCACCTCAATAGTATATTCTAATATAAAATCCCTTTTAATTTATCATTTTTGAGTGAGTGGCCAGGTCTTATTTCTCAAAAACAAATGACAAATTCATAGCAATAGAAACATAATCCATTATATTCCAACATAAACATAAAGTAGACATTATTTTTCTAAATCACACCTTTTGCACTTTTTACCATTACCCAATCTGTGAACTTTAGAATTAATTAGCACTTAGAAATCACAGCAAATTTTTCTTCATCTAAAAATAGTCAAGACTAGCAGGAAAATAATTGTTGTGTCAAACAAGAGGACTTTTTTTTATATAAAGATATGTTGATTGGTACTTGATTTTATCAATTTTTTTCTTTCTTATGTCTCATTAAATTGGACTCAAAGTACAGTATTTCAAATTAACCTAACCAGAATGGGTTGCCCATATTTCACCATATAACATCCACCTATAGGATAAAATTAAGGCACATTAAGAGTAACAACCTATATTTCTACCCACTGTCCCCCAAGCCACAACTTTGGGATCCCCAGATTCTCTCAAAATCCCTCCAGTTTTACCTGGGAGTCTCCAGGAGCAAATCTATTGTCTCCACTATCTGCAAAGGAGAAGCCACAGGCACTACTCTATCTCTAGGATCCAGTCTCAGTGATGCTAAATGCGTAGAGCTTTCTGGAAACTTCTAAGTGCCAACTTCTGTGTTCCCTCCAGAAAAGGGGAAATGCATCTCTTCCTTTTTGACTTTTTGCCCAGAGACCAGAGTAAATTTGTTTGGTGTCCTCATGTCTCAGAGACTGTGGACACTACAATTCTCAACTCCTATTTCTGCAAGACTTATGTGACCCTGGACCAGAGCTGAGAGGCTGACAAGGTGAGACTCATAATATTGGGTCCCTTTTGATCCCTGAGGTTAGGCCAAATCTTCCTTTCTTGACCTTTCCTTCTTAGGCATGAATTCTTTCCCACGAGGCTTCATTTAGTCATATAAATAGATGACTGGAGGGCCCATGCCCCACTCCACCCACTGCACACCCCAACCCAGCAAGCCACACATTTGAACCCTAGAAGAAAATACAGCTTAGACTATAACGAGTTTCCCCCAGTATCCTCAGAAAAAAAAAAAAAAAAAAAACTAATGTAAATTCGGCAGCCATCCTTATATTTATATACCCTGTGTAAGATAAAAGACTAAAACTGGTCTCGCAAATGAGATCCCAGAAGACAAAATGAGCTTTTCACAATGATTTGGAGAAATTCCTTTGCTTATATTATTTAGCGCATCAGGGCAAGGTATATTTACCTATTTATAGATGTCCTCTTAAAAGATGGACCTCAAGAAAGGGAGGATTGTTACATATAATACAAAAATCTAAGTCACCTAAGTTAGTATTAGAGGACAAAATAACACATAATGGCCCAGTATTCAAACAGAAATAGAGTGAACTGCTTTGAATGGCACAAATATTTACTGTTCTTTTCCCTCTTTCTTTGTAACATCAAAAATCTAGAGTTGTCTTTTCTCTAAAACTGGATGGCTTTATACTGACATTATCTTTTTTTTCTATAGTATACTCTATATGTCTCTTTTTTGCAGAAATCTATTATTTTCTGCTAGAAAATTCATATTGAAATCTGTGTAATTTAGGATTTTTGACACATGCTTTGCCCCACTGACATTGGGAAAACCTACAAAGATTATACTCTACATTAACAAACTAAAAAAAATTTATAATCTTATAAATAGATGCATGTGAGAAAATCCATTCTTGATACAAGTTTCAGCAACATAAGGAGAGAACTTTCTCAAACTGCTAAGAAACATCTATGAGAAACCTACTGCTAATATCATATCTAATGAAAGAATACTTTCTCCTTAAGGTCATGACCGAGGGAAGGGTACCCATTTTCAGCTCTTCAATCCAACATTATATTGAGGATACTAACCCATGAAAAAGGCAAAAAAAAAAAAAAAAAGATATTTTAAATCCTCTATACTAGAAAAAAATACTATCTTTATTCAGAGATGTCAATCATTTATGTAGAAAATCTTGTGGAACAAAAAAAGGCTATTAAAACTAATAAGTGAGTTTGTCAAGGTTGTGGATATAAGATTGACATAGAAAAAAATCACTTTTAGGGGCACCTGGGTGTCACAGTCCATTAAGTGTTTGCCTTTGGCTCAGGTGATGATCCTGGGATCCTGGAATCAAGCCCCTGCATCAGGCTCCCTTCTCAGTGGGGAGTCTGCTTCTCCCTCTCCCTCTGTGTGTGCACACACCCTTTCTCTCTCAAATAAACAAAATATTTCTAAACATCACTTTTATTTCTATATTCCAGCAACAATCAGAAATCAAAATTGAAAAAGCAATATCATTTATAATAACATAAACATAAAAACTATTTTGGAGATAAATCTGGCAAAAGATGTGCAAGACTTGGACATTGAAAACTATAGAACACAGTCAGAGAAATTAAGAAAGAACTAAATAAGTTGAGAAATATACATGTTCATAGGTTGAAAAACTCAATATTGTTAAAATTTCTGGTTTTCCTCCAGATTGATCTATAGACTCAACACAATTCCAGTCAAAAAAAGGAGATTTTGTGTAGAAATTAACAAGGTTCTAAAACTCATATGGAAAAGCCAAAATACTTAGAATAGCTAAAATAACTTTGAAAAAGTTGGAGAACTTGTGTTATATTTTAATATTTATGATAAAGCTACAAATATCAAGACAGTGATACTGATGTGAAGATACAAAAGATCAATAGTACAGAATAGGGATTCCAAAAGTAGACCTAGACATATAGGGACATGTGACTTTTTAAAAATATATTTTTTTTATTTATTTGAGAGGAAGAGAAAGCAAGAGACAGAACAAAGCAGAGGGGGATGGGCAGAGGGAGAAGGTGACGCATACTCCCCACTAGGCAGCAAGCCTGATGAGGGTCTCAGTCCTAGGGCCCTGGGATCATGACCTGAGCTGAAAGCAGATGCTTAACTGACTGAGCCACCCAGGCATACTGGCATGTGACTTTTTTAACAGATGTTCTCAGGCAATCCAATAAGAAAAGACAGTCATTTCAATAAATGGTGCTAGAATAATTAGGTCAATACATTAACAAATTAAACTTCGATCCATATCTCATACCATATATACAAATTACTTAACTTTTTTTTTAAATTCTGGCTTACTGTACAAACAGTGTTATGTTAGTTTCAGGTATACAATACAGTGATTCAACAGTTCCTTATATTTATTCAGTGTGAATCAGGATAAGTATACTCTTAATCCCCTTCAGTTCTTTCACCCATCTCCCCATCCATCTCCCCTCTGCTAACCATCTGTTCTCTATAATTAAGAATCTGTGTTTTGAATGAACTATTGGGACTTCATCAAAATCAGAAACTTTTGCACAGCAAAGGAAATGGTTAACAAAACCAAAAGACAACTGACAGAATGGGAGAAGATATTTGCAAACGACATATCAGATAAAGAGCTAGTATCCAAAATCTATGAAGAACTTATCAAACTCAACGCCCAAAGAACAAATAATCCAATCAAGAATGGGCAGAGGACATGAACAGACATTTCTGCAAAGAAGACATCCTGATGGCCAACAGACACATGAAAAAGTGCTCCACATCACTCGGCATCAGGGAAATACAAATCAAAACCACAATGAGATATCACCTCACACCAGTCAGAATGGCTAAAATTAACAAGTCAGGAAATAACAGATGCTAGTGAGGATACGGAGAAAGGGGAGCCCTCCTACACCGCTCGTGGGAATGCAAGCTGGTGCAGTCACTCTGGAAAACAGTTCCTCAAAAAGTTGAAAATAGAGCTATCCTATGACCCAGCAATCATATTACTGGGTACACTAAAGATACAAATGTAGTGATCCGAAGGGGCACGTGCACTGAAATGTTTATAGCAGCAATGTCCACAATAGCCAAACTATGAAAAGAACATAGATGTCCATCAACAGATGAATAGATAAAGAAGAGGTGGTATATCTATACAATGGAATACTGTGCAGCCATCAAAAGAAATGAAATCTTGCCACTTGCGACGACATGGATGGAACTAGAGGGTGTTATGCTGAGCGAAGTAAGTCAATCAGAGAAAAACAATTATCTTATGATCTCCCTGATATGAGGAAGTTGAGATGCAACGTGGGGGGGGTGGGGGGTTAGGAAAAGAATAAATGAAACAAGATGGGATCAGGAGGGAGACAAACCATAAGAGACTCTTAATGTCACAAAACAAAGTGAGGGTGGTCAGGGGGAGGGGAGTAGAGAGAGGGTGGTGGGGTTATGGACATTGGGGAAGGTATGTGCTATGGTGAGTGCTGTGAAGTGTGTAAGTCCGATGATTCACAGACCTGTACCCCTGGGGCTAATAATACTTTATATGCTAATTTAAAAATAAAAAAGAATCTGTTTTTTGGGTTTTCTCCTTTTTTCCCCCTTTGTTTGCTGTTTTATTTATTAAATTCCACATATGAGTGAAATCATATGGTATTTGACTTTCTCTGACTGGCTTATTTCACTTAACATTATACTCCCTAGATCCATCCATGTTGTTGCAAATGGCAACATTTTTATGGCTGAATAATATTCCATTGTATATATCTACATATCTTCATTACTCGTCTTTTTCATTCATTTCTTGATAGACACTCTGGCTGCTTCCATGGTTTGGCTATTGTAAATATTGCTGCAATAAACATGGTAAGATATCTCTTCACTCTTGTCAGAAGGGCTAAAATAAAAAAAACTCAAGAAACAACAAGTGTTGGTGAGGAAATGGAGAAAAAGGAACCCTCATGCACTATTGGGAATGCAGACTGGTGCAGTCACTGTGGAAGACAGTATGGAGGCTCTTCAAGAAGTTAAAAATAGAATTACCATATGATTCAGTAATGCTACTACTGGATTTTTACTCAAAGAAGACAAAAAACACTAATTTGAAGGCATATATACACCCCTGTTTTTTGAAACAAATTATTTTTAAATGCACCAAAGACCTAAATGTAAAATCTACAGCTATAAAACATCTAGACAAAAGCATAGGAGAAAATACTTGGTTCCTTGGCTTAGGCAAAGATTTCTTAACTACACCACCAAAAGTACAATTAATAAAAGAAAAATAATAAATTGGCTTTGTCAATTTTTTTAACTTCTGATATTAGGCACAGCTAAGAGAAAAAAGCTTCATACTTGGAGAAAACATGAGGAGTGCATTTTTTATCATCTTAAATTGATCAGAATATTTGCACTGATACTTCACTAAAGAAGATACATGAAAAAATGCTCAACATTTAGTCATTAGAGAAGTGCAAATTAAAACCACAATGAGATGCCACTACACAGCTATTAGGATGGCTAAAATTAAGAAGGCTGACTATACCACTAATGTAACATTGTGTGTCAAATATGCTCAAATATTGCAAGGATGTGGATGGAGTTAGAACAAAATAAGTCAGTCAGAGAAAAACAAATACCATATGATTTCACTCACATTTAATTTATTTAAGAAATGAAACAGATGGACATAGGGTGGGAGAAGAGAGAGGCAAACCATAAAACAGACTCTTAACTACAGAGAATAAACTGAGGGTCGATGGAGGGAGGCAGACAGGGGATCAGCTAAATGGGTGAGGGGTATTAAGGAGGGTGCTTATTGTGATGAGCATTGGGTGTTGTATGTAAGTAACAAATCATTAAATTCTCCTGAAACTAATATTACACTGTATGTTAACTAACTGGAATTTAAATTAAAAACCTGAAACAATTTTTCCAAAATTTTTAAGTGATGAAAAACTTAAAAAAAAAAAAGACTAACTATACCAAATATTGGCAAGAACATGGAACACCTACAACTCTTTCTCAATGCTAATGGGAATGTAAAATAATAGAATTACCTTGGAAAAGAGTTGGCAGTTTTTGAAAAGTTAAGTATAGACCTAACATATGGTCTCATCATTTATACCTATATATTTGCCTACAGAAATGAAAGTACATGTCCATACAAAGATTATATAGGAATGCTCACAGTGGCTTTATTATAATGACCTAAACTTGAAATAACCCAAGTTATTATAAATAACCCAATATATATAAATAGGTAAATAACCCAAGTCCATTAATAGGTAAATGGATAAACAAATTGTAGCATATACATATAATGGAATATTACTCAGTATAAAAATGAATGAGCTATTGATTGATACACAGAGAAACATAGATGAATCCAAGATTATTATGCTAAGTGAAAGAAGATAGACAAAAAAGAGTAAGCACTACACAATTCCTTTTATATTACATTCGAAACATAAAAACTAATCTATAGTGACAGAAAATAGATCAAAGATTTCTTGGAGACATGGGGTAGGGAAGACAGAGAGAGATGAGGGATTACAAAAAAACTTTCAGGTATAATGGATGTGCTCACTATCATGATTATGGTGATAGTTTCACATGTAAATAAATAAGTTAAAATGTCATTTTATCCTTTAAATATATGCAGTTTATTGTATGTCAATTATACTTCCATAATGCTATGAAAAACAAAACAAAATGTAAAACATACTTTTCACAGCCTGTAGAATGGGAAATATCACTTGAGGTTTCCAACCTGGCATCAATATTAAGAATTACTAACATTCAGGGTGCCTGAGTGGCTCAGTTGGTTAAGCAACTGCCTTCGGCTCAGATTATGATCCTGGAGTCCTGCGATCGAGTCCCACATCAGGCTCTCTGCTCAGTCTTTTTCTCCTTCTGACCCGCTCTTACTCTCTCTCACTTTCTCTCAAATAAATAAATAAATCTTTTTAAAAAAATTACTAACATTCATAACAACTTCCTAACTTCTAAAAAGTCTGTAAAGCCTGAAATAAATGGAGATCTGGAATTAAAATACTTTATCACTAATAGTCTTACTTTGCACCTTAGTGAAACAGAAAACTGTTAAATTACTACTGTTTTTGAAGCAGTGAAATCCTAAATTAACACCCCTTACCTTTAAAGCCTTCAATCAATTCGAGAAGGACTATATATAGGAATCCAGGAGTAAGAGTCCAGCCTCCCTGAAGTTTTAACTTAAACACATAGAACACAGTACATTTCAGTGAGCTGTGTTAGTAACCTCAACTTCTGAAGATATCAACCAGTCATTAGGTATCTAGCATTCTAGCCAGTCAGTGGGGATAGATCCATTGCCTTAAAAATAGGATACAAACACTTTTAACTCATCTATATTATAGGTCGTTCACTGTACTTTTTGCCATGTTTACCATGTATACTAGACATATAAGAGTGATTAATAAGGTCTCTGCCTTAAGAAGATTTATAGTTTAGTATTATCTTGATATCAACAAGCAATGCCATCGTGTCATGAATATAGTAGACACATTGCTAAAGAATAAGATGCAACCATATAATTACAGAAATAATTGCTGTGACTTTATAGGGAATATGGCTTTATGCCCATGGAATAATAAAGATTACTGGATTATGGTTTCGATTTGTGAACACCCTGTGAATCCAACACTCTGACACAAGAGAGATCATCAAGCACCATGTATAGCTCCTACAAAGAAAGAGGGAAAATATAACACCATGTAGCAAATTATCTATCCACTAGGCTCAATTACCTTTCATTTGAATTTATTTTTGCCAAATATTAAGACTGCTGTTTCCATATAGACTTTCCTTTGACATCTGTAGAATGTTTTCAGGTTGATTCTTTACTTAGTGATAGACTTCAAATTCTATTTCCAGGCTTTTTTTTTTTCCTTTTCTTTTCTTCAAGTTCTAGGATCAAGATTAACTGCATGTCTGATCATTTCTCGTCATTAATAACATAGGCATGTCCTAGTTTATGGTCAGCAAGTTTAAATAAACAAATACATCTAATGGGTGTAGTGCAATTATAATGAGTGTAATTAGATAGGAACTTCCTTATAACTAGTTTGAAAACTTTCATAATAACCCTTATTCCTATCAACAAACCATTATATTCTTTTGCACTTACCCCTGCTCCTGAAATTTGCTTTAAATTATAAATGCTCTGGCCATATCTAAATGTTCTTAGCCACAACACAGAGCAAATAATAGATACACTAGATACAGTAAATTTCAGTGACTTATATTCCAGTATATTGCTAAATGAGAGCTAAAATCACTATTCAGTCCTACATTGGTCTCTTTCACTAGAAGTAAAAAAAGTTTGATTCAACAAATACATGGTAACTGTGTTTAATATGCCCACACTTAATTCAAAGGGCTTTGGTGAAATTCTTGAGATGTTTCAGGTCATTCTATAATTTCAAATTTTCCACCAAATAATTTTAAAAGAACATACAATAGAAAAATTATATTCTGAGTTTTGTAATACAAAATAACCTATTGTTTTGAAGATGGATTAGTTGGGCTAGCAATTTGATTATCACACTTGTGATGCAAAGCTTCCAAAGTGTGTGTCTCACTTCTCTCCTTCTTGGTCAGCATCCATCACAGCAAGCACAGTAATGCTGTAGTATCATTAAATATTGTAATTAAGCAAATTTTATGACATTGAAGTGAGTAAGTGAGACTGAAATGTGAGCCTCCTTTGGGAATTTCTAGAATGCACACTCGAAAATCAGCAAGAGCAATGAAAACAAAACATAGTTATATGCATTCTGTTCTCTTTCTAGATACGTTTTCACTAAGAATACAACAATGCTAGCTTTCATCTTTTTCCAAAATAAAGACAAAATGTTCTAAACAGGAATTGATCTATGCAGGGTTGCTTGGAGAATTACAAACAGCACACTTATTTCTCCTCCAGTGTTCTCTGTCCTCTTAATTACATATTTCAATGGCCTTAACGTTGTTTCTCTTGGGGTTTTTCCATTAACTGATCAATCTGTCCATTAGGATATTTTCCCTGATATAATATTGCACTTCTGCTCTCATTTGCTGTTTTCCCCCCCATTAGTGCTAATTAGGTCTCATTGGATCAGGGAGAATAACTCTGTGCCATCTTGGCATTCTCTCTCAAATGTTGTACACAATGATGCAAAGCTTTATTTATCGTGCACTGAATACTTTTAAACTGTCCTGAATATTCCATCTGAGATTGTCATTATGTTGACTTGCCCTTCTTTGAAAGTTATTTAAGTTTCTGAGTTTTTTAGCTAAGGTATTTAAAATTTACTATAATTTTTAGGGAAAAAAATTCGATTTCCAGGTTTCCACACCAATAACTCCTGACTATAGCAAGAGAAGAAAGAAAGAAAAAGAGAGAGAGAGAGAGAGAGGGGAAGGTTGGAAGGAAGAAAGGAGAGAAGAAAGGCGTGAGAAGGGAGGGAGAAAAGGAGAAATGTCTTTTGCTCAAACCACTTTGACCTTCAATAAATATTGATGGATGATGGAGGGAAGAAATACATATGTGTCTTACTTTCATAAGATTTAACGTGTGACATGGGTTGCCATATAGGTAGCTATGAGAATACATGTTTGAATTCTTCTAATAATTGCTAAATTACAAGTCAGTGCATAAAAAAATAAGGAGGGAACCATTTTAGGTTAAAATAGGGGAAAAAAATCTAACAATTAAATACAATGTAAGAACCTAGTTTGAATCCTGTTCTAAACAAACCAACTATAAAGAGACCTTTTTGAGACAATTGTGGCATTTTCATTACAGACTGGGTGTTACATGATGCCAAAGAGTTATTGTCAATTTGTGAGGTATGATAATGGCACTGTGATTATGTAATAAAATTTCTATGATTCTATTGACACATACTGAGTTAGTTAGGAATGAAAGGATGTGATGTCTGAGATTTGCTGTAAGGCATTTTAGCAAAGAAAAAAAATGGATGTGGGAAAATGAAGTCAACAAAGTAAAACTCTAATAATTGTTGACTGTTCTAGATGTACATAAGTGGAGTTTCATTATTGCATTTTCTGCTTTTGTGTATGTTTAAAATCTTCTTAAGAGAAAAATGTTATAGATAATACAAAATTAATATGTATTCAGTATATAAAATACAAGTAATACAGACATGTATAAGTCAAAAATGCAAAACTCCTCCCTCACCACTACCCACAGGAGAAAATCACTATTAATTTGGTGTGTATATCAACATGAATATTTCTATTCACACATACATCTATATAGAGATATTTAATTTTATCACAGAAACGCCTTTTTATATTTCCTTTATTAAAACAATATCTTGGACATTTTTCCATGTTGGCAAATTTCCATCTATCTTTTTATTAGTAATTGATGCAGAATATTCCATTGTTTGGATATTTTGCATGGAGACTATTTTTACAATTCCATATGAATGAATATTTAGTCTGCTCCCAGTTTTTAACTATTAGCAAATATACAGGGAGCTTCTTTGTGCATGCTTCTTTGTACCTTTGTGTGGCAATGTCTATAGGAAGAAGCTTTAGAATAAGAATTGAGAGGCAGTCTAAATTAGTGCAGAAGGGTATGGAACACTTCAGACAGATTCTCTGAGTCTTAATGTCAGAGCTGTCACTGATGATCTGAGTGAATGTGGACATCTGTTTAATTCTTTTTGTGTCAGGTTTTCCTTCTACTAATAGGATTCATGATAATTTTATTCATTTCATACATTGTAAGAATAAATAATACATATAATGTATTTAGAAGAGCTGTGAACTTTTCCTGATTCCTGCTAATATTTGGTCCTTAACCCTTTTTCCTGACACAGAGCTCCTAAAATCCTTGTAATTTTCTGAGGTAGGAGTGTTTGAGCCAGAACTCTTAAATCCTTCAGGATGTCCTAGGTAACAGAAGCATCTTTTGTCCTAATGAGGTGATTCTTGGTGGGCTCCTGAATGGAGGCTGGCCACTGCAAAGATCAAGATATGAAGAAAAGCTTGTTAACTTTCAGTCCCTCTCCCCTCTCACCACCCATTCTCTGAGAGGGGAATGGCACTGGAATAGGAGTTAAGAATCAATTGTCCCTCCATGGTGAAGCCTCCATAAAAATCCCTGAAGTACACAGTTTGGAGAGCTTCTGGATTGGTGAACATATCCCATGCCATGAGACTGGCACACCCCAACTCCAAGGGAGAAGAGGACCCTGTACCTTGGACCTTTCTAGACCCACCCTCGTACCTCTCCATCTGGTTATTAATCTTTATCCTTTATTACCACTTTGCAATAAACTGGTAAATGTAAGTAAGTGAAGTAAGTGTTTCCCCAAGTTCTGTTGGTCAGACTAGCAAATTACTGAACCCAAGGAGAAGGTCATGGGAAATTTCAATTTTTATCTGGTCAGTCATGAGTCAGAGGCTATGCCTACACTGTTGGTGGGAATGCAAATTGGTGCAGCCACTTTGGAAAACACTGTGGAAGTTCCTCAAAAAGTAAAAATAGAACTACCTATAACCCAGCAATTGCACTACTGGGTATTTAACCCAAAGATACAGATGTAGTGAAAGAAGGACCATATGCACCCCAGTGTTCATAGCAGCAGTGTCCACAATAGTCAAAATGTGGAAAGAGCCAAGATGCCCTTCAACAGATCAATGGATAAAAAAGATATGGTCTATAAACACAGTGGAATATTACTTAGCCATCAGAAAGGATGAATGCCCAACTTTTGCATCAACATGGATGGGACTGGAGGAGATTATCCTAAGTGAAATAAGTCAAACAGAGACAGTCAATTAACTTATGGTTTTACTTATTTGTGGAACATAAGGAATAGCATGGAGGACATTAAGAGAAGGAAGGGAAAAATGAAGGAGAGAAATCGAAGTGGGAGACAAACCATGAGAAACTACAGACTCCAAGAAACAAACTAAAGGTTTTAGAAGATGGGGGTGGGGGGATGGGTAAGGCTGGTGATGGGTTCTAAGGGAGGGCATGGATTGCATGGAGCACTGGGTATTATATGCAAACAATGAATCATGGAAGACTACTTCAAAAACAAATGATGTATTGTATGGTGACTAATATAACACAATAGAAAATATAAATAAATAATATTTTTTTAATAAAAAGGAGTAGAAAATTCAACAGGATAGTAAATGACAAGTGTTAGAGAGGATGTGGAGAAGGGGGAACCCTCTTACACTGTTGGTAGGAATGCAAGTTGGTGCAGCCACTTTGGAAAACACTGTGGAAATTCCTTAAGAAATTAAAGATAGAGCTACCCTATAACCTTGCAATTGCACTACTGGGTATTTACCCTGAAGATATAGATGTAGTGAAAAGAAGGGCCATTTGTACCCCAATAGTCATAGCAGCCAATGGCCACAGTCGCCAAACTGTGGAAAAAGCCAAGATGCCCCTCAACAGATGAATAGATAAAGAAGATATGGTCCATATATACAATGGAGTATTATGCCTCCATCAGAAAGGATGAATACCCAACTTTTGTATCAACATGGATGGGACTGGAGGAGATTATGCTGAATGAAATATGTCAAGCAGAGGGAGTCAATTATCATATGGTTTCACTTACTTGTGGAGCATAAAGAAAAACATGGAGGACATTGCGAGATGGAGAGAAGTAAGTTGGGAGAAATCGGAGGGGGTAACAAACCATAAAAGACTGTGGACTCTGAAAAATAAATTGAGGGTTTTAGAGGGGAGAGGGGTGGGGGGTTGGGTGAGCCTGGTGGTGGGTATTAAGGAGGGCATGTACTGCATGGAGCACTGGGTGTGGTGCATAAACAATGAATCTTGGAACACTGAAAAAATAAATAAATAAAATAAAATTACAAAAAAAAAAAAAGGAGTAGAAGTTAACATCCTGGGATTTGCTGTTGATATCTGAAGTAGGAGAGGTTTTGTGGGACTGGGTCCTTAATATGTGGGATCTGACACTAACTCCAAGCAGTTTAAACTGTACCTACCCTAGATAGAACTGAATTATACAACACCCAATTGGTATCAGAGAATTTATTGGTATGCAAAAAAACCCAAATGCCTGGTCACAGAAGTGTTCTGGGTGAATGTAATGAGTAGGAAAAACAGAGTGTTCCTTTAGTTAGTAGAGTATTTTTTCCTTCTTATTAAACAGCTCATGACACATACAGGAAGTGCTCAATAAACGTCAGTTATTATTATTGCTAATGTAGATTTGGTTGATTTACATTCCCACAAATAGTAAGAAAATTAATTTTTTTTTAAGATTTTATTTATTTTATTTGACAGAGAGAGAGATCACAAGTAGGCAGAGAGTCAGGCAGAGAGAGAAGGGGAAGCAGACTCCCTGCTGAGCAGAGAGCCCAATGCGGGGCTCGATCCCAGGACACTGAGATCATGACCCCAGACGAAGGCAGTGGCTCAATCCACTGAGCCACCCAGGTGCCCAGAAAATTAATTTTCTAATCTGATGGAGGAAAATCATCTCCTTGTTTCAATTTCCATTTTCTTAATACTAATTGAGATTGAACATTTGTTTATAGATTTCCTTGCCACATTTATATTGTTCCTGTGAAATATTAATTAATATTCTTAGCCCATTTCCCCACTGAGATAAAATTTGGTAATGGCACATCCCAGAATGATGAACAGCCACATACAAGTTCTAGTCAGACCTGAATATCTAGCTAAGAGAATCTGCATATTTTAGCTTCACCCTAATCTGAAGAAATTCCAGAAGATATCCATTTCCAGCTATATATCAGACTGATAATTCCACCAAAAAGCTAGACAAAATCTTATTTTTTAAAAAAAAATCAGCTATTTGAAGGCACTACAAAGCAATGTATACAGCCAACACTTAAGAGAACCAACATCACAGGGGAGAAGAGAAGCACATAAAGGAAAGTTTATAGATGAGAAGCTCAACTTTCTCCTAAATTTGCTCCTTGAGAAACTTGCCAACACTTAAGCACCATAGGGCTTAGGGGCCAACCAGAGCATTAGCTTTCAAAATCAGAGCATTCAGCATGTTCACAGGGATGAAAAGATAAAAACTGTTGCTCAATAACCATCAAGGTAAACACCTCAGCTTTGCATTAAACCCCAGAAAGGCTATATCCCAGGACTGAGACAAACAAAAATAAAATAAACATTACATGGACTGAAATTTCACCACAAATCATCTTAATGGTTGATTAAATTGAGGAAATCTATCCTTAGATAAACAGCCTACTAACAGAAAAGTAAATCCTCTCTAGAAGGAGTATAAAATCATCCAAATGTCTATAATTTTGTATGCCTCTTATCCAGCATTCAACAGTTACTAGGCATCTCAGAAGATAAGATCAAATTACCAACTAAAAGCCAAAACAACAACAAAGTGGACAACAGAAGTGGATTCACAGATAACCAAAAATTAGAATTATCACTCATGTCAAAGAAACAAAAAACATTTCCTTCAAATAAATAACAATAATACTGACACTAAATTTTGAAAGAAAATAATTGTCAAGCTATATTCCTATACCCCCATAAAAGTGAAGAAGTTTTGCCAAGTGAAAAAGTTCTAGAGATTTGTTGTATGATAATGTGAATATACTTAACACTACTGAACTATACACTTAAAAATTGTTTATGTGGGGGCACCTGGGTGGCTCAGTGGTTAAAGCCTCTGCCTTCGGCTCTGGTCATGATCCCAGGGTCCTGGGATCAAGCCTCACATCAGGCTCTCTGCTCAGCAGGGAGCCTGCCTCCTCCTCCTCCCCTCTCTCTCTGCCTGCCTCTCTGCCTACTTCTGATCTGTCTGTCAAATAAATAAAAATCTTTAAAAAAAAATTGTTTATGTGGTAAATTTTATATTGTGATTTACTCCAGTTTTTTTAAGTGAAAGAGACAGGAAAAAAAGTAAAAGAAGAAGGTGACTTTTCTAGTATATAAATTGTACCTTAATAAAAGTCTTTTAAGAACGTGAAGAAGAAATGCACTTTAAAGCAAACAAAAACTGAGAGAAGACATCATTAGCAGACCAGTATTAAAAGGAATATTAAACACATTTTGTTGAACATGAGAAAAACAATCCCAGGCAATAACACAGAAATGCAAGACAAAATGAAAAGCAATAGAAAGAAACTATAAATAATTGTAATGGCAGAAAACAATAATAATATTCCAAGAGGGAGCTAAAATATACATATATATGGAAAGAGAGGAAAAAAGGCAGAAGTGTATTATATGGAGTGAAAGTCCTGACATTATTAGGCAGTGATAAAAGTACTAAGTCAAGAATGTATGCTGTCATATTGACAGAAACATAATATTATGCATAATTGACAATTCAAAGAGGAGAAAATAGATTGATAAAATATTTCATCAGTTCAAAAGAGACAAGAAAAAGAAAGAAAAAACAGAGGGACAAATAGGAAACAAATAATAAAAAGAGTTAAAACCAAAATTATCAGCAATTTGGATGAAACTCTCCAATTGAAAAGATCATCAGATTGGAATAAAAAATAAAACTCAGCTGTATATTTCTTACAAGAGACACCTCTTAAACATA
Source organism: Mustela lutreola (assembly GCF_030435805.1). Lineage (NCBI taxonomy): Eukaryota > Metazoa > Chordata > Mammalia > Carnivora > Mustelidae > Mustela > Mustela lutreola. The sequence continues at coordinate 30,376,791 of NC_081302.1, forward strand.
ATGACACAGGTTAAAAACAAAAGTTGGGAAAATGTATATAACACAAAAACAAAACAAAACAAAATTTGCTAGAGCTAACATATCAGGAAAAAAAAGAACCAAGAACCAGTACTAGAGGGAGCAAATGTTTTATAAAGGTAAAAGGGTCAATCCACCAGACTGACTTAACTGTTATAAATGTGTGTGTGCTTCTAATAACACAGCCTCAAAAGAAGCAAAAATTGGCAGAAAAAATGGATGCATTACAATTAGATTTGAAGATTTGAATGTATTCTCTCAGTAAAAGAAAGAACAAGCAAGAAAAAAATAATCAGATTTGGAAGATTTTATGAACATGATTAATGAGCCTCATTTAACTGCTATATACAGTACAATAATAGCATACAGATTTTTTCCAAGTGCACATAAACCATTTGCCAAAATTAACCAAGCATTGGACCATACATCAAGTCTCAACGAATTTCAAGTCACTTAAATCATTAATCTTATGAAATAAGGCTGAAAATCAATAATTAAAAAAACACCTAGAAAAGGCCCAAATGTTTGATAAAAAGCAGTTTGCCTCTAAATAACTCATAAAATTTTGAACTGAATTGTAACAGAAAATACAACATATCAAAATCTGTGAGATGCAATTAAAACTGCTCAGAGTGAAATTTTGAGCCTTAAATGCTATACTAGGGAAACAAGGGGCTACAATTTAATGATTATTAAATGAATATACACTTAATTTGTGTATTTTTCAATATGTATGTTCTACTTCAATTTTTTTAAGTTTACTTAACTGTTTTTTAAGAAAAAGAAAATCCATAAGGTCCAGTTTCTGGTTCTACAGGTATTGAAAAGATCTCCCCAACTGTCAATGTGCTTGATAAACCAGTCAGTCCTAGGCCGACCTTAGCATGTATTTGAAATCCTATGTGTGTCCTAATCACCCAGGATTTGGGGGGGGGGGGGGTCCATTTTACATATAAGCTAAGATCAGATTAGCCTCTACAGAACCACTCTGCCATAGAAAAGAACACCCAACAATTCAGGCTCAACACTTCAGACACAGGCAGACATAGGTCTCTGAGCCAACAGCAAAAATCAGTTACTCTGCAGATATTTACCTCGCCACACCCATCTGCAAGAAATATCTGTTCAGCATAATATGCATTACCACACTAGCCTCAAAACAAGATTTGCCCAGTATGAAATTACATAGGCACTATCTTCAAAAGGTTTCTGACCTCTTTTCATAATACAATAAAATACAAAGTTAAAACTCATTACTTGCATGTTCAAAATTATTAAACAGCTTTTCATTAACTATAATCTCCCACTATTGACAGGACCACTATACTTTATTCATGAAACTAAATACTGTTTTTAGAAAACAATGAGTTTAGTATTTTGGTTCTAGAATTTAATAACTAATGCACTGAAAGAGAATTTTCATAATATACTTACAAATTTTCATTTAAAAAAATCTTTTGAGTGTGGGTGTATATTATAAAGGTATTCAAATTTATTCCCCCATGAATAGAATTAAGTTATCTGTGAGCACTAATTAGAAAGACTTCATTGAAAACATTGGATTAACATATTATCAATATGATATAATTCCCAGCCAGAATACTAAATATTCAAGAGCTTTAACTTTTTTTTCTTTTTTGCTTTCTTTTTAAACACTAGTGTGATACTGATCCATTTATGCAGTTTTGTTACATAAAATGCAGGAAACTTCTTCTTCATTGAAATTAATAAGTTCATTTTAAATAGTCTTCCACTTGTAGAAATATTAGAAATAACACTTTTGATAACTCTGAAGTCAATGCGCCCTATTGAGTGTAAGCCATGTATTTCCTTGAACAAGGAGGGACAAAAGAACCTCAGTCTGTCCTGCACCTATGTTCCTATAGAAGCAGGTTGCCTCTGCAGTTACTAACATGACTCCTTCTCTAGTTGAGAAAATCAGAAAAAAAGGGGGCTCTGCTCTAGGCATTTGTTTTTAGGAGGTTTGCAAGGTACAAGTCAATGTCTGCTGCCTTATGGGGGACTGTCAGGTTAAAATACTCCTCCTGTCCACAAAACCCACAAAAATTCCCTCTGGAAGTTTTCATAATCTGGCAAGCAGGGCAGACAACTGATAGGAGGAGCTTGGGGCAGATACTTAATCCCTGATAGTGATGATTGTGAAGATTTGTGCTCTTTTTGCAATACTTTTACATCAAGCATCACCCTTGGTTGAGAACAAATCTTTTCCCCACCTCCATATATTTCCTGACTTCTCATATCCCTTGCACATCTAAACTTTTAGAACAGGCAGTGTGTTCACTCCTACTGCCTCCTGTCTGAATTCTTTACCCATTTTTTTAAAAAAGATTTTATTTATTTATTTGACAGACAGAGATCACAAGCAGGCAGAGAGGCAGACAGAGAGGGGAGGAAGCAGGCTCCCTGCTGAGCAGAGAGCCAGATGCGGGGCTGGATCCCTGGATCCTGGGATCATGACCTGAGCTGAAGGCAGAGGCTTTAACCCACTGAGCCACCCAGGTGCCCCTCTTTACCCATTTTTTAATGCATCTTTGGAAATTACCAATACTTTTCTCTCTGTCAAAGCTAAAGCTCTTTTTTAAAGCAATTATCTTTCAAAAAAGTGCTGCATATTTCAGTGCTCCTTCATCAAAATACATTGAATTATGGAATCAAATATCTGTCAGTTTGCAGGGAGAGCCCAAAATACAGATGAAAAGCCCTATATATTATTCAATGCTTTAAGAAACTATTTTAAAAAACAGTTGTAGAGTAGATAAAAAAGGAAGACCCACCTATATGCTACCTACAAGAGACTCATTGCAGACCTAAAGACACCTGCAGATTCAAAGGGGATGGAGAAACAGTATCATGCAAATTGGTGTCAAGCCTGAGTAGCAGTACTTACACTGGATAGCATAGACTTTAAAACAAAGACTGGAAAAAGAGACAAAGGACACTATATTATAATAATACAAGGGACAATCCAACAAGAAGATAAAAACAATTGTAAATATTTATGCACCTAACAATGGAATACCCAAACACATAAAATAGTTAATAACAAACATAATCAGTAGTCATATAATAATAGTAGGGGACTTTAACAACTCCACTTACATCTTTAGACAGATCATCTAAACATAAAACCAACTAAGGAAACAATAGCTTTGAAGGACACAATGGACTAGATGGATCTAACAGATATATTCATCAGAACCTTCCATCCTAAAACAGCAGAATACACATTCTTTTCAAGTGCACATGGAACATTATCTAGAATAGATCACATATTAAGCCACAAAACAAATTTCAACAAATTTCATGGTATGCAGTCATACCATGAATCTTTTCTGACCAAAATAATATGAAACTAGAAATCTCCCACCAAAAAAAAAAAAAAAAAAAAAAAAAGTCTGGAAAGACCACAAATACACAAAGGTTAAATAACATGCTACTAAATAATGACTGGCTTAACCAAGAAATCAAAGAAAAAAATCAAAAAGTATAGGAATTTGAATGAATATTAAAATACAATGGTCCAAAATGTTTGTGATGCAGCAAATGCAGTTCTAGGAGAAAAATTTATAATAAATACAGGCCTACCTCAAGGAACAAGAAAAAATTGTCAAATAAAGTAATCTTACACTTAAAGGAGATAGAAAAAGAACAATGAACAAAACCCAAAACCAGTAGAAGGAAGGAAATAATAAAGAGCAGAAGTGATATAGAAACTAAGAAAACAATATAACAGATCAATGAAACCAAAAGCTGGTTCTTTGAAAAGATCCACAAAATTAATTACCCTTTAGCCAGACTCATCAAAAACAAGAGTTGACTCAAACAAAATCGGAAATGAAAGAGAAGAAATAACAAACAATACCACAGAAATATAAACAATTGTAAAAGAATATTATGAAATACTATATGCCAACAAATTAGATGAGCTAGAAGAAATGGATAAATTCCTAGAAATGTATAATCTACCGAAACTGAAGCAGAAAGAAACAGAAAATTTGAACAGACTACTTACCAGCAATGAAATTGACTCAGTTATCAAATATCTCCCAATAAACAAAAGTCCAAAACCAAATAGTTTCATGAGCAAATTCTACCAAACATTTAAATAAGGATTAATACTAGTCTTCCCAAACTATTCCAAAAAATAGAAGAAAAGGGGAAACTTCCAAATTCATTCTATGAGGCCAATCTCGCCCTAATACTAAAACCAGATAGACACCGCAAAAAAAGAGAACTACAGGCCAATAACTCTAATGAACATAGATGCAAAAATCCTCAACAAAATACTAGCAAACTGAATCCAACAGTACATCAAAAAAGATCATTCACCATGATCAAGTGGGATTTATTTCTGTGAAGCAAGGGTAATCCAATATTCATAAATCAATCAACATGATACATCACATCAACAAGAGTGGATAAAAACCATATGACTCTTTCAATAGAGACATAAAAATGAAATACAACATTCATTCATGATTTTTTTAAAAATCCCCCAACAAAATAGGTTTAGTGGGATCATACCTCCACATAATAAAGGCCATATATGAAAAGCCCACAGTGAACATCATACACAATGATGAAAAAATGAGAGCCTTTCCCCTAAGGTCAGGAACAAGACAAGGATGTCCAATTTCACTACTTTTATTCAACATAGTGCTGGAAGTCCTAGCTGTAGCAATCAGACAACAAAGGAAATAAAAGAGATCTAAATTAGTGAGAAAGAAGTAAAATTCTCGCTATCTGCAGATGACATGATACTATATATAAAAAAACCCTAAAGACTCCACCAAAAAACTACTAGAACTGATAAATGAATTCAGGATACAAATTTTGTCAGAGGATACAAAATTAATGTGCAGAAACCTTTTACATTTTTTACCTTAATAATAAAGCAGCAGAAAGACAAATTAAGAAAACAAATTCATTTATAATTGCACCAAAAATAATCAAATATCTAGGAATATAACTAATGAAAGAGGTGAAAGGCCTGTACCCTGAAAACTATAAAACATCAAGGAAAGAAACTGAAGATGATACAAAGAAATGAAAAGACATCCTATGCTCATTGGATTGGAAAAAAAAATATTGTTAAAATGCCTATACTACTCAAAGCAATCTACAGATTTAATGCAATCCTTATAAAAAATACCCAAAGCAGGGGCACCTGGCTGGCTCAGTGGTTAAGCCTCTGCTCTTCGGCTCAGGTCATGATCTCGGGGTCCTGGGATCAAGCCCCACATCGGACTCTCTGCTCAGCAGGGAGGCTGCTTCCCTCCCCGACCCCTGCCTGCCTCTCCACCTACTTGTGCTCTCTCTCTCTGTCAAATAAATAAATAAAATCTTAGAGAAAAAAAAAAGCATTTCCACAGAACTAAATTAATAATTCTAAAATTTGCAAGGAACCACAAAGACCCCAAATAACCAAAGCAATTTTGAAAAAGAAAAGCAAAGTTGGAGGTATCACAATCCCAGACATTAAGTTATACTAAAAAGCTATAGTAATCAGAACAGCATGGTACTAGCACAAAAATAGACACATAGATCAATTAAACAGAATAGAAAACCCAGAAATAAACCCACAATTATATGGCCAATTAATTTTCAACACAGGAAGCAAAATATGCAATAGGAAAAAAGTCTCTTCAACAAATGGTGTTGGGAAAACTAGACAGCTACACAAAAGAATAAAACTGCACCACTTTCCCATACGATACACAAAAATAAACTAAAAATGGATTAAAGACCTAAATGTGAGACATGAAACATAAAATCCTTGAAGAGAACACAGGCAGTAATATCTCTGACATCAGCCATAGTAGCATTTTTCTAGTAATGTCTCTTGAGTTAAAGGAAATAAAAGCAAAACTAAACTATTGGGACTACTAAAAAGCTTCTGCATAGGTAAGGAAACAATCAGCAAAACTAAAAGGCAACCTACAGCATGGGAGAAGATACTTGCAAATGACATATCCAATAAAGGGTTAGAACCCAAAATCTAAAAAGAACTGATACAACTCAACACCCAAAAAACAATCCAATTCAAAAATGGGCAGAATACATGAACAGACATTTCTCCAAAGAAGACATCCAGATGGCCAACAGATACAGAAAAGATACTCAATATCATTCATCATCAGGGAAATGCAAATCAATGCTATCACTTCACACCAGTCAGAATGGCTAAAATTAATAACACAGGAAACAACAGATGTTGGCAAGGATGTGGAGGAAAAGGAATCCACATGCACTGTTGGTGGGACTGAAAATTGATGCAGCCACTATGGAAATGGTATGGAGATTCCTCAAAAAGTTAAAAATAGAATTACCCTATGACCCAGCAATTGCACTACTAGGTATTTACCCAAAGTATACAAAAATACTGATTCAATGGGGCACATGCACCCTGATGTTTATAGCAACATTATCAGTAATAGCCAAATTATGGAAAGAGCCATCTCTATCAACTGATAGATAAAGAAGATGTGAGATATATATACATATATGTGTGTGTATGTGTACACATATGTGATGTGAGATATACATACATATATATGTATATATGTGTATACACATACACACACACACACACAATAGTAATACTACTCAGCCATAAAAAGAATGAAATCCTGCCATTTGTAATGATGTGGTTGGAGCTAGAGTATTAAATGGTAGGTGAAATAAGTCAGTCAGAGAAACACAAAGGCCATATGATTTCACTCGGATGTGGAATTTAAGGAACGAAACAAACAAACAAAGGAAAAGACAGAGAGAGAAACCAAGAAATAGGCTCTTAATCATAGAAACAAATGGATGGTTATAAGAGGGGAGGTGTGTGGGTGAATTGGTGGAATAGGTGATGGGGATTAAGAAATGTACTTGCTGTGATGAGCACTGCATACTATACAGAAGTGTTGAATCACTATATTGTACACCTGAAACTCATTTACACTGTATGTTAACTGTATTGGAGGTTTTTAAAAACTCACAAACAACCACATTTTATTGTGTTTTTTTTTTCATTTATTTGTCAATGTTTCATTAAAGTATCTCTAATACCATGGTAACTCATTCTTAGCTAAAAGATACACTTCAAAAGAAAAAAAATGCTCTTTTTTTTAGCAAGCTAGTTAAGGAACAAGTCAAAATAATAACGTTTTATGTTTATTGAGTATCCTGGGGACACCTCCTTTTCAAATACCTTTTGTGATTTAATCTTACAAATAACCCCATGAGGTGGGCAATGCAAGCTGCATAACTTGCCTTCTAGCACCAGAAACATCAGAATCTTGTGGTTAATACAGTGTTCTTGTACTTTCACTTTAGCCCACACTCTGCCTTTTTGAGCGTTCATAACAAATACCATAGGAACAATCCCCCACCATAGATAATATCTAAGCAGTACTAAACAAACATGACATTTTCATTTTCTGCAACATCTTTAAACCAGAAAGGAAGATGGTAAATATGAATTCAGCCCAAGGACTAGAAGACCTAAAGGATATAATAGATCTATTCTCCTCATGGGGAAAAGCCCCAAAATTGTCTGTCATTAGCACATGCCCCAGAGTTTGCTATTTATTGACATGTGTCGGTCCATATCCCTCTGCTAAGAGGAGAATTCACAGAAAAAGTCACCATGGGTTTACCTGGGTATGCTGGTCTGTGACCTCATTCCAAAGTCAAAGAGGGAGAGAACTGGCATCTCAGCATGTGAGGATATATGAAATAAAGAGGCCATTTCTACTCCCTCTACATCCTCTAGCCCTTGAAGAGAGAGCTTGGACTCTTTGAGGAATTGTGAGGAAACCCTCACAAGATAGTTTGCCTAGAGAGGGCACAAAGGTAATTTAGACAGCCACTATTGTCCATGAGTGAGCTGCTCTGAGAAACCGAAAACTGAGTGATTGAGTTTCTCTACTACTGTGGAGAATATGTGATGCTCTTTATGGTTCTTCAGCCTCATTTACCCTAAAACCTTGAAGGTTACAGAATGAATCATGCCTTCTCTCAATTCACAGGATTTACGCAAACCTCAATTTAGAATATCTTCATCTTTACTTGCCTCCCCTCTACTCATCTTTCTTGACATAACTTGGTGATCACCTCCTCCAGGATGCCATCTTTTGTAACCTCTGCCTTCACCCCCACCTTGTGTACTCCTGGAGAGTCCTATAGTAACCTTTATACCAAGTGTATATACCCATCTATATACACTTGATTGCAATCAGTTTGTCTAGTTTAGCAATGGCACTCTAAATTATCACAGGTGTTGTCTTCTCAGCTTTGTAATCCCAAAGCCTAGCATAGAACCTGGCACATAATATACACTGAATAAAAAGGAATGCTTACCCCAACTCCTTCCCAGAACTTCTGATACCTTCTTGTCCCTCAGTTTGATAGTGTATATAAATCTCCTCTCTGAATTACTGCATTTAGCTTTAGCTCTACTCTTGCTTATACTAATTCCAGACTTGGCTGAGAGGCTCTTAACCAACCCAGCCTAGAGAGAACCCTCCCCATCAGAGAAATGTTGTTCTCTAGCAAAGGAGGGAGACATAAACTGCCCCAGTCTTGCTCCAGGTGCTCCTAACAACACAGCTATCACCAGGCACAGAACAGATTGGGTTATAGTTTGCAGGTTCTTTATCGCTCCCTAATTTGCCCTGTTAAAGCAGTCTGGTCATGGGGCACCTGGGTGCCTCAGTGGGTTAAAGCCTCTGCCTTCAGCTCAGGTCATGATCTCAGGGTCGGATGGAGCCCCGTATCGGGCTCTCTGCTCAGCAGGGAGACTGCTTCTTCCTCTCTCTCTGCCTGCCTCTCTGACTACTTGTGATCTCTCTGTCTCTATCAAGTAAATAAATAAGATCTTAAAAAAAAAAAAAAAGCGGTCTGGTCAGGCACTTTTCTGGTGCTTTGTTTTGCTTATAGTGGTCCTACTTACCCTGAGCCGCAGATAAGCCTGAATAGTCTTTCTACCTGTATTTGCTTTTCCCAGTCTCTGCCACCAAGCTAAAGATTTCTTTTGCTTTCCTGTACATCTAACCTTCCCTCTTAACTAGCTGTCCTAAAATCCAATGGGGTCTAGAATTCCTTATGCCTTCTCATCCAACCTGCTTCTCCTGGGTTTCTGTTAAACTTGATTTATGATAGGGTGCCTGGGTGGCTCAGTTGGTTAAGCGACTGCTTTCAGCTCAGGTGATGATCCTGGAGTCCCGAGATCAAGTCCTGCATCGGGATCCCAGCTCCATAGGGAGTTGGCTTCTCTCTCTGACCTTCTCCTCTCTCTCACTGTCTCTCTCTCAAATAAATAAATAAAATATTTTAAAAAACAAAACAAACAAACAAAAAAAAATCTTGGTTTATGATAGCCAGTCCTGCTTCAAGACTAAGGCCTATACTTTGGGATTTTTTTCACTCATGTTGCCTTTTCTATTTCAAATTCAATTTCCAGAAGCATGTTCCCCACTGCTTATATATAATATTATATAAGCATGTAAGAATAATAAAACTGAAATAGAAACCAAAAAAACAATAGAACAAATCAACGAAACTAGGAGCTGGTTCTTTGAAAGAATTAATAAAATTGATAAACCCCTGGCCCGACTTATCAAAAAGAAAAGAGAAAGGACCCAAATAAATAAAATCATGAATGAAAGAGGAGAGATCACAACTAACACCAAAGAAATACAAACTATTATAAGAACATACTATGAGCAACTCTACGCCAATAAATTTGACAATCTGGAAGAAATGGATGCATTCCTAGAAACATATAAACTACCACAACTGAACCAGGAAGAAATAGAAAGCCTGAACAGACCCATAACCAGTAAGGAGATTGAAACAGTCATTAAAAATCTCCAAACAAACAAAAGCCCAGGGCCAGACGGCTTCCCGGGGGAATTCTACCAAACATTTAAAGAAGAACTAATTCCTATTCTCCTGAAACTGTTCCAAAAAATAGAAATGGAAGGAAAACTTCCAAACTCATTTTATGAGGCCAGCATCACCTTGATCCCAAAACCAGACAAGGATCCCACCAAAAAAGAGAGCTATAGACCGATATCCTTGATGAACACAGATGCGAAAATACTCAACAAAATACTAGCCAATAGGATTCAACAGTACATTAAAAAGATTATTCACCATGACCAAGTGGGATTTATTCCAGGGCTGCAAGGTTGGTTCAACATCCGCAAATCAGTCAATGTGATACAACACATCAATAAAAGAAAGAACAAGAACCATATGATACTCTCAATAGATGCTGAAAAAGCATTTGACAAAGTACAGCATCCCTTCCTGATCAAAACTCTTCAAAGTGTAGGAATAGAGGGCACATACCTCAATATCATCAAAGCCATCTATGAAAAACCCACCGCAAATATCATTCTCAATGGAGAAAAACTGAAAGCTTTTCCGCTAAGGTCAGGAACACGGCAGGGATGTCCATTATCACCACTGCTATTCAACATAGTACTAGAGGTCCTGGCCTCAGCAATCAGACAACAAAAGGAAATTAAAGGCATCCAAATCGGCAAAGAAGAAGTCAAATTATCACTCTTCGCAGATGATATGATACTATATGTGGAAAACCCAAAAGACTCCACTCCAAAACTGCTAGAACTTATACAGGAATTCAGTAAAGTGTCAGGATATAAAATCAATGCACAGAAATCAGTTGCATTTCTCTACACCAACAGCAAGACAGAAGAAAGAGATATTAAGGAGTCAATCCCATTTACAATTGCATCCAAAACCATAAGATACCTAGGAATAAACCTAACCAAAGAGACACAGAATCTGTACTCAGAAAACTATAAAGTACTCATGAAAGAAATTGAGGAAGACACAAAGAAATGGAAAAATGTTCCATGCTCCTGGATTGGAAGAATAAATATTGTGAAAATGTCTATGCTACCTAAAGCAATCTACACATTTAATGCAATTTCTATCAAAGTACCATCCATCTTTTTCAAAGAAATGGAACAAATAATGCTAAAATTTATATGGAACCAGAAAAGACCTCGAATAGCCAAAGGGATATTGAAAAAGAAAGCCAACGTTGGTGGCATCACAATTCCGGACTTCAAGCTCTATTACAAAGCTGTCATCATCAAAACAGCATGGTACTGGCACAGAAACAGACACATAGATCAATGGAACAGAATAGAGAGCCCAGAAATAGACCTCAAATCTATGGTCAACTAATCTTCGACAAAGCAGGAAAGACTGTCCAATGGAAAAAAGACAGCCTCTTCAATAAATGGTGCTGGGAAAATTGGACAGCCACATGCAGAAAAATGAAATTGGACCATTTCCTTACACCACACACAAAAATAGACTCAAAATGGATGAAGGACCTCAATGTGCGAAAGGAATCCATCAAAATCCTTGAGGAGAACACGGGCAGCAACCTCTTCGACCTCTGCCGCAGCAACATCTTCCTAGGAACAACACAAAAGGCAAGGGAAGCAAGGGAAAAAATGAACTATTGGGATTTCATCAAGATCAAAAGCTTTTGCACAGCAAAGGAAACAGTTAACAAAATCAAAAGACAACTGACAGAATGGGAGAAGATATTTGCAAACGACATATCAGATAAAGGACTAGTGTCTAGAATCTATAAAGAACTTAGCAAACTCAACACCCAAAGAACACATAATCCAATCAAGAAATAGGCAGAGGACATGAACAGACATTTCTGCAAAGAAGACATCCAGATGGCCAACAGACACATGAAAAAGTGCTCCATATCACTTGGCATCAGGGAAATACAAATCAAAACCACAATGAGATATCGCCTCACACCAGTCAAAATGGCTAAAATCAACAAGTCAGGAAATGACAGATGCTGGCGAGGATGCGGAGAAAGGGGAACCCTCCTATACTGTTGGTGGGAATGCAAGCTGGTGCAGCCACTCTGGAAAACAGCATGGAGGTTCCTCAAAATGTTGAAAATAGAACTGCCCTATGACCCAGCAATTGCACTATTGGGTATTTACCCTAAAGATACAAATGTAGTGATCCAAAGGGGCACATGCACCCGAATGTTTATAGCAGCAATGTCTACAATAGCCAAACTATGGAAAGAACCTAGATGTCCATCAACAGATGAATGGATCAAGAAGATGTGGTATATATACACAATGGAATACTATGCAGCCATCAAAAGAAATGAAATCTTGCCATTTGCGACAACATGGATGGAACTAGAGCGTATCATGCTTAGCGAAATAAGTCAAGCAGAGAAAGACAACTATCATATGATCTCCCTGATATGAGGAAGTTGTGATGCAACATGGGGGCTTAAGTGGGTAGGAGAAGAATCAATGAAACAAGATGGGATTGGGAGGGAGACAAACCATAAGTGACTCTTGATCTCACAAAACAAACTGAGGGTTGCTGGGGGGAGGGGGTTTGGGAGAAGGGGGTGGGATTATGGACATTGGGGAGGGTATGTGCTTGGGTGAGTGCTGTGAAGTGTGTAAACCTGCTGATTCACAGACCTGTACCCCTGGGGATAAAAATATATGTTTATAAAAAATAAAAAATTAAAAAAAAAAAAGAATAATCAAACTGAAAGGCAACCTATGAATATACATTTCTAAGATAAACTGCTCCTAAATGTTCTCCTTAAAGTAATGAAAATTTGTGGGGTGCTTGGATGACTCAAGTCCGCTAAGTGTCTTGACTCCTGATTTCATTTTCAGGTTATGATCTCAGGGTCTTGAGATGGAGCCTCATGCCAGGCTCTGCACTGGGCATTGAGCCTGCTTAAGATTCTCTCTCTCCCTCTGCCCCTCTCCTCTCTCTCTCTCTCAAAATAATAATAATAATAATAATAATGATGATAATAATTTGTATTTTTGTTGATCCTGCCAATAACACTGATAGAATAACTGGGAAGCTATTCAGAGGGGCACAATAATTAGGGCCAAAATTAAGTGTCTGAACTATCTGGGGAATTTTCTTTACACACTTTCACATGATCATGCAGTGACCATTGCATTTCATGGCATATCCATTTTTATAAGACTATTTATGAGTACAAAGAGGCTTAGCCACCACTGCTTTGGCCTGCCAGCTTGGATTGACTGCTATTATTTTAACCACATTCCACTTTAGAAAGAGCACAACCAACAGTTCCAAATTCCTGAGGGAATTGTAACTGTTTATACTGAGAAAACTGAATGACACATCGTTTGGAAATTTGTTACTTTTGAAGCCACTATTAACTTGTTTTGTTTGTTTGTTTGGTTGGTTGTTTATGTTTGTCCCAAGTGATCTCTTAAGGCTCAAAGTATCATACTTTCACCCCAATAGTTAAGGGTTATTTGTCTCAAGAGCAAAAGCCTATCCTGGAGAAGAGCCTAGGCAACCTGACACCAGGAACGAGCACACCCTAAAAAAGGAAAATATCATAGTTCAGCCAATGTTCCTGATCAGGCAAAGAACATCATTTTCTTTAAACACTAAGAGTGACAATGACTAGGGTCTGCCAGATCTGGAACTAGAATAGCCCAAGAACCTAGCAATTTAAGAACTTGAAGTCTTACACAAGGATCACTTTTGGAGGAGGAAAAAGAGCACATTCGGTATGAAAAGTCATGCTCTAGAATAGAAAGGAATCAAGCGGTTACTTTTTACCATCCAGCTTCTGACCACTTTTGTCTGGGATATGTACTTACATGAGCCATCCTACCTCTTGAGGCCTGCCTACTTCCTACTCTGTTCACTCATTCAGGTCAGGTCTACTTCACATACAGCTTAGATGGCTTTTCTTAGATAAGACTAATCAACCCTATTCACTTGATATTTACCTCAGGCTAGCAATGCTTTTCCCTCCAGATTCAAATCTGCCCACCCTGATCATCCAGTAATGATCCCTACCAGGGATCCTGATTCAGGTCAAGCCTTGACGATATCCAGGGAAAAAACCTTTCAACCCATATCCCTGAAGATGATACTTCCTACAAGTATCAAAAAATTTTATAACAACAACAAAAAATATTGGTACAGCTGAGATTTTGCCAACTTCTGCAAGCTGACAAGTTAGTCTGCCACAGGTTTTTTTGGATAGTGGCAAAAGACACATGACTCTTGGGTTGCAGACAAAACACTGTGTTACTCATGGCATAATCAACACCTTGAAATTTATGTTTGTGTTGGTTCCTCCTATCCCTCAAGTTCCATAGGTTACACAGAGCAGCCTAGACAAGTGCTGCTTACCCAAAAGGGTTTGCATCATAGCTGAGATACCCTGAGCTTGAGAAAGTGCAACTTTATCTTATAAGAGATTGGACTGCAAGAAAACCTGTCCAAAGCTGCTCAAGAGGCAATAATGAAAATAATCATACTGGACAGCAAGCAGACTGGCCCTCTGCTCCAGAGGGAGATATTATCTCTATCTTCTGTTCAGTCCCAGACATCTTTGAAAAGATCATTCAGAACAAAAGGCTATCACTAACTTTGTTCACAAGATGTGCAGAAACATGGAAAAATCCATGAAAATTACCTCTTAGCACTAAGTTGAAAAAATTAGTGAATAAATGACACAATTTATGAACATCTCAGAGAAACTGACAAAGTAAGGAGTTTCAAATCAAATAGTTCATCCATTCTCTATTTGTCTAAATAATTGCACACAAGCGTATGTCAATAAATGTCTGTTCACCAAGAAAGATTCTCATTTTATTTTATTTATTTAAATGTATGTCATTCTTTTTTTTTTCTCTTTCATACTGGTGGTTTTATTGAGTTAGGGGGATTTCTTCCCATGATTAGTGAAGGCAGGTATTGCAGTGAAGAGTCCAGAGGGAGAAAAGACTGGTGAGGGGACAGGACCACCTCAAGGCAAGGCCTGGTCAATTGATGACATGCAGAGCTCTCTCTAGGGGCCTATGGTTCATCTTGGGGACAACTGAATTCAGACACCCTCATATTTGAAGAGGTAATATTTACATCTCATTCTCCCAGTTCTTTGGCAGTATTCCTGAAAAGCTTTCTCTGCCACAGTCTCCATAAACTTACAATTATACCTGGAGACTTCTGGGACCATTGCAGTGATGAAGTCAGAGTCAAAGAGCTCTGAAATCACCTTAGTGAGTGAGGCCAGAGGGAACATTAGAGTCAGAAGTCTGGGAACTCATCATAATGACCTGGAGATAGAACGGCTCTTAACTTTGAGTGAGAGTAGCCAGCTGGGTCACCCAGATAAATTGCTCATTCAACTGCTTCAGCAGAGAGGATGTGTTGAACTTTTCCTGGGAGTACTGCAGAAGCTCAGGGTACAGTTTGGTGAACTTCTCCACAAGCTGGGGGGAACTGTTAAGCTCCTGTCATAGCTGGACTTGAGAAGGGTTGTCAGCCAAACAGTCCACTGACAAGATCTCCTGGCATTTGTCACACTGGTATTTCATCCTCAGTCAAGCTGTGGAGTTGTGATGGATCTTCTTGAACATGGCATGGTCTTGGTTGTGAATTCCACTGGGAAGTGGTAGGGAATTCTATGAAGGTGACATCCAGGGCCTGTTGAGCCTGGTATGTCATGTCAAAGAGGGGCCGAAACATGTAGTGGAAGTTCAAGGATTAATATGCAGGGAAATATATTCTACTCCAAACAATGCAGGACTTGGGATTGAAGAAGAGAGGCCTCTCCTAGAATGAGCTGAAGGGTGACTAGCAGAAGTATCCTGTGGTGCACAGGTGAAAAGTCTGTCCTGGAAAATCTTGTCTATGATGCTAGATGTCTGGTTGAAGCTGTCCTGCATGAGTCCAGGGCATGGGTCTGCTGCAAGTTTTCTCCAGCAGGGAGTCCATGAGGCCACCATTAATCCAAAAGTAGATGGGAGAACCAGTTCAGGAACAACATGAGCTAACAGCCAACCAGGTGGGAGCTGGTTCTACAGACATGTGTGTAGAACTTCATGAAGGTCTGTGTCAGGCAGGGCTTATACTTCTCCCAGAGGGCCACCATGGTGTCATCACACAACCGCTGGGATGCCTACACCTTCATTCCAGAATCCTTGGTATCATGTAGGGCATCTTCTTTCTTCTTCTTGGCCTCTTTTGAGTTGCTGAGTAGTGACTGGCACACTTTCATTTATTTGTTCTATTAGCGCTTTATCTGTTTTACCCCCTTGAGACCATTTTTAATTTCCTTATTAATGTACTCACTCCCCTGGGTGGACATTTCCTGGAGTTCTGTGTCTGAGACTGCCTTGTCTCCCAAAACCCATCCACTCTCCCAAGGCAGCAGCAGCCCCACCAGCAGCAGGAGAGTCTTCGTCCAGCCTCCCTCTCCAATAAGGGAATCCCAGCTGGCCTCAGTTGATGGCACCAATTGACCGTCCACTGCTCCTGGAGATGCCAGATGGTAAACATGGTGAGGTATATATTAATAGTGCTCTGCCTCATATGCAAACCCTTTGGGGCTCTGCAAGCCTGCATGAATCATCCCCCAAAAATTATGTCATTCTTTCAATAACTGACACTCATTTGAATAAATCATGTGAAACTCAACAGGTGACACTTTTGAACTTACTAAATGCTATTAACTTCATGGAAACAATTTGCTTCAACTTTCATTCCATCATTCCACACATAGGATGACTGTACAAATTCCTTGATTCTAAAAATCTTTATCCCAAAGATTAAAATGTAAATGACACCAAATTCTGAGGTTACAATTAATCAAAATAGGGAGAGAATGCAGAACTGTACTTAAAGACTATACTTCCAACTTTATAATAGACAGCTGATTACAGACCTTGGAGAACATTTAAACATGAGTCTAAATCACAGAATTAGTTCCACAACTACTCCCTGTCTTTTGTGGCTTCCTTTCTGTAAGTCCCTTGGAATATCTTTTTAAGGATGGGGGCTTTTTTAACATAAATTATTCCAATCAGAATGACATGAGCAAAATTCAAGGAATCCCAAGTATTATGGTGGTTAAGCAGCATTCTGCAAACTGCATTCTGGAGAAAATAAGTATCTTTCATGATGTTAATAAATATTCTGCCAGCCAAAAAAAATTCTTGGTCAAGTAAGTTTGGTAAACCATACATTAAACTGGTTTCTCATTGCAGAATTTTTCATATTTTCTAACTGGGCTAATGTAGTTCTGATTGAGCTAATGAGGTTCATTTATCATTGAACCTACAGTAGGTGGGCCTGGGATCTAATATGAAACATTTCCCAAACCTTTTCACCATGCAAAATTTTTTAACACCAGATGTTCTTATTAGAGATACTAGATGCTTTCTATTAAGGGCACTACAGCCCCACAGAACATGGTTAGGAAAACTCTGGACCACCACTCTTGGACCAACCCAAGCTAGGCATAAAACAGGTAAAATGAAGGTCTCAAGACAGATGGGAGTTATTTTTGTAGAAGATCTTGAATTATATATTAAGATATTTGACCTTTATTATGTAGGCAAAGAGGAAATATTCTGTTGACATTCTTTTTATCTATTTCATATGTTCTATATGTATCTATTCTTTTTATCTATTTCATATGTTCATATGTGGTCATTTTAGTAAGAAACACATAAAAGACTAGAAATTCTACTTTGTAGTAGATTCCTCCACAAAAGGGAAGATCTACAGAAGAGAATAACCTCTATAAATCCCCCAATCTCAAAACTTAGTCTTCACTCTCAAGAACATATTCTATATGTCTAAGAATTCCTGTGTAGTGGTTTTCATTAATTTTGCCTTTTTTTTTTCTCCTGTTCTCTGTTCATTGCTTGTCCTCTTCCCTGAATTCCAGCTTTAGGACTTAAACTTGCAACACGGACCAGCTAAGACACCAGATCCATTCATGAATTGTCCCAGTCTGAATAAACCCATTCACTAAATTTTTATCACTGAAACTTATTTTCCAAAGTATGATCATAGTCAGGACTATTTTGGATACTCTAATCAAATTTTCTTTAGGGAGTACTTAATAAGCATGTATGTGATGAAAGACTTTATAATAAGTGCCTAGAGAGGTAGGAGGAGGGTTTAGACATATCTCCCTTAAAACTTGAGTACACTTTTGGATATTTTGCTTTAAGATCAGACTGACTTAATTTCTTTATTTTCATTCACCATTCACCCCATTGATGAATATTTATGGACCTCCTACTACATGGCAAACATTATGTTAGATGCCGGGATGCAGCAATGTGCAAAACAGGCTTGGTTCCTACCCTTACAGAGTTTATAAATCTAGTTGCTACTAAAGGCAATAAAATGAGCATGAAATTTGTATTAGTTATCTGCTCTAAATGCTTCAAAAAGTAATTATTATTCATTGTAAAAGGGATACAACATATGTGGCACAATGTGAACAATTAGTTAATCTGGGAGGAGGGTGTATGGATATTCATTTTAATATTCTTCTGATCTTTTTGTTGAGTTGAAATATTTCACAATAAGATGTTAGAGGAAAGTTTAATAAGAATAAACTAGTCAGGGAAGGGGAACAAGATGGCAGAGGAGCAGGAGACCTAAATAACATCACGTCCCAGGGGTTCAGCTAGATAGTTATTAAACTATTCTGAACACCTACAAACTCAACAGGAGATCAAAGAGAAGGAGAGCAACAATTCTAGGAACAGAAAACAACCACTTTCTGAAAGGAAGACAGGCGAAAAAGTGAATCCAAGGCGATATACAGGAAGCTAGACCTGGGGGGAGGGGCTGGCTCCTGGAAAGTGGTAGAGCAGTGGAGCACAAAATCAGAACTTTCAGAAGTCTGTTTCACTGAGGGATGTCACTCCAGAGGCTAAGCAGGGGGTGGAGCCTTTATAGGGAAAGTGTGGTCTCAGAATCCAAAAGGTCACAAAAAGACCAGGGGTGTCTGAGTGTGGCAGAGTTGCCAGGTATCAGAGCAGGAAAGCTGGCTGCATACATAGAGCTGAGGAGTGGACTCTCAGCTCGAGGTTCCCTAAACTATGATCCGAGGCTCAGTCAGGCCACTGCTCTTCAAGCAGGGGCCCCACAAATGGCAGACCTGGGGAGACCACCTCCCACCTCCTCCAAGAGGAGTGTCACAAGAGAGCACTGCAGGAATCTGCTGAGTTTGGAGACTCCAAATGGGTCAATGCACCAGAGATAGAAACTCTCAGTCACAGGCTGGGTGAGCACAGAGTGGGGTCAGAGATCAGGGAGACAGGAGTGATTGACTTCTTTTTGTTGGGGGCATATTGAGAAGTGGGGTCCTGAGCTCCTGGCTCCTATGGAGTCTGAGATTGGAAGGCCATGATTTCCATTCTTATCTTCCAAAGCTGTATGGAAAGCATCAGGGAACAAAATCTACCAAGAGCAAAACCGAGCACGTTACTTTGCCAGCTCTGGCAAGGGTGGTGCAATTCCAACTTGGGCAAAGACATTTGAGAATCGCTGCAACAGACCCCTCCCCCAGAAGATTAGCAAGAATATCCAGCCAAGATCAACTTCACCAATCACTGAGAACTACAAAACTCCAGAGCCATGGGAATACAGCACATAGAATTCATGGCTTTGTTCCCATGATTCTTCAGTCTTTCAAAGTTACATTTTTTTTATGTTTTTCTTATTCTATTTTTTAAATTTTTCCCCTTTACTGTTTTAACTTTTTTAACTATTTTACCTTATCAATGCCTTTTTTAAAAATGTTTCTTTATTTTCATTATTATAGCCATATTCTATCCCTTCATTTTATTTAACCTTATTTTTTTATATACATAGGTTTCTCTTTCATTAAAATTTTGGCATACAGTTTCTTCTAACAGATCAAAATATACCCTAAATCTACTGCATGGCTTTGTTCTAATCTCCAGCCTGATCACATTCTCTCCTCTTTTTTTAAAATTCTTTTTTTCAACCAACTTCTTATCTTATCTATTCCTTTTTTAGAATCTTTTAAATTTTCATCTTTATAGTCCTATTCCATCCCTTCATCATACTTACCATTATTTATATATATATATATATAAGTTTTTCTTTCTTTAAAATTTTGAGAGGTAGTTTCTTCTAACAGACCAGAATACAACCAAAATCAAATATGTGACTTTGTTCTATTCATGAGTCTAGTATGTGTGTGTATATATATATGTATATATCTATATATGTATATATCTATATATGTCTATAGATATCTATCTATATCTATATATCTATAGATAGATAGATATATACACGTGTGTGTGTGTATATATATATATATATATATATGCAATCAAAAATGGAGGATCTTACTGCTAGAATAAATAAGGCAGAAGAGAGAATTAGTGATATAGAAGATCAAATAATGGAGAACAAAGAAGCTGGGAAAAAAAGAGATAGACAACTACTGGACCATGGGGGAGAATTCGAGAGATAAGTGATACTATAAGACAAAACAATATTAGAATAATTGGGAACCCAGAAGAAGAAGAAAGAGAGAGAGGGGAAAAAAGGTCTACTGGAGCAAATTTAGCAGAGAATTTCCCTAATTTGGTGAAGGGAACAAGGATCAAAATCCAGGAGTCACAGAGAACTCCCTCAAAAATCAATAGAAATAGGTCAACACCCCATTATCTAATAGTGAACTTACAAGTCTCAATGACAAAGAGAAAATCCTGAAAGCAACTTGGGATAAGAGGTCTATAACATACAACAGCAGAACCATTAGATTAGCAGCAGACCCATCCACAGACACCTGATAGGCCAGAAAGGACTGGTGTGATCTATTCAGAGCACTAAATGAAAAACAATATGCAACCAAGAATACAATATCCAACTAGGCCATCATTGAAAATAGAAGGAGAGACAAAATCTTCCAGGACAAACAAAACCTAAACGAATTTGCAAACACCAAACCAGCCCTACAGGAAATATTGAAAGGGGTCCTCTAAGCAAAGAGGGAGCCTAAAAGTAACAGTCCAGAAAGGAACAGAGACAATATACAGTAGTAGTCACCTTACAGGCCACACAATGGCACTAAATTCATATCTTTCAATAGTTACCCTGAATGTAAATGAGCTAAATGCCCCAATCAAAAGACACAGGGTATCAGAATGGATTAAAAAAAAAGAAAAGACCCATTGATATGCTGTCTATAAGAAACTCATTTTAGATCCAAAGACACCTCCAGATTTAAAGTGAGGGGATGGGAAAAAATTTACCATGCTAATGTACATCTAAAGAAAGCTGGGGCAGCAATCCTTGTATCAGATAAATTAGATTTTAAGACAAAGACTATAATAAGAGATTAGGACAGACACTATATCATACTCAAAGGGTCTGTCCAACAAGAGTATATAAAAATTTTAAATATCTATGCCCCTAACACAGGAACAGCCAACTATATAAACCAATTAATGACAAAATCAAAGAAACACATTGACAATAATACAATAATAGTAGGGAACTTCAACACCCCCCCTCACTGAAATGGGCAGATAATCTAAACAAAAGATCAACAAAGAAATAAAGGCTCTAAATGACACACTGGACCAGATGGACATCAAAGATATATTCAGAACATTCCATCCCAAAGCAACAGAATACACATTCTTCTCTGCATGTGGAACATTCTCCAGAATACATCACATCTTGGGTCACAAATCGGGTCTCAGCTGGTAACAAAAGACTGGGATCATTCCCTGCATATTTTCAGACCACAATGCTCTGAAACTAGAACTCTATCACAAGAGGAAAGTTGGAAAGAACTCAAATACATGGAGGCTAAAGAGCATCCTACTAAAGAACAAATGGGTCAACCAGGAAATTAAAGAAGAACTAAAAAGATTCATGGAAACAAATGAAAGTGAAAATACAACTTTTCAAAATTTGTGGGACACAGCAAAGGCAATCCTGAGAGGAAAGTATGTAGCAATACAAACCCTTCTCAATAAACAAGAAAAGTCTCAAATACACAACCTAACCCTGCACCTAAAGGAGCTGGAGAAAGAACAGAAAAAAAAAAAATCCTAAATCTAGAAGGAAAAGAGAAATAGCAAAGATCAGAGCAGAAATCAATGAATTAGAAACCAAAAGAACAGTCGAACAAATCAATGATACCAGGAGCTGGTTCTTTGAAAGAATTAATAAGATCAGTAAAGCCTTGGCCAGACTTATCAAAAAGAAAAGAGAAAGGACCGAAATTGGGAAAATCATGAATGTAAGAGGAGAAATCACAACCAACACCAAAGAAGTATAAACAATTATCAAAACATATTATGAATAATTACATATCAGCCAATTTACAATCTGGAAGAAATGGATGCATTCCTAGAGACATATCAACTACCAAAACTGTACCAGGAAGAAATAGAAAACCTAAACAGACCCATAACCAGTAAAGAGATTGAGGCAGTCATCAAAAATCTCCCAAATACAAGAGCCCAGGGGCAGATGGCTTCCCAGGGGAATTTTACCAAACTTTTAAAGAATTAATAACTATTCTCCTGAAACTGTTTTGCCTAGCATTTTTGTTAAATGTTCTATAAAATAGATCAGCATACCTGATCTATGTCTAAGGAGATGAGGAGAATTACAATGTCCAGACATGTTATTTGCTGTCCTTCCTTTGGTATTTCTTAAGCCATTTTCTAAAACAAGTATATATGCAAGTATATATGCATATAATAACCTACGACAACTAACTCAATGTAGAATTTTGGTTAGTGCTAAGTACTACAAAGAATCAAAATACAGTAATACACTAGTGGCTGGTCAGGGTATCACAGCTTTAGATAAAGGGACTAGGGAGATTCACTGAGCCCAGAATGATGTCAGTGAGACTGCCGTATGCATACCCAAAGGAAAAGTGTTCCAAGAAGAGGGAAACAGGAAGTACAAAGATCACAAAACTAAAATGAGTTTGACATTGGGGAAAAAAGAAAGACAGACAATTTTGCTGGAACAGAATAAGCAAGGGAATAATAATACTTGGTATGTTTAGAAAGGTAGACAAAGATCAGATTATATAGGGATCTGTAGTCTCCAGTAAGGAGTTTGAATTTCATTCAAAGTACATGAACACTTCCTTCTATCTTAACACTGATCCCATGGATCTATTTATAAATATAGTTTTAGAACAATCACCTTACTGTACTAACAATCAGCCTAGTTAAAATCAAGAATCAAGACATCATAGAAATTATTCATGGGGATACTACAAAATATTCTCTGCCACATAAGAATTTAATCTGCCTGAGAAACCTGTTCAATACTTTACATTTTGGGGTTCTGTAAAAGCAATCAGAAGAGAATTTACACAAGCTCCCTACCCTATCTTAACATCTACCACATCTGGGACCACGTCCTCCTATCACTGTGGATGAATTATCTTCCTCCTGAGACCAATCTCCCATGTGTGCATTCACCTACCAACTCTCTCTTAACCAACATCATTTCCTCTCTTCTTTATCTCAACTTTTGCCTTTCTATAGATTCATACCCATTAACATTAAACATGCAGTAATTTCTCCAATCTTAGATACAAATCTCTCTTGGTCCCTACATCACTGTCCATCTACCACTTCATTTCCCTTCTAGCTTTTATAGCAAAAATTCTCAAAAGAGTTGTCTATACTTACTGCTATAATTATTTTCTTTTCACTCTCACTCAAAGCCTCTCCAATCAAACTTCCCTTCATACAGCTCCTATAGAACAGCTCCTGCCCAGGTCATTTGACTTGTCTGCTCACACATTGTTGGTTGTCCAAGTAATAGCCGTTTCTTTTTGTTGACTGTCTTGCTTATATAATACCCATGTGCTTTAGGGGATGTGAACTTTTCTCTAGCCTGAGGGTCAGAAATCAAGATTATTCTCTAAGCCATTCACTACAACTGCCCCTACTGGTACCTAGCTTAGAAAGTACAGATGTGTCACAGTTCTGGCTAGTAAAACCTCAGGGAGATTTTGATCTTATAATAAAGTGAATGTACTAGTTTAACTATTATCCTAATGGTGAATATTAAACAGATTCTAATGTAGTCTTAATTATTAATCAGACAGTGACAAACATCTTTTTGCATGTAGGAGTTCTGTTTCCATCCATTTTGTTGATTGGACAGAATTCTGGAAGTCAACTTTTCAAGAATGACTTTTCACTCCCATCTCCATTTCAATGTCCTCTCATATAGTTATAATTTGTTTATCTTTTAGCCTTCAAATCAAGTTGACTCCCTACTCTCCATCCATTCTTAATCAGGTTCTCTGGCTCTTTACCTTCTTTGAAATATATTCCTTTCCTTTTGGATACTCATCTCTCTAATAACACAATGGTGAGTATCATTAGTTGATAATACCTATTTCCCCCATAAAGTTGTAAGCTTTATGGGGGAAAGAACTTTCTCTGTTTTTCTCATCACAACCAACACTTGTCACAGTGTAGACACATAGTAGGTACTCAGTAATTAGTGTTGAAGGTAGGAAAGTAAGCAGGCAGAAAGGAAATCCTCTGCACAATAACATACAAAAATGTTTCATATGCAGAAATGTGCTGAAATCAGACATTCTGTTCCTTATGATGTGAATGAGTTCATTTCATTTAGATGACACATCAAATAAGTTTTCTTTATTATTCTAGGTAACAGAAAATTCTGGATGATTTCAACAAAAAACAGTAGGGAGAGGGATTTACTGGGCAAATACTGAGGCATTGGAAGCAATGGGAAGAAGTGGACATGAAAACCACAGAAAGAGAAAAAGGCAACTAGAAAACCTCACAGTGAGAGTTCATAGGCCTTATCTCTGGTAATTGCCATTAACACACAGGCTTCCAATCTGACCAGTTTATGTGGTTCTCTCTTAAAAGTTTGTCAGAAGAAAGAGTATGAAGAAAGAGTGTGACTGGCTCAAGCATGTGTCCATCTACATCTGGATCAATGAACTTGGGTGGAGCATACCAGTGCCATGTAGCATAGGTATGGCCACTAGAGGCCTGTTCTGTGTTTTAATCCATTCCCAGAAAAGAGGAAACTACTGTGAGAACAAGTACCCACCCCAGATGACATCCCCTTTAGATAAGAATAAGGAAGATGTTTATGGTATCCAGCAATCATTCCAGACCAGCAGAAGAGGCAATTTCAGGAGTCAATTCTGTGAGCAAACATTTAAATATAGTCTTTTATTTATATTTATCATTATTTTTATTTATATTTATAGTTATGTGTAACTTGTATTTATATATAATTTAGCCTTTATTATGGAAATTTTCAAACATATAAGTAGAGAAAAAGTACAGTGACCCCCCCAATGTACCCATAATTCAATTTTACTAACTGCCAATATTTTATCTTCTCTGTATCCCCAGTCTTGTTTCCTAGGATATTTTTAAATAAATGCCAGAATCATATTTCACCTGACAAGTATTTTGGTATATATTTCTTTTAGGTAAGGAATTTTAAAACCATAACCATAATAGCACTGAACAAGGTAAAAATAATTGCTTAATATCTGATGCTATTAATGTATATCCAGTTCTATTAGACTTGCTCTCGTGGCACCTGGGTGACACAGTCAGTTAAGCATATGACTCTTGATTTTGGTTCAGGTGATGGCTCAGGTCATGAGATCAAGCCCCACATCAGGCTCTGTACTGAGAGCAGATTGCTTCAGATTCTCTCTCCCCCTCCCTTTGCTCTTCCCACTAATGCTCCTGCTCTTTCTCTAAAACAAACAAACAAACAAAACAAAAATCTAAAAAATACATATAAGAATTGCTATCTGCTGTCAAAAGTTCATAATCTAGAAGGATTAATAAAACCTTTACTTAAGTAACCAAGAGAAACAAACACCATAAGAAAAGTAGAGACGAAGTATCCTGTGATGGTCAGAGAAGGGATGGTAACCAACGAAGACTAAAGAAGTGAAATATATATTGCAATATGACCAGG
Source organism: Mustela lutreola (assembly GCF_030435805.1). NCBI lineage: Eukaryota > Metazoa > Chordata > Mammalia > Carnivora > Mustelidae > Mustela > Mustela lutreola. The sequence continues at coordinate 30,402,699 of NC_081302.1, forward strand.
AGCCCAGAAACAAGTAGGTGACTAAAAAGTCAAGAGGATAACCAGAGGCTGAGGAAGTAGAAGATCCAAAATTCAAATCAGCACCTGGGACTGAAGGACTGAAGTACTTAAAGGAAAAATGGAAAGTCAAAGCACATGGCACAGTCTAGAATCAGAAACACAGGACACAAAGACAAAGAAAGGAGACCTAGCTAGCCTGATCTCAAATAAGGGACAAGTACAAATCTTCAGTCAATGGCCTGGAGGCTTCAGGTGATAAAACCAAGAATTAAGTCTCGGGGACACTCGGGCAGGATATAGGGGTCCAGCTAAATCTGTTGTTTACTTCTGGCTTCCCTTCTGATTGTATAGGACTGTGATATATGAATTTTTAAATAGTTCAACATCACCCCTGACACACGTAATATTTCCATGACATTGGCTTTTAATGAAAGATATCCTTAGTGCTCAGTCCAGGACTAGAAACAGAAAAGGAACTCAAATATAGTCTGAAAGAACATATGAATACAAAATTGTTATATTGCTGTTCAGATACTTTATTAGGCTATTTCTAAAGCTCTATATAAAAAACTCATTCGTTCATATATTTTATGTCTTTAGAGCTCTCACTATGATAGTTTTCAGTTACATTGAGAGATTTCTTCATTAATTCAAGTACAAATTGGCTCCAAAAGAATCATGAAGAAAGAACACTCTAGAGAAATATTTTTTCTCAATATGCTTCAAAAAGTACACATTTCCTAGTACTAAGTAGAGGACAACATTAAAAAAGAATCTTAAGATCATAGCATTGCTGTCAACTAGATATTTCTCATGTTTACAGAAATATAAATGTAAAAATCATACATCATAACATAAAATATCTGATGAATATATGCCCTTAACTAAAAGGGAATGTTCCTTTTTTTAACCAACCAACCAACCAACCAACCAACAAAAACAGATAAATAAACAAAAACCCACAACAGCAATAATATTTAAGGATCACCTTATTCTTTCATATATCAAGAATTACTTAAAGGTCCTATATCTCAGTCATTTCTAATAATATTTTGATCTTTCTTATTGCTCTGTCAACAATTTTTAAAAAATGGAAACACTGGGACTATCATTGTTATTCACCCAAACATTTAATTCACATTCTTATCTGCGTAATTACTCTACTAGTCAAAGGGGTTCCTAAGCAAGTTTTACCTTGTATGGAAGGGTTGAGTCAATTAAGCACCTAAAACAATGTGTTAGAATGAACAAGCCTGGTTAATAATGGATCACTGAATCACTGGGCAGGAAACATCTCTGTTACATAAACAAGCTTTTAAAAAATGGAGTGCAGGGTAAGAAATTTGGTTTTCTCCACAAACTGTTGACGGTCATAATTTAAAATTATAGTAGTCTCCTCAAACGTCCATCTCAGGGTGTCTGTCTTTCCTCCCACCCCTGGAAAAGTAAATACTCACATTAACTAAGGAAAAAAAAATCTTGCTGTACAATAACAACAATAAAATGCAAATTGTAATTTCCAGAGTTACTCAGAAAGTTATGGCCACCACCTGTCATGGTTAGAATCCCAGCAAGATATGAGTAGATGAATAATGAGAGAGCTGAATGGAAAGATCTTCAGAAGGGTGTGGGCAGGGTTAAGGATATCAACAAATGATAGTGAAGCACCCTAAGGCTAAAATAATTGGGAGTCATTATCATCACTAGACCTGAAGGGGCAAGAGGAGCAAGCAATTATTAGAAACTGAAGAGGGTTATAGTGATATGTATGGGAGGAGGATACTGACAAGCAGCTGTGAACCAGGTAGAGAAAAGCAGCCATGAATTCCTGCAGAGTGGGAATGGTGTGAATAAATAACCTAATCTCGCTCCTTCTGTCCTTCAGATTTCCTTCCAGTTCCTCCTATTTGCTAAACCCAAATGGAAGCCAAAGGGCAAGGGAACAAATTGATACCGTCCATAAAGATCAGTCAGAGTAGGATGGAAAGTAGATGTAGAAAGGCAATGGCAAATATCCAAAACACATTCCCCTCTACCATCATATCTGCAGTTTGAATAGCCTTATATATTTTTTCAGCAGTTCCTCTCTTTCCCATCATGGTCAAATCAAGAAGCAATCTAAGAGGTATTTGAGAAGCTCTATCTAAATTCTAGCACTATATTAAACTCATAGAAAAATATTAAAAAGTACAGATATGGATTCTGTCCCCAAGATAAAGCCTGTAAAATAAATGGAAGCAGTAAAATATATATAACAAGTCACAGATTATGAAAAGACTTGGCTTTGGTAAAGAACAGGAATCTCCTCTAAGGCAGTTTTCACAAGGTAGTATAAGTTTCAGGATTGTAATTTTTATAGATAATGCAGGAAAAGGACTTTGTAGAACAAAGATGTTTTGGGTGAGTGATACTAACCTAGCATCCTTGAAACACTCTAGTAGCAACCTGGAACATTGCTCAGCCTATTTTCCTGGGTACTTGTTCCAGAAGAGAAGGAGAAATTGCCTATTCTTTTCACCTTCCTAATACGTACATTTACCTAAAGAGTAAGACTGACACAATACCTATTTTCAACATTTTTAGGGGTAGCACATAAAAGCTAAACCCAACATCAACTAGTAAAGGTTATTCCCTTCATTTGAAATGCTTTCTTCACTTTCTCATTGAGAAATTCCTATTATTCAAGATTTTACTCAAACATGAACTCTACATAGCTTTTCCTGAGTATTCCTGGCAAAGCCAAAGCCTCCTCTAAACTTTCATTCCTAAAATGATTAAAAATAGTTAATTTTCAACAGTATCCTGGTTTGTATAATTTTTGAAAAAGCTACCTGGTATTTTTTTAACTATTTTATTCCAATATAAAAATTTCATAAAAGATACATATGAATTACTTTCAGGATCAAAAGCATTGCCCAGAGAGAACTTTCCATGCTAATAAAATTTTCTAAAAGAGAAAAGTAAGAACTTGCAGTAACGATTGTACCTTCTAAGGCAATAACTCTAAATTTGAACATATGAAAGCTTTTAATATGGTATTGAAAGAAAAACTGTCTCTGATTAAATATCTCATCCTTTGTTAAATAAAAAGTCATTACTCAACCACCATTCATTTATCTTTTATAGATTTTTCATAGAAACAATTATGGTTGTCATTTTTTGTTCTCTAAGCATATATATGGGATCTAATGAATTCATAACTTAACAAGATATTACTGAGCCTGGTTAATTTTGAGAAAGAAAATAGAAGATGCTCAAAAAAACCTTATTATTTGAAAACCAACCATGAGGTTGAAGAATGTATTCTAGAACTACATAGAGCATAATAATCCAAACAGAATGAAAAGCTAACTAAAAATAGGTACAAATAGGAAGAAACAATATTTTTCATCTCAAATTTCCATTTAGGATTCTAGAAAGTATGACCATTTGGAATCTAAAACAACTTGAACATGAGGGAGAAGATGAAAAGCCTGCAATCTCATCCAATTTCCCAACTGAATTGAGTGTATGTCTGGTGTGAACACAGGTAAAAGCAGGTTAAAAAAAACCACAACTTACAAAGAAATTTGGAAAGAAAACTCAGAGCTATTCATTCATTTGTCAAGGTGTCTAGGCCAGATACTGCTCCATCTCCCTCCCTGCTGGTATAATCCAGTGGGAGAGATTCTAACCACGTTGTCAAAATTATGCATGTTATAAAATGAGAAGAAGAAGCAAGGAGTTAGCATTTTTGCATAGACTAGGCCCATTGTATTACAGAATCCTACTCAACCTTCACAATGACCCTATAACCTAGGTATTACTCATCCAATTTTACTAATGGGAAACTAAAGGTTAGAAAATCAATGAGTCACCAAGTTTAACCCGGTCTTGAGTGGTGGGGTTAAAATGTCAATTAAGATTTGACTCTAGAGTACATTCTCTTCTCTCTACCCAGGAGAGGTGAATCTTCAGATACATGAGAACTTTGTGGCACCTCTGCATAAATATCTTAGAGTGTATGTAGTGTAAAAAAAAAAAAAAAAAAAAAAAAATCACCATGAGTGCTATGAATTGTGTAAGATGGATGATTTACAGACTTGTACCCCTGAAACAAATAATACATTATATGTTAATTAAAAACAAACAAACCAACCAAAATCACCAGGCCTGGAGACGTAAAGTGTGGTGGGAATGCAGAGCTAGGAGTAATTGATTCTGTGTGGTGCCACTGAAGACCATGGATTATTTGGGGAATGTGGAAAAGACCAATCTATTGGCTAGAGCACAGGAGGAAGTGGTACAAATGGAAAGTGAGATTGGGTCAAGCTATAAAAGTTTAAGAGGTGTTTTCAGGTATGCCAACAAGGAGCATGAAGATATATTATGTACTGAAATTTGGATTTCAGGAAATAATGAAAAGATTACAAAATATTAAGATAAAAATATTGTGGTGGCCTGCAGAGAACAAACCCTTCATTTAGAGAAAACCAAATGCCAAGCTTCTCTAATGCCAAGAAGTTATTGTTATGCAAATCACTGTTGCATTTCTGTTAATTGGGGCTTGTTCTCAATGAAAGAGGAGGAGAAAAGTTTTATCCTTAAAAATGGAAATTAAACCAATTTTAAAGTATACAATGAAACTCAACAAAATTGCAAAGAATGTTTTTCTATAATTAACACTTTTCAATGACCCCATTTTCTTTGTTGTCAGTATACAGTGTTCCCAACAATTTGTATTGTATCTTTTTTGTCATTTAGTAATATTCAGTAACTCAGTAATTTTGTCTTGCAGTAATAGTAAATTCTCATCATTGGTTAAAACTTGTACAAAAAAAGCAAACAAAAGTCCACATGCAAGATGAGTAAGCATTTAACACCATCAGACATTTCTCCCAAGCCAAAATGTAAGCCTAGGACTAAAAAAGTAAAAAGAAAAGAAAAAAAAAAATCCTAGTCGATTTGATCTACAGTTAGTTCTGTAACCTCAGCTTGGCACTTAGACAAAATCTGGAAGTCTCTGACCACAAAATCTGAAGCATTTTCCTCACACTCCTCAATACCATCTAATCTCTGTGGCTGGTCTTTCACAATTCCTGCCTTCTGCCATTGGGACATGAGCTCTTAATCCCTTTCTTCTAGCACTGGGGTTCTGACATTGTTGCTGGTCTGGCCACCAGGAGAATGGACCTGTTAATAGAGTTCTGCCCCATAATGGGTAAGCTCTTGCAGTGATGCCACTTCTAGGCAGGTAGTTTGTGCATTACCACTGCCAGGACAGTCCTGCTGCTATACCTACAAAAACTACCACTTCCCCACTCCTCCCCTACTCCAACTGCCAATATCCTTCCAACCAGCTTCCTTTTCTTCCTGATGGCAGCTACCCTGAGATGTCAGCAAGTCTCATGAAATCCGATGGCTTCAGTCACTGTCACTGAATTCACTCACCATTGCTAAAAGTGAAAAATGTAGGGATTTTGCATTATGGTGGTGATCATTACCATCTAAATGAAGCAAAACACTAAGGCTAGCCAGCCTCAAGCAAATTATAGAAAGGTTGATTATTTCTAAAATCACCAACATTTGTATCTTTGTATGATTTATACCAACCCCTCAAACCCCGCTACTCAAAACATTTTTGCAACAGGAATAATTTCAGTATTAGCTGTGAACCTCTAACATAGTTTGTTTTTTTTCCAGCGTACAATTTTTTTTTTTATTGAGATTCAATTCACATACCATAAAATGGACCATTTAAAAGTGTATAATTTGGGCCACTTTGTGGCTTAGTTAGGTTAAGTATCTGACTCTTGAATCTGGCTCAGGTCATCATCTCAGGGTCATGAGATTGAGCCCCACATTGGGCTCCATATTCAGAGGGGAGTCTGCTTTTCTCTATCTCCCTCTGCCCCTCCCCCTCTTTCTCTCTCAAATAATAAATAAATCTTTTTTTAAAAGTATATAATTTAGTGATTTTTAGTATATTTACAAGGTTTTACAATCATCATTGCTATCAAGTCAAGAGCATTTTCTTTACCCTCCTCTCCCCCCCCCAAATTCTATCTATATCCATTAGCAGTCTCTCTCCATTCCCTCCTTTTCTGAGCTCTGACATAGAGGAATAGCCTCTCAAAAATAGAAGACATTACACTGCAGGGCACTAAAGGATCTCTCCTTCATAAAGCCATTGCCCTTGAGAGCTAGAGACACAGCCAACTTTCTTAACACATGGAAATAGCCATAGAGACTTAGACAAAAATGAGAAGATGGAAGGATTTGTCCCAAATGAAAAAAGAGGATAAGCAACCCTGCTCTCTCTCAAATAAATAAGTAAAATCTAAAGAAATAAAAAATTAAAAATGCTTTATATATTAACATCAATAATGTATTTTCCAAAACAGAAAAATTAGAAGAATGGCATTTATATTTTGGAAATCTCTAAAATAGGGCTTAAATAGGTAAGAGTTGGATTCCTATATTTGCTTCTATATTTAATCTGTTGTAATATGTTGTTATTGTCGAAATATAAATCCAGTCTCACATAGATATACAGTTAGAGAAGGGAAGAGAACTGTAGATATTCTTCAATGGTAACAACATTAAAACTGGGCAATGATTAGTTTTTAGAAGTAAGTTGCAATACAGAATCTAAAACCATACCAGTGGGTTTTTCATTCTTTGTTATAAAATCTACTGGCTTGTTTTGGTCTTTGCATGGATTTTTTTCCCCATGACTTTTAATATCCTGCACTGGTCATTTTTCAAATATTTGCTCACTGAGTTATATAGATCTTTCAAATGTTGACACAGTTCACTGCATAATTTTTAAATCGCATCCATTAATTTCATCAATAATCTCATTAGAAAAATCTTTAAATGTTAGGATGTTGGTTAGCTGACAGATACAGGTTTTTTGAAATTTTAATTTTATCATTGGCAACAAAAACTATTTTTTCCAAAGGACAGATCCATTTCATTCACTTTCAAGATAGTGTCTATCAACCAGCTAAAGATCAAAAATCATCATTTGTCAGTTGTTGTTTCAAGTAAAAATGATGTGTAGGGAGGGGAGGCAGGGATAGCTAGTTTAGCTTCCAATTCAAACAATTATGCTTGTGTTTGGCACATTTTGATGTGCAGTCGATTTTATTTGTACTTCCCATTTCCTCACACTGATTCTTAAAAGCCATGTATTTAGGGATCAAGATTTAATAAACTTAGTATTTTTACTGCATCATTAAAGATATTCTTAGGTGAAACAGCTTTCTTTCTTTTTTTTTTTTATAAGTATGGGGGTATGTGGGTAAAGAATACAATGATTACTGTGTATTACTGATATAGTTCAGTGCCACTGCCTTGGTTTGTGATGAGGAGCAGTGTTAGTCACTGTGGCTTTTGTATCATCAGTGTAAATGTCACCATGGTGAGAAAGGCACCTAACATCTCAGTATTACTGTAAAAATAGTTTTAATCTTGCAAATTTGGCTGCAAGGATCTCAAGAGCCCAGCTGTCCACACTCTAAGGAGTGCTGCCCCCAGCAGCCACTGGGTTCTCTTTGCAATAGAAGAATACTTCTTAATGAGTTATTCATATTTATGCTATCAAGAATGTTGAATTTGAGAATGCTTGGAGGGAAGTGGATTCTTTAAGTAAGCTCTATTCTTTCCACCTCCTTTGCTCTAGACACTATCCAAGTTCAGACACCCATCACTTTATGTGTAGATAACTCCCTGGACTTCTCACTGGTTTCTCTGCCTCCAAAATCTCCTTTCTCCAAATGTTCTTCTATACAAACTGCTGCAGATCGTTATTGCTAAAGCCCATTTTGACCTCTTCGTGCAGAAATTTCTAGTGACTTTTTCTGCCTACCAAATAAAGTCTAAATGCCTTCATTTGGTTGTCAGGGTTCCCCTTGTTCTAGGTCCAACTTCCAGAGTGTTTTCCCCACTTTTTCTCCATGCTTTCCAACCTCAGAACATACATTAAACTTTCCAACTTGTAGTGCATTTGTCTGAGTCCCCACACCTTCCGTGTCTTGGGTACTTCCCCACCTTTTAAATCTTCACAGATGGCAGTCTACCTCCCCCTAAAGAAGCTGAAAAGGATGGATACTTGTTTTCCCAAGAAGCGTGCTAGTTAGGAAATGGGTGCATGAACAAGACTCAGCCAATCATCAGGATCAAACTCTAGGATTTTGAATGTGAAGCTAGTGACATAAAGAATAAGAAAAGAGCGTGAGGTAGATTCATTTAGCAGTATCAGGACAGGACAATGAAGCACATTAGAAGCTATAATAGCATCCAGGTGCCACAGTGGTAGCAGTGCCAGCACCGGGAGTATCTGGGAATGTCTGGTGGTATCAGGGGCATCTGAGCTGCAAGCTATAGAGCCCAGCTCTTCATAACCCCTGGGCGAACCTGGCTAGAGTGACTGGTCCTAAGAGGAAATAGGGTTTCCTGCTGCAAAGTAAAGTCAAGTGGCAAAATCAACAGTCTCAAAATAAATTTCTATTCACTTTTTCCATGTAAGAAAGAAAGCACCGGAAGGTCAAGTAATAGATTTCTCTTTAGTTGGTTATTTTTGTGTAGTCATACCATATGACTGTGGCACTAATGAGGCCACAGTTACTATCTCCAAGGCCAAACAGTTAAATCAGCTATATTATTTGTTCACACACCACTGGCTAGGGCAGAGAGATGGCAAGTGATCATACCATAGTCCCAGTAAAAGAGAGTATTTGGGTCAATGTGATCACACTCTAAGTACATAGTTCAGTGAATCAGATCCAGTATCCTCATATACATTAACGAGTCCATTGGCCAAGTCTGTCCCTCAACCATAATCTGGCAGAAAATTCCATTTATTTCATGAAATTTTATTCATTTCCTTGCTACTTATATCAATATATTATGGGAACAGAAACACTTCCTTCTATTAGGCTAACAGGATAGCTAACAAACAAACAAACAAACAGAAAAAAAAAAAACCCACCATATTAAATAAACCCTCTGCCATTTGGTTATTAGGCCTTTACTAATTTTTTGCATGTCCTAAATTTGCACTTGTTTTTGTGGTTCCATTGACTTCCTGAATCCCACAAATATAAATATAAATAAATAAATATATATATATATATAATATTATATATATATATATTTATATAATATATATTATATATTATAATATATAATATATATTATATATATATATATATATATTATATATATTATATATATATATACCACTTACCACTCTTCAAACAACAATGCATTAGTCAGAACCTGTGTGATGTTCTGCATGGCAATTTTGAGAAAGTCCATTACAAAGAGACAGATACCATTTAAAGTTTGGTAGTAAAAACTGTGAGAAAAGAGTTTAATTTATGTGACCTGAAGTAAAGAAGTTTTAAGGGAGACTGACTCTTGTTTTTGAGTATGAAAACACTTCCTACTTAAAATAAAATAATAATTATTTATTATTATTATATTATATTATAAATAATAATAACTGGTAATAGCTAGTCCCATGTAGGAGATGGAAATTACAGCAGACAATTTAAGCTAGACATTAGAACTCTAATGATTGTGAAATGTATATATATTATCACAGGATTATAGAGATTTTTAAAATATATATGCCAATTTTAATTGAAAAAATAGTCTTTCCTGATAAATAATTACAAACTTTTGCCCTTGATGTAACTTCAGTAACATAACTGAGGGAAAGATGCTTGTTTCCTCTGAGAAAACAATAAGCTAAAAAATTATATACATATATTTTTAAGATTTTATTTATTTATTTGACAGAGAGAGTCATAGCAAGAGAGGGAACATAAGCAGGGGGAGTGGGAGAGGAAGAATCAGGCTTCCCATGGATCAGGCAGCCCTCTATCGGGCTTGATCCCAGAACACTGGGATCATGACCTGAGCCAAAGGCGGATGCTTAACGAATGAGCTACTTAGCCACCCCTACAATTATATTTTTAAAACAGGACCATATTGATGGTTGTTTCCAAATAATTTGGTCTTGCTTCTGACTCAGGACCAACCAGAGAAAGTTATATATGCTTCCTAAGCAAGTCATATAGAATGTGGAATTCAATTAAAAAAAAAAAAAAGATGACTCAACTCAACTTCCTTCATCAAGAATCTGTGCAGAGATGGAGTGATAAGTTAAGACACATCTATGCCTTCTGAGAGTTAATATTGGATGGAAGGTAAGCAGAATTAACAAATATAAAGATAATTACAAAATAAGACAAGGTATAACTGATAAATACCAAAAAACAAAGTCCTATATTTTTGCAGATCATGTCAGTGTAAGGACAACTTATTGGGTGTTAATGCTGGTGACAAAAACTGAGATTCACATATTTCACCCCATAGGACCATGTTTGCTCCTCAAAGTAGAGCTGAGCATTAACTGAAAGGTCATAAATGAACACACTGCAGAAGAGAGAAAGAAGCTGCCACCTGGCTATACTATGTAGCAGTAACACTTAACACAATTTGGGGACAAGGTTGGACATTATTGGCTTTCTTGTCTTATCTTTGAGGAAGCATATAAGGAAGGGAGAGGTTTCAATTTAACAGTCATACAGAAAGAAGAAAATGTGCTCAAAGAAGAATCTACATTTCAAAAATTCCAACTTCAAAATAGGCCTAGAAGAATTATAATTTTAAAATCGCTATAGTATGCCCATGTAGAGGTGACCTTGATCATTGAAAACATGACCATACCAAAAACGCCATAAGGAAATTTCTACAGAGGAGTCAAGTAGCAGTAGAAGCAGAGTTTCTAAACTTGCTCCATGTTCAGTGCTTTGCTTTTGACATTTAGCAAATGTATCTAGGTTCACTGCTGAAATATTTACAAAAATCAAATATCCACATAGAAATGGCATCAATTTTTAAATCACTTAGCCTGACTGACTTTTATATCTGTGTGTGCTAGAAATAAGCTTTCTGGGAACAAGATATAGAGAAACACTTTTTTCCACATTTCTTAGTGTCCCTCTAATGCTGGTAGGATCATGGCATCTTTAATACAATAGCTTTCTTCAAAAGTCAAACTGTAAAAGATGATTTGCAGTAAAATATAACCCGCTACATGGTCATTCAACTTTCATTATTTAGAAAATGCTGAAACTACAATGGAAAAGTTGGCAATGGCATAAGAAAAATAATTTATAGAAAAAACAAAAATGTCCAATTAAAATGAAAATGTAATCAAAATTACAGATAATACACTTTTCTATTATATTCAGAAAATATTTTTAATTGTACTGATCAATGTTAGCAAATGTCACATTTAGGGGAATACTAACAAACATGGTTTGTATCAGTAGAATTTGGTACAATCTTTATGGAAAGCCAACCACCAATCCAGATCATAAGCCTAGAGAAGGCTTATAACTTTGACCAAATTTTTCAACTTTCAAGAATTTGTGGGGCACCTGGGTGGCTCAATTGTTAATTGTCTGTCTTCAGCTCAGGTCATGATCCCAGGGTCCCGAGATCGAGTCCTGCATTGGGCTGCCTGCTTGGCAGAAGGTCTCCCTCTCCCACTCCCCTGCTTGTGTTCCCTCTCTCGCTGTCTCTCTCTGTCAAATAAATTAAAAAAAAAAAAAAAAAAAAGAATTTGCCCTAATAGTTCAGCCATTACAGAAAATGGTATGGAAGTTCCTCAGAAAATTAAAAAATTAAATTACCATATGACCTGGCAATCTCACTTCTGAGGATATATGCAAAGGAAATTCAAATAAGACCTTAAAAAGGTATCTGCACTCCTATGTTCATTGCAGTATTACTGATAATGGCCAAGATATGGAAACAACCTAAGTATCAATCAACGAATTAATGTCTAAAGAAGATGTGTTATATGTGTGTGTGTGTGTGTGTGAGTTTTATACATGTGTGTCTGAATTCAATATGTCAAATTTAATATGTTAAAATATGCATCTATAAAGGGAATTTGGAGACAATTGGGAGATTTAAAATATGCAGTGGATATTAAATAATGCAAAATTATTATTAAGTTTCTTGGGTGTAATAATGGCACTGGGATTAAGTAGAACATTCTTATTCTTAAAGGTTGTATGATGAAATATTAGGGGTGAAGTTTCATATGTCTGCAAATGACTTTTAAACATTTCAGCAAGAAAACTAATGTATACATATATATTGACAGAAATATTTTAAAATTTGGCAACATGTTAACAGTTGTTGAATTAAGAGACGCCTGGGTGGCTCAGTGGGTTAAAAACTCTGCCTTAGGCTCAGGTCATGATCCCAGGGTCCTAGGATCAAGCCCAGCCTCCGGCTCTCTGCTCGGCAGGGAGCCTGCTTCCCTCTCTCTCTCTGCCTGTCTCTCTGCCTACTTGTGATCTCTGTCTGTCAAATAAATAAATAAAATCTTTTTTAAAAAATAGTTGTTGAATTAAGAGGAGTACATGAATTTTTCGTATTATCCATTTTGGATTATCTATTGTATTTTATTTACTTTATATTTGAAATTTTAAAATAAAAAGTGTCAGGAAGTTAAATTAATTTTTTTATTTAAAAATAAATAATGTTGGGGCGCCTGGGTGGCTCAGTGGGTAAAACCTCTGCCTTCTGCTCAGGTCATGATCCCAGGGTTCTAGGATCAAGCCCCACATCAGGCTCTCTGCTCAGCAGGGAGCCTGCTTCCCTTCCTCTCTCTCTGCCTTATTGTGATCTTTGGCTGTCAAGTAAATAAATAAAATCTTTAATAAATAAATAAATAAGCAAATAATGTTATATAAACATTATATGTAATAAAGATGTAATAAACAAATCATAATATAATCAATACTCATAAATATACCTCCCAACCCAAGATCTAGAACACTATTAGTACCATTAAATCAATATAGGTAGACTTCTAGGAAGATGGCAAAGTAGGGGGATCCTGGGCTCACCTGTCCCACAGATACTAGATAACAACCGGAGGAGTATAAATAAACCAGAAAATGACTTGAACAGCAACAGAACAGCTAAATGTAGAGAAGAGGCCACAATGACAATTGTAGGGAGTGGAAACATGGTCAGGAGCCAAAGGGAACCACAGGACTGTTCACAGGGGGGAGGGACTTTATCGGTATGGAGAGGGGAGAAAAGAGGACCCCATACTAGGTAACTCAGGCACAAGAGGCCCACACTGGGGAGACGAATATCCATAACATTTGGCTTTGAAGTCCAGAGGGGCTTGGCTTTGTGAGTTTTTACAATCAGTAGTGCTAGACATCGGGAGCTTTAAAATTCAGTGGGCTGAGTACTTACCTTAAAGAGTCAGCACAACAAACAGCCCTGCAGAGACACAGCATAGAAGCAGCAGTTTGAAAAATGCCTGGGGTATAATAGGAGGTAGATTTGTTTCCTAATCTCGGAGCATGTGCTGAGGTGGAGGGATTGTTTGTAGGTTTCAAGAACAAAAGAGCTGGTGGGTGCCATTTCCCTCCCCTTTTCCCAGCCTAGATACACAGACACCTGCAGGGAACCAGCTCAGTGCCAAAACTTCCCACCTAGCCAGCTAATAGTAAGCCCCATCCCTGCATGCTTCTGTGGATCTGCCCCCTTGATCCCAGCAGCAGGAATTTCCTAAAGTGGCTACAGGTCCTCTCCCATAACAGACCTGCCCAAACCTTGCTAGCACTATGTCCCCAACCCCTGCATTCTCCTGCAGACCTGCCCCCTCTAATATGCACTTGGCCAGAGCTCATCCAAAGTGGTGCCACAAGACTGGCAGTGTGCAAGCAGCCATACAACAGGGGCTGGCACCACTCCAAAGTGGCTCCTGCATAGGGAGAGGGGAAGAAAACCATACATATCTGTTCAACTGAGGTCCCAGCAGTGGGCTTAAGGCAGACATCTGGTCTGACTGCAGGCCTACCCATCAACAAAATCTTCGTAGGGGACAACATAGGGAAAGTGCCCTGTAGTTTGTTGGCATTGCAGCTCAGGAAAATGCTTCCTTTGACTCAACTCAAGCCAACGTGGTCCCAGACTGGCTACCAACACAGGGACCAAACCCTGCCCCCAACAGGCAAAGAGAGTCATTGCAAACGATTGGACTGGAGGCAAAAAACAAAAACAAAAACAAAAACAAAAAAAACGGCTTAGCCACAGCAGCAGGATGCACAAAACACACATAGGAGATACCTCGGAATTACAGGTTCTGGTAAACAGGGGACACTGTACAGTGGGCACTACAGGACCTCTTCATATGGCCACGACTTTCAAGATCAGGAAAGGTAGCTGACTTTCCTAAAACATGAAGAAATGCAGAGAATTAGACAAAATGAGGAGACAGAGGAATATGTCCCCAAATGAAAGAAGAGTACAAAGTCATAGCAAGAGAGCTAAAAGAAATGGAAATAAGTAACTTACATATTATCAGAAAGATCCTGACAGGACTTGAGAAAAGACTGGAAAACTTCGGTGAGACCCTCAACAAAGAGATAAAAAACATAAAAAAGACCCAATCAGAGATGAAGAACTCAATAACTGAAATAAAAATACACTAAAGGGAATGAATAGTAGGCAAAAGGGGGAGGAAATAGTAAACCAGGGGAAACAGAAGAATGGATCAGTGACATGAAGGACAGAATGATGGAAAGCAATTAAGCTGAATATGAGAGAGAAAAACAAATAATAAAAATGAAAATAGATTAAGGGAACTCATACCATATCATATGTAATAATATTCACATTATATCCCAGAAAGAGAAGAGAGAAAAAATGGGAGAGAAAATGTATTTGAAGAAATAATAGCTGAAATCTTCCCAAATCTGGGGAAGAAAATAGAAATCCAGATCCAGGATGCACAGAGAGCTGCCAGCAAAATCAACACAGTAGAGTCCACACCAAGACACACAGAAATTAAAATGGCAGGAAGTAGTGGTAAAGACAGAATTTTAAAAGCTACAAGAGGAAAAAAAAATAGTTAAATACAAAAGGAACCCCATAAGGTTATCAGCTATTTTTCAGTGAAAACTTAGCAGGCCAGAGGGAGCAGAATGATATTTGAAGTGCTGAAATAAAAAACCTACCAGCAAGACTACCCTACCCAGCAGGGCCATCATTCAAAATAGAAGGAGAGATAGTTTCCCAAAAAAGAAAGTTTTGAAGGAATTCATCACCACTAAATCAGCCTTCTAAGATATGTTAAAGGAAACTCTGTGAGTAGAAAGGAAAGACCATAATCAGGAATAAGAAAAGTAAGAAGCATAAAACTAGTAAAATAAAGTATATTTATAAAAATCAGTCAAGAGAGTCACAAAATAAAATATGTAAAGTATGACACCATACACCTGAAACATGGGAGGGAGAGTGTAACAATTTAGTGTTTTTTGAATGAGTTGAAACTTAGGTGACCATCAAACTAATATAGACTACTCCATGCATAAGATGTTATATATTAACCTAATGGTCAACAAAAATCAAAAACTGGTAATAGCTATGCAAAAAATAAAGAGAAAGGAAACCAAGTAGAGCACTAAAGAAAGCCAGCAAACAATGAGAGAAGAAAATAAAAGAAAGGGACAGAGAAGAACTCCAAAACAAACATAAAACAAGTAACAAAATGAGAATAAGTACATACCTAGCAATAAGTACTTTGAATGTAAAGGAACTAAACATTCCAATCAAAAGCACAGCAAGACAGAATGGATAAAAAAGCAAGACCTATTTTTATGTTGCCTACACAAGACTCATTTCAGACCCAAAGGCACATGCAGACTGAAAGTGAAGGAATGGAAAAGCATTTATCATGCAAAAGGAAGTGAAAAGAAAGCTGGGTAGCAATAGTTATTTCAGATAAAATAGACTTTAAACAAAGACTGTAACAAGAGACAAAGATGGACTATATAATAATGAAAGGGACTATCCAACAAGGAAATGTAACAATTGTAAATATATATTTTTAAAGATTTTATTTATTTATCCGACAGACAGAGATCACAAGTAGGCAGAGAAGCAGGCAAAGAGAGAGAGAGAAGGAATTAGGCTCCCCGCGGAGCAGAGAGCCCGATGCAGGGCTTGATCCCAGGACCCCGGGACCATGACCCGAGCCGAAGGCAGAGGCTCCAACCGACTAAGCCACCCAGGTGCCCCAATTTTAAATATTTTTGCACCCAACATAAGAGTACCCCAATACATAAAGCAGTTAATAACAAACATAAAGGAAGTAATCAATAACAACACAACAACAGTAGAGGACTTAAACACCCTACATACATCAATGGATAGATATCCAAGAAGGAAATCAACAAGGAAAGAGTGGTTTTGAATGACACATTGGATCAGATAGATCTAATAGATATATTCAGAACACTCTATCCTAAAACAGTGGAATACACATTCTTTTCAAGTACACATGGATTGTTCTCCAGAACAGATCACATGTGAGGCTACAAAACAAGTTTCAACAGATTAAAAAGACTGAAGTCTTACCGTGCATGTTTTTTGACCATAACACTATGAAACTAGAAATCAACCACAAGAAAAAATCTGGAAAGACCATAAATCCATGGAAGCGAAATAATGTGCTACCAAAAGATGAATGGGTCAACTAACAAATCAAAGAGAAAATCAAAAAACACATGAAGAAAAATAAAAATCAAAATACAATGGTCCAAAAGCTATGGGATGCAACAGAAGCAGTTCTAGGATGAAAGTTTATAGCAATACAGGCCTACCTCAAGAAGCAAGAAAAATCTCAAATAAACAACCTAACCTTACTTAAAGGAACATAAAAAGAACAACAAATAAAACCCCAAACCAATAGAAGGAAGGAAATAATAAAAATTAGAGCAGAAATAAATGAAATAGAAACTAAAAAAGAAAACAAAACAAACAAACAAAAAAAAACAGCAGAACAGATCAATGAAACCAAGAGCTGTTTTTTTAAAAAGATCAACAAAGTTCACGACCCGAGCCGAAGGCAGTGGCTTAACCCACCGAGGGTCCTGGAATCGAGTCCCGCATGGGGCTCTCTGCTCAGCAGGGAGCCTCTCCATCTACTTGTGATCTCTGTCAAAAAAATAAAATCTTAAAAAAAAAAGTCAAAAAAGTTGATAAAACTTTAGCCAGACTCATCAAAAACAAGAGAGAGATGACTCAAATAAACAAAATCAGAAATGAAAGAGAAGTAACAACCAACACCACAGAAATACAAAGGATTATAGGAGAATATTATGAAAAAATTATATGCCCCAAAACTGGACCACCTAAAAGAAATAGATAATTACTAGACACATATAGCCTCCCAAAACTGAATAAGAAAGAAATAGAAAAATTGAACAGACTAATTGCCAACATTTAAATTATATCAGTATCAAAACACTCCCAACAACCAAAAGTCCAAGACCATGGCTTCACAGGTGAGTTCTACCAAATATTTAGAGAAGAGTTGATACCTATTCTTCTCAAACTGTTCCAAAAAGTAGAAGATGGAGGAAAGGTTCCAGATTCATTCTATGATGCCAGCATTATCCTTATACCAAAACCAGATAAAGTTACTACAAAAAAAAAAAAAAAAAAAAAAAGAACTACAGGCCTGAATATAGATGCAAAAGTCCTCAACAAATATTAGCATACCAAATTCAACAAGTATTAAAAAAATCATTCACCACATTCAAGTGTATTAATTCCTGGGGTACAGGGTGGTTCAATATTTGCAAATAAATCAATGTGATACACCATATCAATAAGAGAAAGGATAGAATCATATGATCATTTCAATAGACACAGAAAAAGCATTTAATGAAGTACAAGATACACTCATGATGAAAATCCTCAACAAAGTAGGTTTAAAGAGAACAAACCTCAACTTAATATAGGCCATATATCAAAAACCCACAGCAAACATCCTACTCAATGGTGAAAAACTGAGAGCTTGGCTCCTAAGGTCAGGAACAAGACAAGAGTGTCCATTCTCACCACTTTTATTCAACATAGTACCAGAATTTCTAGTCACAGCAATCAGACAACAAAATGAAAAAAGCCAACCAGGGGCGCCTGGGTGGCTCAGTGGGTTAAGCCGTTGCCTTTGGCTCGGGTCATGGTCTCAGGGTCCTGGGATCGAGTCCCACATCAGGCTCTCTGCTCAGCGGGGGGGCCTGCTTCCCTTCCTCTCTTTCTGCCTACTTGTGATCTCTCTCTGTCAAATAAATAAATAAAATCTTTAAAAAAAAAAAAAAGAAAAAGAAAAAAGCCAACCAAATTGGTAAGGGGGAGGTAAAACTTTAACTATTTGAAGATAACATGATACTACATGTATGAAGCCATAAAGACTCCACCAAAAAACTACTATAACTGATCAATTAATTTAGTAAAGTCACAGGATACAAAATCAATATACAGAAATCTGTTACACTTCTGTACACTAATTATAAAGCAGCAGAAATAGAAATTAAAACATTCCCACTTACAATTGTACCAAAAATAATCAAATACCTAGATATAAAGTTAACCAAAGAGGTTAAAGACTTGCATTCTGAAAACTATAAAATATTGATGAAAGAAACTAAAGATGACACAAACAAATAGAAAGATATTCCATACTCATGGACTGGGAGACTCAATAGTGTTAGAATTCCCATTCTATCCAAAGCAATCTACAGATTTAATGTAATCCCAATCAAAATACAACAGCATTTTTCACAATTAGAACAAATAATACTACAATTTTTATGGAACCACAAGAGACCTTGAATAGCTAAGTCAACCTTAAAAAGAACAAAATTGGAGGTATCACAATCCCAGGTATCAAACCATATTACAAAACTACAAAGATATAGTAATCAAAGAAGTATGGTACTGGCACAAAAATAGACACAAAGATCAACATAATATAATAGAGATCCCAGAAATAAACTCACAATTATATGATCAATTAATCTTTGACAAAGGAAGCAAGTATATGCAAGGGAAAAAAGACAATCTCTTCAATAAATGGTGTTGGGAAATCTGGACAGCTACATTCAGAAGAATGAAAGAGGACCACTTTCTTACACCAGATACAAAAATAAATTCAAAATGGATTAAAGACCTAAATTTGAGACCTGAAACCATAAGAATCCTAGAAGAAAACACAGACAGTAATTTCTCGGACATCTGCCATAGCAACATTTTCTTAAATATATCTCCTGAGACAAAAGAAATAAAAGCAAAAATAAATTTGGACTACATCAAAACAAAAAACTTTTGCACAGCAAAGAAAACAATAAAACTAGAAGGCAACCTCTTGAATGGGAAAAGATATTTGCAAATGACATATCTGACAAAGCGTTAGTATCTATATAAAGGACTTACACAACTCAACACACACACACACACACACACAGACCAAATAATTCCATTAAAAATGGGCAGAAGAGGAGCACCTGGGTGGCTCAGTGGGTTAAAGCCTCTGCCTTTGGCTCTGGTCGTGGTCCCGGAGTCCTGAGATCGAGCCCCACATTGGGCTCTCTGCTCAATGGGGAGCCTATTTCCCCCTCTCTCTCTCTGCCTGACCCTCTGCCTACTTGTGATCTCTGTCTGTCAAATAAATAAATAAAATCTTCAAAAAAGGGGGGGGCAGAAAACCTGAACAAACATTTCTCCAAAGAAGACATCCAAATGGACAACAGACATATGAAAATATGCTCAACATCACTCATCATCAGGGAAATGCAAATCAAAACCTCAATGAAATATCATCTCACATCTGTCAGAATGGCTCAAATCAAAAACACAAGAAACAAGTGTTAGAGAGGATATGTGGAAAAAGGAACATTCATGTACTTTTGGTGGGAATGCAAACTGGTGCAGCCATTGTAGAAAACAGTATGGCGGTTCCTTAAAAATTTAAAATGGAATTACCATATCACCCAGTAATTCCACTACTGGGTATCTACCCTAAGAATATGAAACCAATAATTTGAAAAGATATATGGACCCTCATATTTATTGTAATATTATTTATAATAGCCAAATTATGGAAGAAGCCCATGTGCCCATGGATAGATGAATGAATAAAGAAGAGGCTATATAAATCAGACAATCATATCAAAAAATGGGCAGAAGATATGAACAGACACTTCTCCAATGAAGACATACAAATGGCTATCAGACACATGAAAAAATGTTCATCATCACTAGCCATCAGGAAGATTCAAATTAAAACCACATTGAGATATCACCTTACACCAGTTAGAATGGCCAAAATTAACAAGACAGGAAACAACATGTGTTGGAGGGGATGTGGAGAAAGGGGAACCCTCTTACACTGTTGGTGGGAATGCTAGTTAGTGCAGCCTCTTTGGAAAACAGTGTGGAGATTCCACAAGAAATTAAAAATAGAGCTTCCCTATGACCCTGCAATTGCACTCCTGGGTATTTACCCCAAAGATACAGATGTCATGAAAAGAAGGGCCATCTGTACCCCAATGTTTATAGCAGCAATGGCCACGGTCGCCAAACTGTGGAAAGAACCAAGATGCCCTTCAACGGACGAATGGATAAGGAAGATGTGGTCCATATACACTATGGAGTATTATGCCTCCATCAGAAAGGATGAATACCTAACTTTTGTAGCAACATGGACGGGACTGGAAGAGATTATGGTGAGTGAAATAAGTCAAGCAGAGAGAGTCAATTATCATATGATTTCACTTACTTGTGGAGCATAACAAATAGCATAGAGGACAAGGGGAGATGGAGAGGAGAAGGGAGTTGAGGGAAATTGGAAGGAGAGGTGAACCATGAGAGACTATGGACTCTGAAAAACAATCTGAGGGTTTTGAAGGGGTGGGGGGCGGGAGGTTGCAGGAACCAGGTGGTGGGTATTAGAGAGGGCACAGATTGCATGGAGCACTGGGTGTGGTGCAAAAACAATGAATATTGTTACGTTGAAAAGAAAAAATTAAAAAAAATAAAAGGATGATTAAAAAAAAAAAAAGAAGAGGCTGTGTATATATATATAATGGAATATTATTCGTCCACTGAAAAGAATGAAATATTTCCATTTGCAACAACATGGATGGATCTAAAGGTATTATAATGCTAAATGAAATAAGTCTGCCAGAGAAAGACAACATATGATTTTACTCATATGTGGAATTTAAAAAAACAAAGAACATAATTATAAAAAATTTTTAAAAAGAAGTAAGAGGCAACTCAATAAACAGACTCTTAAAGTAAAGAACAAATTGGTGCTTATTAGAGGGGAGGAGAGTGGGAAGATGGGTGAAATAAATGAAGGAAATCATGGGCACACTTATCTTGATGAACACTGAGTAATGTATAGACTTATTGAATCACTGTGTTATATGACCAAAACTAATATAACACTGTATCTTAATTATGGTGGGTGGGATTAATATAAAAATTGTCTACATGGGTGCCTGGGTGCCTCCGTCGTTAAGCATCTGCTTCAGCTCAGGTCATGAACCCAGGGTTCTGGGATCAAGCCACTTTAAGCAGGGGAACCTGCTTCTCCCTCTCCATCTGCATGCCACTCCCCCTGCTTGTGCTCTCCCTCTCTGTGTCAAATAAATAAATAAAATCCTTTAAAAAAATAAAATAAACTCCAAAAAAATCCACATATATGCTCTTTCCCAGTCTATCCCTCATATCCCCCCAACTATCTTAATGTTTGTAAATTTTAGTACAGAAATTTTCAAGTGCATATAAAACATATAAAACATCCAACCCCAGCATTACAATTTTGGTTTTGCATTTTAGGTATTATCCTTAGAGAACCATCCTATCATGTGCAAAACCAGTAATACCTCCAAGGTGTATACTCTCCAGAAGTTAAATATTCTGTAAAAGATGATACTCTCAGAGATATTTAGACCAATAATAACAAAAGCAGAAATTCTTAATGCAGTTCTCAACCTTTTTTGTGAATGAAACTAGGGGATCCCAGTTGGGATCAGTTCCAAAAAGCACCATTATTTTAGGTACAATATTTCCTACTACACAAAATGAAGTCAATGCTTAATATGAAATACAGAGTATATCTTATAACCATAAGAAATTGTTCTTGTGCCTTAGTCAATTTAATTCATTGTTATTGTGAAATGAGTTTGCATAACAGATATTTTTTTTTTTAAGATTTTATTTATTTATTTGACAGAGAGAGATCACAAGTAGGCAGAGAGGCAGGCAGAGAGAGAGAAAGGGAAGCAGGCTCCCTGCTGAGCAGAGAGCCCAATGCAGGACTCAATCCCAGGACCCTGAGATCATGACCTGAGCCAAAGGCAGAGGCTTAACCCGCTGAGCCACCCAGGCGCCCTGCAGAACAGATTTGAAACTTAGTTCTCTGTCCTGAAAACCAGTTTAGTGGAAAGAAAGAATACCAATCAGAAGACTGATATTCTTCTCATTTGATAATTAAGTTGCTAGCACTTAATAAGGATGAAGAAAGAATTCTAGTTATAAATAAAATGAACCTCACAGAACTTTGAATAATTAAGAAGAAGAAGCATTTAAAAAAATAATAAAAGGAAAGAAAGACTTGAGTAAACTTAAGAGTACTGTTAGAGAGGAAATAAGAAAAGGAAGTGGGTTATAGACTATGGGTTTTTATATATTAAACTGATGTTTTTATCTTTATTGAAGGGAATGTAAGAGTTACCAAATTTTTTTTAAAGACTACATTATGGGAAAAAACTATTAAAGCATAAAATAATTATACTTTCCCATTAATCAGTTTTCTACTGGGTCTCCAGATGCTCTCTGATTGTTTGACTTTGAAGGATGACAGAATGTTATACACTAATTATGTGCTGGATTCTTTTATATATCTTCTAATTTTCACAACAACCCCAGAAGACAAGGACCATCCTCTCCTTTTTATAACTGAATTAGTTGAAGCTCAGAGAAGTATGGATACAGATCACAGTACTAGTAGGTGGTAAAAAAATATTTTGTGCTCAGGTTTCTCCTGTTCCAACTTGATGCTTTTTATTTTTGCTGGGCTAAACTACCACAATAGCCTAGGTATGTGTTCATAAGTTCTTAATAAGATATGGGATATCTGATCTGTTAACAAATGCAAAATTATACAATTTAATTATTATCTAATTTATCAAATCTGAAAAGTAGAACTTATTAGAATGAGCTTTTTAAAATTGCCAGTCATGGTTGGAAAAGGAAAGAACAAAAAGTTCCCAGAAGACAGAATATAAAACACATGCACACACATAAATATTTTAAATCTGTATGTATATACCAATACATGCATAAAACGCCACTCTAGTAAATAATACATGACAAAAACAATCATTGTAGTACTTTCATATACATATATGTACTATATATAGTATATATATAATACTATATTTAATATAGTACTTTCATATGTTCTTTATCATATAGCCATTAAAATTAATTTCTCAATCTTTAGTTTTAAAAAAATGGTGATAACATGATTTTGAGTAAAAAAGCAAAACAGAAAGTTAGATATACAGTATAATCATAAATATCTTTTATTTTATTTTCTTAATATTTTATTTATCCATTTGAGAGAGATAGACAGAGAGAGTATAAGCAGGGGAAGAGGCAGAAGGAGAGGGAGAAGCAGACTCCTGGAGGAGCTGGGAGCTGGACATGGGGCTCAATTCCAGGACGTGGAGATCATGATCTGAGCTAAAGGCAGACACGACAATCTGAGCCACCTGTACACCCCCATAAATATCTTTTTTTTTTAAAGATTTTATTTATTTATTTGTCAGAGAGAGAGAGTGAGCATAGGCAGACAGAGTGGCAGGCAGAGTGGTAGGCAGAGGCAGAGGGAGAAGCAGGCTCCTTGCTAAGCAAAGGAGCCTGATGTGGGACTCGATCCCAGGATACTGGGATCATGACCTGAGCCGAAGGCAGCTGCTTAACCAACTGAGCCACCCAGGCGTCTCAATATCTTTTAAAATATATGCACACACAGATAAAAATATTAAATAAAAATGCACCAAAATATTAACATGTTATTTCTGAGCTGTGTGATTATGGCTGAATATCTATATTGCATTTCCAAAGTTTTCTATAAATGAGCACATATCCATTAATAGTAAAAATATAAACCTGATTTTTTATTAATTATTTTTATTAACATATAATGTATTATTTGCCTCAGGGTACAGGTCTATGAATCGTCAGGCTTACACATTTCATAGCACTCACCATATCACATACCTCCCCAATGTCCATAACCCAACCACACTATCCCTACCCCTGCCACCCTCCAGCAACCCTCAGTTTGTCTTGTGAGATTAAGAGTCTCTTATGTAAACCCAATGTTTTAAATGCAAGTTTTACTCATTTTTTAGTGATGCAATGGCAATGATGTTTCATGTGAAAGAATACATTTTCAATCCTTGGATTTATTTACTTTTAAAATGTATTTGTCCCTGAGAGGCTTTGGACTCTGAGGAACTGATTGAAGGTTTTGCAGGGGGGTGAGGGGGTGGGACGTTGGGTGAGCTTGGTGGTGGGTATTGTGGAGGGCACGTACTGCATGGAGCACTGGGTGTGGTACATAAACAATGAATTCTGTAACACTGAAGAGAAATTTTTAAAATAAATAAAAATTTAAAAAATTATTTGCCCTAATTGCATCTTGTATTTCTTTTGGGTCTAAATTTTGGAGATAGGCATATTTTTAAAATGCTAGTTGTTCAACTAAGATGAACAGGGTATTTTTTTTATATATACCTGGTTTATTGAGGAATAATATTTCAGGAGAGGTATAAATATAACATGGATTTATCTTCTTTAATCAATAGTGTTCTGTTAACATCATTTTAAGCAAATTCCACCAGATTCAGGCACTTTTTTCTCCATCTGTCTTTCACCCTTCACCCTTTCCCTCCTCCCCAACCCCCAGCACAAGTGGTTCTCTACAGCTATTACTTTTATCTACAGGTTTGCTAAAGGGCCTAAAATGTGTAAAGAGATATTGTCTGCTCAATTATATCTTTTCTATTCTTCTTCAAGGTATAGGTTTGATGGGAATGGGGCAGGAGAGGGGGGTGGATCAGGTAAGAAGGCAGTCCTTCCTACATTGGTTGTCATTAATTGACAGATCACAGATAGCCTCAGTCCCAGGCAACCCAAAACACTGGTTCTCTCATAGAATGCTTATGTGAGTTCTTTGGCAACCTATGAAGGACTTCACCACTACACAGGTCCCCAAACTGTGGTTGGAAGACCGATTCCAGTACAATCTCTTTGACCTATCCCCAACTCACAGCTCCCAGCACCTGTGGGACGTCCATAGTCTCCAGCTATTGGAGGCCCTTTCCCACAGCAAATGATCCTAAATGGCATTCTGAGTAGATGGCTGAAGTCCAGCTCTATTCCATCCTGCTTACTTAGCCCATGGAAACTCATATATACTCTCTCATGTGAAAGACAGATTGCATTAAGAGCCCCAATTATTTTGATGGTATTTTTTTTTCCAGTTTAATTGAGAAATAATTGACATATAGCACTCTATAAGTTTAAAGCATACAGTATGATGGTTTAATTTACATATATTGTTAAACAAATTGTACAATAACTTTCTTTAACATGAGAAGAAAGTTTCTGCTTGTGATGAGAACTCTTCCAATCTAATCTCTTAACAACTTTCCTGTATATCATACATCAGTGGTAACTACAGTCATAATGTTGAACATGAAATCCTTAGCAGTATAACTGGAAGTTTGTATATTTAACCACCTTCTTCCAGTCCCTCCTATCCCTATCCCCAACCCCCACCTCTAGTAACCACAAATCTGATCTCTTTTTCTATGAATTTGGTGTATGTTTTTGTTTGGATTTTTTTATTATTATTTTGTTTTGTTTTTAAAGATTCCATGTACAGGGCACCTGGGTGGCTCAGTGGGTTAAGCCTCTGCCTTTGGCTGAGGTCATGATCTCAGGGTCCTGGGATCGAGTACCACATTGGGCTTTCTGCTCAGCAGGGAGCCTACTTCCCCTCTCTCTCTGCCTGCCTCTCTCCTTACTTGTGATCTCTCTTTCTCTCTGTCAAATAAATAAATAAAAGTCTTTGAAGATTCCATGGATAAGTCATATCATATAGTATTTGTCTTTCTCTAACTTATTTCACTTAGCATAATGCCTTCAAGGTCCATTCATGCTGTCACAAATGATAGATCCCCTTGTTTTTTTTATGGCTGAATAATATATTCCATAATATTCCGTTATATAGGGGCACCGGGGTGGCTCAGTGGGTTAAAGCCTCTGCCTTCAGCTCCGGTCATGATCCCAAGGTCCTGGGATCGAGCCCCGCGTGAGGCTCTCTGCTCAGCAGGGAGCCTGCTTCCTCCTCTCTCTCTCTCTGCCTGCCTCTCAGCCTACTTGTGATCTCTATCTGTCAAATAAATAAATAAAATCTTTAAAAAAAAAATATTCCGTTATATATATATATATAATATTCCATATTATATTCAATATTATATGTCAAACATCTTTTCATGCCTATTGGCCATTTATACACTTTTTTTGGAAAAATGTTTATTTAGGTCTTTTGTCAAATTTTTAAATTAGATTACTTGTTTTCTTTGCCATGAATTCTTTATATATTTTGAATATTAACACTTTATCACATATATAGTTTACAAATTTTATTTCTCATTCTTTGTCTTCTCACTTTGTTGATAGTTTCTTTTGCTCTACAGAGCTATTTTTTGTTTAATGTAGCCCCACTTTTATTCTTTTGCTTGTGCTTTAGGTGTGATTTCCAAAAAATAATTACTGAGACCATTGTCAAGGGATTTGTTTCCTATGTTTTGTTCTAGGAATTTTATAGTCTCAGGGCTTACATTTAAGTATTTAATCCATTTCAAGTTAATTTTTTTGAGTTGTATAAGATAGAGATCATGTGAATATATAATTTTCCAAGCACCAATTATTGAAGAGACTGTCTATTTCCCATTGAGTATTCTTGACTCCCTTGCCAAATACTAGTTGACCATATACCCTTGGGTTCATTTGGGGGCTCTTAATTCTGTTCCATTGGTCTATTTGATTTTATGCTAGTAGCACACTATTTTAATTACTACAGCTTTATAGTATAGCTAAAAATTAGGAAGTGTGATGCCTCCTGTTTTGTTCTTTTTCAGAATTTCTTTAGCTATTTGGGGGTTTTCCAGTCCCATATAAATTGTAGAAGTATTCTTTCTATTTCTGTAAAAAATGTCATTGGAATCTTTTTTTAAATTTTTTTAAAAGATTTTTTAATTTATTTGACAGAGAGAGATCACAAGTAGGCAGAGAGGCAAATAGAGAGAGAGAGAGAGAGGAGGAATCAGGCTCCCCACCGAGCAGATCCCAGGACCCTGAGACCATGACCTGAGCTGAAGGCAGAGGCTTAACCCACTGAGCCACCCAGGCGCCCCTGTCATTGGAATCTTGATAGGGATTACCATGAATCTACAAATGGCTTTTGGTAGTATTGACATTTTATTATTATTGATTAATCCTTTATTAATTAACTCATTATCATTAACACTTTCAACCCATGAACAAGACACACATACCTTTCCACTTATGTGTGCCTTCTTCAGTTTTTTTCAGAGTAGAGATTTTTCACCTTGCTATTTAAATTAAATTAAATTAAATTTCTTTTGGGACGCCTGGGTGGCTCAGTGGGTTAAGTCGCTGCCTTCGGCTCAGGTCATGATCTCAGGGTCCTGGGATCGAGTCCCACATCGGGCTCTCTGCTTAGCAGGGAGCCTGCTTCCTCCCCTCTCTCTCTCTCTCTGCCTGCCTCTCTGCCTACTTGTGATCTCTCTCTGTCAAATAAATAAAATCTTT
The DNA here is from genome assembly GCF_030435805.1 of Mustela lutreola. Taxonomy (NCBI): domain Eukaryota; kingdom Metazoa; phylum Chordata; class Mammalia; order Carnivora; family Mustelidae; genus Mustela; species Mustela lutreola. Next base: position 30,430,506 of record NC_081302.1, read on the forward strand.
TTAAAAAAATAAATTAATTAAATTAAATTTCTTTTTCAGAAACTGTTGTTGGTATATAAAAATGCTACTGATTTTTATGTTACTTTTGTGTCCTGTAACTTTACTAAATTCATTGATTAGTTCTAAAAGTTTTTTAGTTTACTCTTAAGGATTTTCTATTTTTGAGATCATGTCATTTATAAATAAAACAATTTTACTTCTAGCTCTCCAATTCTGTTGACTTTTATTTCTTTTTCTTGCCAGTTGCTCTAGCTAGGACTTCCAGTATTACATTGAACAGGAGCAGTGAGAGTGGGAAATCTAGTCTTTTTCCTGATTTCAGAGAGAAAGCTTTCAACTTTTTACTATTGAGTATAATGTTAACTTGTCATATATGGCCTTTACTGTGTTGAGATAAATTCCTTTTATGCTTAATTTATGAATTTTTTTTATCATTAATGACTTGAATTTTGTCAAATGACTTTTCTTTGTTGATTAATATGATCATATAATTCTTCACTCTCATTGTATTAATATGATGCATCATATTGATGTGCATTTATTGAACCCTCCTTGCATCCCAGGGATACTAGCTGATCATGGTGAACAATCTTAATGTGCTGTGGAATTTGGTTTGCTAGTATTTTGTTGAAAGTTTTTGCATCTATATTCATCAAGGATATCAGCATGCAGTTTTCTTTTCTATCTAGTAGTTCCCTTGTTTGGTTTTGATATCAGGATAATGCTGGCCTTGTAAAATGAGTTTGGGAGTATTCCTTCTCTTTGTTTTTAAAGATTTATTTATTTATCTTTAGAGAGATTGGCAGTACAGGGAGGGGCAGAGAGAGAGAGGAGAGAAGAGAGAGAGAGAGAAATCCCAAGCTGACTCCCTTCTGAGCATGGAGCTGGATCTGGAGCTTGATCTCATGAACCTGAGAGCATGACCTGAGCCAAAACCAAGATTCAGACACTCAACTAACTGAGCCACCCAGGTCACCCTCCTCTTTGATTTGTTTGGAAGAGTTTGAGAAAGATTGATATTTATTCTTCTTTAAATGTTTAGTAAAATTCACCAGTGAAACCATTTGGTCCTGGGCTTTTCTTCATTGAGAGATTTTATTATTATTATTATTATTACTGATTCAATCTCTTTAGTAGTAATTGGCTGTTCAGATATTCTTTCTTCTTGATTGAGTCTTGGTGGGTTTTATGTGTCTAATAATTTTCCCATTGCTTTCAGGCATTCCAGTTTGTTGGCATATACTTGTTCATAGTAGCTTCATATGAACTTTTGTATTTCTGTGGTTTCAGTTGTAGTATCTATTTTTCATTTATAATTTTATTTTCTTGGCTCCTCTTTTTTTCTTGGTTAGTCTACCTAAGGGTTTGTCAATTTTGTTTTATCTTTTCAAAGAACTAAATCTTAACTTGATTAACCGTTTTTATTGTTTTTTCTGTTTCTTGTTTTATTTATTTCTGTTCTAATCTTTATTATTTCCTTCCTTCTGCAAACTTGGGGCTCAGTTTGTTCTTCTTTTTCTTATTCTGTAAGGTGTAGAATTAAGTTTTTTATTTGGAATCTTCCTTACTTCTTAACATAGGCATTTGCTGTTATGAACTTTCTCCTCTTAGAACTATTTTGCAGCATTCCATAAATTCTGATATGTTATGTTTCCATTTTTTAATGTTTCAAGAAACTCTTTCATTTCTCTTTTAATTTCATCTTTAATCCATTGGCTGTTTAGAGCCCCAGTTCTTTACCTTCTTGTATCCATGCCTTTTATTATGACTCTGTAGATTCTTTCACTAAGACATAGAGGCTATTCCCTTTTTACTTGAACCTGGACTTGTGTTGGGATATTTTTGTCCCCAATTAGTTTTATTTTCTTTAGTCAATGTTATCTCTGAATTGCTCTTTGGCAATGGGTTATTAGCAAACATGATATGGGAACTTGGAAAATGTTGGCCTAACTAGGTTTGCCATGCTCTTTCTCACTCCCATCACTAGGAGAAGGCCATGTTTGTGTTGACCAAGTAACTGATTCCAGGATTAGAAATGCCTAAGCCATCGTAGCTGAAGTCATCCTAGCTCATTAAGGAGCCCTCCACCCCTGCCAATAAATAAATAAATAAATAAAAGTGATCTCAATTAATATCAGCTGAATCTCTCGGACTTTTGAGTGAAATAAATGTTTGTTGTTGTAGTTAATAAAATTTCATTGTTGTTCGTTGTGTGGCATTACTGTGGCGATAGATAACTTGTGTACTCCATTCAATGATGATTATGTAAAAACTGGTCTACTCAATTTCTTCTTTCTGTCTTGCCATCTTTTTCCAATTCCCTTTCCTATGTTCAGATAAACACAGAAGAAAAGCAACACAAACCCACTGTCTAAGCAGAATATTAAGAATTGTGAAAAGTCTGAGAATATGTTATTTGCAAGCTAACAAGTTAATCTGTCATAGTTTCAGGAATGCTGCTAGAAAACACAAGACTCCTGCATCAGACTAGAAGAGTAGTTTGTTACAGCAAGAGTATAGCCACAACATCACCAGTTTTGTGCTATTTTCCCAAGCCCCAGTTCCCATAGGGAGTCATAAAGAGGGACAGCTGTCACCTGCACATGAAATGGGTTGCATTTCAGGAGAACTTCAAATTTAGAGAATCCAGGTGTTTTAAGACAGGCACTTGGTAAGCCTGACCTTTGTTCCAAAAGATGTCTTTATTACACTAGACAGCAAGGGTTCTTGCCCTTTGCTGTAGAGGGAGACACTAACCTTAAGTTCCAAGACTGTTTGCTGTACAAATGTTCTTGAAAAATAAACCAGAACAAAATGTAGTCCATACTTAATTCATAAGACATACAGATACGTGAAAGACTCATGAAGAATGGGAAGAAATTTCTCCCAAAGAAGACGTCTATCAGGAAACAGAATGGCATCTCTTCTTCTAGCTGGTTATTCCCAATTGTTGGAAGAAATTCTCTTAGCACCCTCTCCACCCTACCACTTCTACTGACCCCCAACTGTCTTTCATTGTCCTACTCTCAGATTTCTTATATAGACTGAGAAAGAATGGCAGACACCAGTTATTTCAGAGCCAGATCTGTAAGCCCCTAAACAATCCCAAGCCCAATTCTCAGGCAACAGAGAATTTGCTCTATTACAAATGGACTGTATTGTTTAATCAGTGGGTGGATGGCAGACTTGTCAAGGAAATAATGCAACCTGGTAGCAGACATTTGATTTAAAAAACAAACAAACAAACAAACTCACAACCTTGTAAATTTCTATGTGTAGTATATATGTATAGCAAGGGGATTTGGCAACAGATATCATATGAACAAGGTTTTCAATAATCTTTGATGAAGAAGTTCTTTTAGGAATATTTCAGATGCTACATAATATTATGCAACTTCAGAAGCAAAGAAGACGTAGAACTGGATTCCACAAATGGTAAATATCTGTTTTGTGACTAACATCTCGAAGTTAACAGACAGGTTATTGCAACCAGTTAGACTTTTATTGCAACAAACAAAGGATTAATATTTAAAATATGCAAGGGATTCCATAGTATCTGTGAGAAAACACTGAGCAATTGTGGGGGCCTTGAAGATGTGTTACTCGGATCTCCCTTCAAGAGAAACTGTGGCAAGAAGGGTAGTTGGTGAAATAAGTGATGGGAATTAAGGAATATTCTTATCATGAAGAATGGGGAAAATGTATAGAACTGCTGAATGACTATATTATATACCTGAAACTAATATAACACTGTATATTAACTATGCTAGAATTAAAATTGAAAACTTATAAATGGATAAATGGATGGATGGATGAATGAATAAATAAATAAATAAACAAATAAATAAGAAGGGTAGCTGCTAGATGGCTGCAACATTTTTGGATCCACCACAGTATTCACACCAAGGCCAGGTTCTCCAGGTCGGCTCTCAGCCAATAACTGAGCAAGGCAGGGTACTAGGGCCTACTCATTCCCATCTACCATAAGACTTCTCTGACAGGCATTTGTTGCTCTGGGACTCCCCACTGGCCTGGCTGATGCTTTCTCAGAGCTTCACTGCAATGAGAGACTCCTCATAGTAAACTTTCCTTCCTTCTCTCCTTTCACACATGTCAAATCAGCACTAAGGTCAGAGACTTTCACTATTTATTCCAAGACACTTTTATCCTTCTTTTTCTTTAAAAAAAAATTGTCCATTTTTTAATTTCAAAATTCGAAGGTAACCAATTATTGTTTCCCTCACATAAAATTAGAAACAGGAAAATCTAAAGGTGGCAGCTTTTCTTCTCAAAATTAACATTTAAATTATTGGAATAGATGCTACTCTTTTTTTTTTTTATTATTAACATATAATGTATTATTAGCCCCAGGGGTACAGGTCTGTGAATTGCCAGGTTTACACATTTCACAGCACTCACCATAGGACATACCTTCCCCAATGTCCATAACCCACCCACACTCTCCCTACAACCCTTTGTTGGTTTTGTGAGATTAAGAGTCTCTTATGGTTTGTCTCCTTCCCGATCCCATCTTGTTTCATTTATTCCTTTCCTACCCCCCAAACCCCCTATGTTGCCTCTCAACTTCCTCATATCAGGGAGCTCATACGATATTGTCTTTCTCTGATTAACTTATTTCACTAAGCATAATACCCTATAATTCCATCCACGTCATCGCAAATGGCAAGATTTCATTTCTTTTGATGGCTGCATAGTATTCCATTGTGTGTGTGTGTGTGTGTGTGTGTGTGTGTGTGTGTGTGTGTACCACATCTTTATCCATTCATCTGTTGATGTACATCTAGGTTCTTTCCATAGTTTGGCTTTTGTGGACATTGCTATAAACACTCGGGTGCATGTGCCCCTTCGGATCACTACATTTGTATCTTTAGGGTAAATACCCAGTAGTGCAATTGCTGGGTCACAGGGTAGCTCTATTTTCAACTTTTTGAGGAACCTCCATGCTGTTTTCCAGAAAATGGATGCTACTCTTAAAAGATAATGTAACAAATGATCTCATAAAGTAATGGCAGATCTATCAGTATATTTCCCACCCCAGACTGACAACTACACTACAGCAGGGCCAGTAAAACCAATAGCAACACAAAGTTTCTCTGCAAAAAGAAAGGAAAAAAAAAAAAAAAAACAGAAAAGAATCCTCTCTTCCCCATTACATTCTACTAGCAGGTCACCCTTGTTTCTATAAAGTTTGAAATGCAATTACTGTCTCTTTATATGTTCAGCTTGGCATCTGCTTCCTAGGGGATCCAAACTGACCACCCAATAAAAAACAGCAAAAGATTTGAATAGGCAACTCATTAAAAAAGAAATTCAAAGTAGGTAGGCAAACAGACACATACAGCACACACACATAAATAAAAGTATGGAAGGTAGAATGAAAGAAATCTACCTAAAATATATGAAACTGAAGATCTACCGAAAGAAAGAAAATGGAATTAGAATTCAGAAAATTAGGGGTATCCCCTCCAAAAATCAGGATTATTAATGGATGAAAGAAAAGACTATAAAGATCAGTGGTCTCAATAATCACTATGGTTAACATTTTTACTAAGCACTTACTATGTACTGAGCACTGTTGTATGAGTTTCCATGAATTAGCTCACAACAATCCTGTAGACAGGTACTACTATTATCTCCATATTAGAGATAAGGATGTTGAGGGTCAGAGAGATAAGTAATGTGTCCAAGTTGTTAAAAAAATTCTTTCAAGCTCAGTTTAAAAAGTCATACACAACATGGTTTAGAGATTATACTAAATGCCATTTTATAATAGGATAAAATATAGCACTAAGCCACATCTTATTTTTATGACCTTGGACACATTTTCTAACCATTCTGGACATAGTTGCCTCATCCAGAATAGAGCAGTGTTACTTCATTATTTGCAATTATATTTTGAAGATAATATTTAAAGCTATCGCATGCTATACAAATATGATATTGAATGTAGCTTATCTGCTACAGAAATGGAATTTTTACCAAAAATAGCTATAAAGTACAATTTAGAAAATCCTAAATATAAAAACATGTAATAGATAGAGCCAAAAATCAACTGAAAATTTATGTTGGCCAATTATTTTCATTATTCCTTAGCTATATATCCACCCATGCATGTATGCATGTGTATACACCTGAAGATTTATAAGTAAATATGCATTTTATGAGAGCTGGTAATAAATAACAAACTTTAAATGTCACTACTTTCCATATTCACCCTCTTGGGAAGAAATAATAACAATTAATCAGCTTATTGAGGTTCTTTTTAACAAATAAGTTATCATAGTCATAAAGCAGAAGATGCCATAGTGATGATTTCTGTGTGTGGAATAAAAGGGAAAGGACAAGAATGGAAAGTTCTCGTCGATTCTGCAAAATTCTGCTAAACCTCTAGTTATCTTTATGACTTACCCTCTCACATTTTAGCTCTTCAATTCAATTATTTCACTTTCTGAACTAGGGCTATCTTCTTGCTGAATGTTAGCCATATTAAAGTAGTACAATGGCCCAGAAGGATTTTGGTTTTTTAAATTTATTAATAGGGTTACACCACAAACTCACATGATAACAAATTCACTCATATTAGACAAACTGTTATTGTAGTACTCTAAAACTATATTGTTCTATCACCAGTTACATAAAGTATGGGATCATAGCAGTGGGATTTATATAGTTTAGAATAGTTTATTCAATAGTTATCAGATCTGTGAAATTATGAAAAGTATAGTTCTAATAAGTGAAAATCCATTAAATCACTCAAATATTTTGACTAGTGAAGGTGTAATACTACTACTAACTAATGTGTTTACAATTGTTAAGTGAGTTTCATACTATATTTTGAACCAGGGGATGCATTTTTCTTGGATAGGACGATAAGCTGATTCTCTCCTTTGTACTATTTTGTGTTTTTATGTCACCATAAAAAAAGAAATTTTTATGTGCTCAGTTCCATGCTTGTAAAATGGATTCATTGGACAAGATGTTGTACACGCACACACTTTAAGGCACTATTTTTGTTTGTCAACAGAATTAATTTTCTCTCACATTCAGTAAACACTTTTAGGATAGGCCAATATTCATTTTTAGATTGAACTTATATCGCTTTGAAATAAGGATAAATTTTTAAATGTCAGAGATGTGATATTAACTCAAATAGACTAGCACCCATATTATAAGCAATATTGGTAGGTTGATTCTAAAATTTACTCTTTTTTTTCTTATAATTTCTTTGGTACAAAGATTAAGTAAACCTTTCTAATACACTGAAAAAATACTTTATGGTTTGTGTGGGGAAAATGGGGGAGCAACAAAAGATTATGTCAAAAATATTTGTCATAGCTTTCAATGTTATATGTTGGCAGTATTTTTTAAAAATTAACAATTAAATTAGTCACTATTTGTACTTACAAGGAACCAGTCCAATTTCTCTTTTGCCACAGTATAATCGACACTGACCTAGTTCCGCAAACTAAAACTGATATAGACACAGAGGTTGGCTTAGGGTGGGGATTTTCTCTCTGTGGTCAAAAATTCATGGGGTTTCCACACCAGTATTCAGTTTTATAGAGCATGAAGATAAAGCTTGATGTGAAACTGGATTTCTCTTGCCCCTCCTTAAAATAGTTTAAGAAGGAAAATGACAGTGTTTACCAGAGCCTATTGTAGCAACAGTAGTTAAGTAATTATATCTCTTATATCCTGTCCACAGTACAATTTTCAGGGGCCATTTGTGCCTCACACCAGTGGTAACTAACAGAATCATTTGCTCTGTTTCCTGAGCAGAAGCTAAGTGATTATTTATAGGACTATTTTAGTTTGAGAGCTTGGTTCTCTATTGCCTTACCAGACCAGAAGAGCAACATCTGTCTACTAAATCAGGAAACTAGCATCTATCAAACAAAGAAGTCGCATGTGTCTACCAGCCAGGAGAGTAGAATCAGCCAAGTAGACCAAGAGAGTTGCACCAGATCAGGAGGGTATTACCTGTCTACCAGATCAACAAGGATGCATATGCCTACCAGAACCAATGGTTAACATCTATCCAAAAACTGGGAGGGTATCCTCTGCTTACCAGACCAGGAGGGCAGCATTTTTCAGATCCCAGAGGAAAGGACATTAAATGAGTTTATTTTATTTTTGTATTTGTATACTTGTTTAAAAAATCATATTATGGGAAATGCTAGTGATTTAATAATCAAAGACCCACTTATGTATTTTGGCATGAAAATACAAGCATTAGAAAACAAACCCTTGATTATATTGTAATGCATTATATAAGCAGTAGGAGATAACAGGAAGAGTTATTAGTAGTTATAGCTCTACAGAATTTAGTTTCAGATAACAAGTATATTCTAAGTACAGCAGTTATTCAACTTAATCATTTAAGGAAAGGTATGGGATAAATACATTTATACACAGGCTGGCTTCACTAAAAAGTCTGATACTTTTTTTCTTAAGAGATCTTAATATGAGGTGAAGCAATTTGCAATGTCAGGAATCTAAAATCATTGTGTATAATTCCACCTTATTCCAAAAATAAGATTATGTAGTAGTTAATCAAGAAGTTATTCTTATTAAGGTACACCAATAAAATATAACAGTGTTGTTATGACACATTATCTAGACATTCGTATTAATCTGGTTCAAACTAGAAAATAACAAAAAACTATTTCTGTGCGAGAAAAAATCAGCTTTGAAGATAAATGCCATGAGAATTATGCATTTTAATAATTGGAAAAAACACAGAATAATATATTAAGTTATTCATTTATTCATATTCCCCATATATTTAGAGATTTGAGTTGATTTGTGTCCAGAGAAGATAAATACAGAAACCAAAAGGGAATGCCAGGTTATCCGTTCAGTTCACACAAATCAGTAATCTTTCAAATTTATTACCCTATCTCCTCCTTAGAGCAAATATTGTGTAACAACTTCTTTACTATCCTGATATTAAATTAATAAATAATATAACATATCTATACATAATAAAAAATACCACAATGCTCTAATTTAAGGGAAAACTAAAATGAAAGTTTGTTGCTCATCTACCCTTCTATCTATCTACAAATATTTTGGTGTTATGTATAATTATACTTACTTCACATATTTAATAATTAAATATATAAATATCTATTATTTTATAAATATTTTATAAATGTAAACCCAGCGAAGCCTAAGCCATGAGGAAAGACCACATGAAAGAGATCTGAGGTGCTCCAAATGACACCCCTAGATCAACTCCCAGTGATGAGAGAGAGCCATCTTGGATGTTCAAGCCCCACTGAGCCCATCTGAGTGCAGCAATGCTTGGCATCACATGGAACAGAAGAACTTGCCAAGTGAGCCAGTTATCCTACAGAAACATAGGAGATAATAAACCTATACTGTTTTAAGTCTCCATATTCTAGGTTGTTCGATTATATAACAATAGACAACCAAAACAGCATTTCTATGTAAAGCTGAGTTGGGTTCCAGATTCAAGTCAAAATAAACAGGTCTCTCATCTATTTGAAGATCCAGTGGTACAACTGAAATTCTCTCAGGACAGAGAAGTGTTCTTCATTGTGACAGATTGTCCCATATAATGCAGGATGTTTATTACCTCTAGTCCATAACCTAAATGTCAGTAGGGTTTCCTGGTTATTATGACATGAAAAATATGTCCTCAAATTTCCAAAATGCTCTCTTGAGGGAATAGTACTACCTTTGCTAAGAACTACTAATTAAAATTATTATCTGTATAGTGACTACAGTGATAGGTACTGGCAAAGGTAGAAATGAAATATAATCCATGCCTCCAAGAAATCAATAGCTCAATTGCCAAGATGATGAAGGAATAAATGAAATTATAACAGAACCATTAATGTTATAATGGAGATGTTTTCCTGGCACTATGGTTGTACCATGGAGGACCAATAGTTAAATCAGCCCTGGGAAGAGTCAGAATAAGTTTTCTGGACAAGTTAATTATTGGGCTGATTTCTGAAGTGATCCAAGTGGAGAAGAGAGAGGATCAAAACTCTGGCAGAGGGAATAGCTTGTGCAAAGACACAGCATGGGGCACTAGCAGCTGTAGAGTTAACAAGGTAGGTTGGGGCCAGATGGTGACATATCTTTATGCTCTACTAGAGAGCACATTCAAATATGAAGGCAATTTTGTAGTACTAGTCAGAGATAGTGCCCTATGTTCACCATGCCACGATGGTAGCAGTTAGCTTGGGACCCTGTGACTTGTTTTGGGCATTGGATGTGTGTGGGAGGCCGTTGAGAGCATCCCCTATGATCTTCTAATTCACCATTTTCCTGCCATGTGTTGGATGCCAGGAGTCCAGATGGCAGAAGAGGGTTATCTGACTTGTATCAAATGAGTGAAAAGTCAACTTTTATTGTGTTAAGGCACTGAGGTTTGCGGGGTATCGATCAGAATTCTACCAGAAAAAAATCATCCCAAGTGGTTTAAATGAAGAAATTAAAAAAAATATATTTTATTCATTTATTTATTTTAGAGAGACAAAGAGAGTGAAGTGGGGGGAGGAGAGAGGCAGAGGGAAAGGGAGAGAGAGAATCTTAAACAAGCCCAACATCCAGCACAGAGCCAGATATGGGTCTTGATCCCACGACCCTGAGATCATGACCTGAGCTGAAACCAAGAACTGGACACTCAACTAACTAGCCACCCAGGAGCCCCCAAATGAATAGACTTTAAGGAAGGAAATCCTTTCAGAGGTATGGACATGGTAAGGGAAGAAACATGGGAATCAGGAAGATGTTCCCACTCCTGCAACTGAAAAGGCAGAGAGGAAATAGAGTTATCAGAGCCCTGAGAACTGGTGCCACAGAGGAGGAATGCCCCAGCAGGAACTCCAGTCACAAAGGGATATTCTGTTGCCAGAAGAAGGGGAGAGAGCCAGGAAAAATACCTTGACCTGCCTTTTCTCCTGTCTTTCTGTCTCCTGAGAGGATTTCCCTGTTGGGCAAACCCAATCAGAAAGTAGCCTTGGGAGAGTCCGGGTTTGCAGTGCACTGGAGATCTAGCCTCTTAGGGCACAAAGCTGCTCAGTGAAGGGAGAAGAAAGGCTCTGAAGGGTAAAGAGAATAAGCAGTTCATGGGGATTGTTGTGGAAGCTAGCTTTAATTATTCTAATACAAAATCACTGAAGGATCTGAAGCAGATCTTTAAAATAAGTTCTACTGAAATACAATTCATATGCCATAAAATTCATCCTCTTAAAGTGTACAATTTAGTGGTTTTTAATATATTTGCACAGTTGTGCAATCATCCACACTATCTATTTTTAGAACAATTTCATCACATTCCTCTGCCCCCTTCAAAATACCATATCTCTTAAGGAGTCCCTCCCCATCACCCCTCCTCCCCAAGTCACTGGCAACCAAATCTACATTGTTTCAATGGTTTTGTCTATATTGGATGTTTCTTCTAAATGGAATCATACAATATGTGGCTTCTGTGTCTGGCTTCTTCGTTTAGTATAACATCTACAAGGTTGTGGCATTGTTCGTTTTTACTGCTGGATAATATTTCATTGCATATAGTTTTCAAAAATGACCATTGTGTAGAGAATAGAATGGACAAAATAAAAAATCAGTGCCAAAGGAATGTGTGTAAGTTGGGGAGTGGTCACATCCTCTAAAAGCATTCTCTTAACCGACCAAGAAATATGTTAGAGAAGATAAACATCACTCTTAATCTCCTGCCCCAAAACAGCCTCTTTTCCTGGCTTCCCATCTCAGTGAATGACACCAATATCCACCCAGAATCTAGGAGTCAGATTAGGATCCTCCATTTCTCTCATCCTTCACATTAGATCACTTGTTCCTGTGTATCTTACCTCTTGAAGTCTCCTCTGTGCTGACTTCCTTAGCTGAGGCCCTCAACAGGTAATGCTGAAGCTACAAGGACCCTAACTGATGTCTTTTGTTCAAGGTGCCTGATACTTTCTAACCATCAGGAGAGTAATGATGATAGAAGATGCATAGTGGAGAAGCAGTACCTTTTCTCATTGTTGAGTTAGGAATCAGAAATTGGGCATGTATAGCCCAACCCCTTCCTCCTTTCATCCTTCAGAGAGTACACAATCTCTTCCCTGTCATGTAAGGAGGGCTGACAGTATGAAAGTGAGTGCATGGCTGAAAGTGTTAATATCTGGGGTTCAGAAAAGAGAGGTTTTTTGGCTTTATATTGAGCTCTGTCCCCTTACTTAGCCATTTGTTTAATAAAGATAAGGTTTTGCTTTCATTTGCTACAAACAATGATTTTTTTAAATCAGAACTTGAAAAAGGACTGTAGTACATACCCAATTTACTGTTTCTCAGTAGCCAAGTGCACAAGAAATCATGATCAATTATGAAATTTTTATTAGTGAAAAGAAAAAGAATAGGTTTTAAGGGAAGGCATTTTTTGAGTACTTAGTTATAAGATGAAATTTAGAACACGGCATGACATGAATAATGCCATCAATATTTCAAGCAAATGCAATGACAAATTTTGTATATCTTAATCATAGTAACTGTCCTAGTTTAAACTCCCCCAGGAAATCAGATCTGAAACAAGAACTTGCATGCAGGAAGTTTGTTGACAACACACTTAGGAATAAAACTTGTAAAGAAGTGACAAAACAAGTCTAGGAAGAGAGAAGTTGAACTGAGGATCAGCGGAGAAGCATCAGCCAACCCACAGAGAACTAAGAAATTGGGATGACTTGTAGAGTTGTCACCAAATTAAGGGTAAGGCTAGGCTCCTGTACCACTGCAGTGTTAAGACAGTGAAACAAAACGCACTCGGGGCATGTGGTGACACAACCATGGTCCAGGCAACAACGTTTTGCTGAGGACAACGCTCAGAGGAGGAAGGGCTCAGCTATGAACTGTCAGCAGCCAACACCTATGACCTCGGGGAAATGACTCAATCGCAAACAGCAGTCAATCAGGGCAATAGACTATAATGCCCATTTCAGTTCACACCTAACATTGCTTAATTTTATTTGCTTCTCTAGTGAGTTCACCCTATATACAGGATTCAGGGTTGTTGTTGTTGTTGTTGTTGTTGTTTTTCTGCAGAAACCTAAAAGAGGAAAATAAGTGGGATAAACCACAGTCCTTGTTGCTACAGAGTTTCACTCATAAAAGGGAAATTCATAATGACCCTCTTCCCCAGCTGCCCTAGGTTTCCTTACCTTCAGCTAGAACCTCTGCTAGTCTAGGTGGCCTATCTTGTAGGGTCACCCACACTCATTCTTGAGAGTCCTTGGGCCTCTAGTCACCATGCCCTTCTCAGGCTATGTGAACTGTACTTATTCATTTAACATAAAAATTGTAAGGGGTATCAAGAGACACATCCGTGGCTTGCCTAAGTGTTATACATATTCTCCCTGCTCGCATATGGAACAGCAGCCTTATCTACTTCTGATGCCTTGGGTCAATTATTCCTACCAGTATAGAGACTCTTTTCTTAGTGGTCTCTTGGACTTAGGAGCCTGAAGTTACTGAGAACAGCCATGATTCTAAGTCCAATGGGGCATTTGACGTTTGGGAACTAGGAGCTTTAGAACTACTGAGTCTAAGCAGGAGAAAAGCACATATTCTCTAAGGGTTCAGTGGGAGTAGGCCACTACTACTTTCACTCTGGGTTCTTGAATTCCTATATTCTACCCAGTGGGCACATAGTGCCATGTAATAGCTATTAATTTAAGGTGTATTATGTGTAACTTGTGCCCCAATTGCACCTTCAATTCTATCTACAGCAAGTCCCGGGTGGTAATTTATACGATAGGGTAAGTGGATCCAATTGGCACTGGATTTGTTTCTTCTTATTCCTGCAACAAATTTACTAAGTTAAAACAAACCAAATGTACTAATATACTATCTTACATTTCTGATGGTCAGAAATACTAAAATCAAGATGTTAGCAGGGCTATATTTCTTGTAGAGGCTCTAGGGAAGCCTTCATTTCCTTGTCTTTTCCAGCTTCTAGAGGCCACCTGTATTCCTTGGCTTATGGCCCTTCCTCCACAGTCAAAGCCAGCAGCATAGCATCTTTAAATCTGTCTCTTTTTCTTTTTCTCCTCTCCTAATCATCATGTCTTTCTGTTTCCATTGTCACATTGCCTTCTCTCACTCTGACCAACTGCCTCCTTCTTATAAGAATCTTGTTGGGGCACCTGGGTGGCTCAGTCAGTTTAGTAGCCGACTCTTGATTTTAACTCAGATCATGACCTCAGGGTTGTGAGATCAAGTCCCACATAGGCCTGTATGCTCAGCAGGGGGTCTGCTGGAAAATCCCTCTCTCTTTGCAACCCCCCCTCCTTCTCTAAAATAAACAAATAAATCTTAAAAACAAAAAACAAAAAATCTCTTGTGATTCCATTAGACCCACCTGGATAATCCAGGATAATCTTCATCTAAAGATCTTAAACTTGATCACATCTGCAAAGTCCCTTTTTCCATGTAAGATATTCACAGTTTCTAAGGATTACAATGTGGACAGTTTTGGGGGGCGTCATAATTTGATCTACCACAAATATACATAAACTGTCACATATCATTTACTATAAAGTGAATCCCCTGGTCTGAGACAATGGTTTTCTGAATCCCTTATTTATGAAACAGAGTTCTGTAAGCCTTCAGATAACAGTTCTGGCCAATGTGGGTAGGGAAAGCAAATTCACAGCAGACTATGCATCACTCCCACCCAAGTTGAATCACTGGCCTTTCCAGGGTGGAATCTAATTTTCTTGCAAGTGGCTGGTTGGTCTTCAGGGTTTACAACATATTAAGGACTTAGTGTTGGTATATTTTGCTGGCAGGTTGTATATTTGGCTGTTGCAGTAGCTAGATCAGCATTGTTAAGGCAGAGAACTAACTGTAAGTTCCATAGCTACTCTGTGCATGTGCACCATAGCTATTCTGCACCATAACTACCCTGTCCATGTGCTCTGCATGTCCCCTGTGGGTGGACAAAAGTAGAGCCTAGCAAATATCAACTATGTGGTCATTTATCGTCTCTACCTTGATAGGATATTCTCTGATGCACATCACCATGTGATTTGATTCAAAGACTGCCACACTTCATGTCCACTCTCATACATCCATTCACATGTCTCTTCCACAGCCCTTCTTCTCTCCAATCTTTCAGTCTTTCTATTTCCAAGCCCCTATCAGTTGCCAAAGCCATCTGCCACTACCTGTGAGTCTTACTTCAGGTCATTTGCTCTTTATATGCAAAATGCTTGAACAAAGCTTTGCCTTTTTTCTCCTCCACCAGCCAGTTCTAAGGGACTTCATAATCCCACGCAACAACATTAATTGAGTTTAGAGGCCGGTACCAGTTCAGTAATGGTTGATGGACACAGGAGTCTGGCCACACATCCATACAGCTTACTTGTGTTCTGGGCCTGCTCATGCCCAATCATGGATATATTACTTACTCTGACCATAGGTTTTTTAAAAGATCTATTTATTTATTTGACAGACAGAAATCACAAGGAGGCAGAGAGGCAGACAGAGAGAGAGGTGGAAGCAGGCTCCCTGCTGAGCAGAGAGCCCGACGTGGGGCTCGATCCCAGGACCCTGGGATCATGACCCGAGCTGAAGGCAGAGGCTTTAACTCACTGAGCCACCCAGGCGCCCCCTGACCATAGGTTTTTCTGGGCCCACTGGACCTTATGAATTAGTGGGTCTGACAAAACTCAGCTCCTTACAGGCAGTTCAACAACTTGACATCTCATGGTGAGGTGCTCTATGTCTATCAGGGCCCAAATAGCCTGGCAGACTTTTTTTTGCTAAAAGGTTTTTTGGTGGTTTTTTTGTTTGTTTGCTTTGGTTTTGGGGTTTTTTTGCCTTGCTTCAGAACCCGTGCACTTTTCTTTATGATTCATTTCCCATTCATTCTCCAGCATCTTTCCCCACCACTGATACATCTAATATCATAGGCGCTATCATGTTGAATGGTCCAAGAAGCAAAACTGCTCTCTTTACAGTTAAGAGATGATGCAGAGCCCTTTACTGTTCTGGACAGTACTTAAAGTTGGCAGCCATCTGTGTCATTCAGGAAATGTGTCAGAGCAATATTCTCAAGTAAATATTATGCCTGTAGACTCAGAGAAGCCTAGCAAGTGTTGTTCCTCCTTCTTTGTGGTAGGAAGTGTGAAATGTGATAACTTACCCTTTACTTTGTAGGAGATTTTTGACATGTTTCGGACCACTGGAACCCTAACTTTCAGCATTTCATTTCTCTTCCCAGTACATCTATGGTGCTCAGAAGAGTAATCTAGTTCCAATATCTTTATAATGAACACTTTCCTTAGACTCTCAAAAGCTTAGGCCATTGCACCTACAAGTGCTTTCCATCTGCAATTATCCCATCTTAGTTCACCTCCAGTGAAAGTTTCAGCAATTGCACAGTTCTACCCATCTCAGGGCTATCACACCCAACCTACCACCATTGATGGTCTGTTGGGTTTTTTGTTGATGCATAATAGTATTGACACAAACTCAGTGGTTGACTTTATCACACACTTACTATTTGACAGTTTCCATACTTTAGAAGACTAAGCATAGGGGCACCTGGGTGGCTCAGTGGGTTAAGCCTCTGCCTTCGGCTCAGGTCATGTTTTAGGGTCCTGGGATCGAGCCCCACATTGGGCTCTCTGCTCAGCGGGGAGCCTGCTTCTCTCTCTCTCTCAGCCTGCCTCTCTGCCTACTTGTGATCTCTGTCTGTCAAATAAATAAAATCTTAAAGAAGAAGAAGACGACGACGACGACTAGGCATGGCTTAGCTCTGTCCTCTGCAAGGCTGCAACCAAGGTATCACACTTGGGGCTACAGGCTAATCCAAGACTCAATTGAGAAAGGAACAACTTACAAAGCCAGATTTTTTTTTTTTTTTGGCAGAATTTAGTTCCTCACAGGCTGCCAGACTGTGGGACTCAGTCGTTATTGGCTGTTGGCCAGAGGCTACCATTGGCTCCTTGCTATGTGGACCTCCCCATGCTGTAGCTCACACATGGCAGCTTGTTCCTTCCACATCAACAAGGAAGTGGAGGCCCCAGCAAGACGAGAGTGATAATATAATACTAATCAGTCACATATGTGTAAATGTGTACATCCTGTCATTTTTGCATTATTCTATTGGTTAGAAGAAAATTTCAGGTCCTACCCTACAAAGGAGAAAGGTTTATACAAGAGCAGTTATATTAGGAGATGGAGATCATGGGGTCACCCTAGAAACTGTCCACCAAAGATGAGATCCCCATTGTCAACCAACCAGTGGATGATCAAGATCTAACACCCATCCCATTTTAGAGTTCACTTTTTCAGACCACTCCCTATACCAACTGACTTAAGTCAGGTTCCTTGAGAAACAGATTTAGAAGTGGAGACTTGCATGCAGGAGGTTTATTGCTGAGTGCTTTCAAAAACAGCCTGCAAATGAGTGAGGAAAGGAGGATGGCTTAAGAGAGAGAAAGAAATGGAACTGCAATGCAATTGCAACAAAGGCCTTAGCTAATTCCATGCAGAATTAAGGAGCAGGGATGGCTCTTCAGAATCATCCTGAATTAAAGTCAGAGGTCCAGATCTTTGTACACCACATCTACCTGTTATTTGATGAGGATTCCCTCTGGGGATGGAGTGGAACCTTCAGCGAGACAGCTCCCTAAAGCCACGAGTAACTTTTGAAAGGTGAGTAGTCAACACTCCCAGAAGCTAGGGGAATAAGTGCCTCAGATCTGGAAGGTTATGTGGGAGGTATATCACTGCAGAAATCTTTAATAAATCCAATAGCATGAAATAAAACATAGTTTAGTGAACTATCTGATGTTGTGACTTGAATAAAGCAAAGAAATTTAGGACCCATGGGAATGAGTGGATTTTTAAGCTTTTGACTATTTTTTCATAAATATTTCTTCTTTCAGGCAGACTACTCAAAGAAACTAGATAGAAAGCACATTTTTTTGGACAAGATGTTGGAGCTGGTGTATCAAGTAGGAACATTTTTATTTACAAGTAACAGAATACCTCATTAACAGTAACTGAGACAATTTAGAGTTCTTTTTCTTGCATAAAAACAAGTTTGAAATTTTGTTCAATGACTCTATAATGTCAAGGCCAATGTCAGTGATGCTCTCTGCCTTTATCTCATACCGCTTGTTTCATGGTTACCAAATGTCAGCCATCCTGTTCATTTTTAAAGTGGAAATAGAGACAGAAGCAATAAGAAGAGATTTTCCTTTATCTTTTTGGCCTAAATTGTGTCCTAAAGCCAATCCTAAATACAGGAGAGGCTCACAGAGAGAATATTTCACTTTTTCCAGTCTTTAAAGTAGAGGAAAGCAAGGAAGGTGGGGGGACAGTGAATTTGGACTGGGTGTATCAATCAATTTTGTTTTCAAACCAGGTTTCTGTTTTGCTGACTGAGCTCAGATGCACAAGCTTTAAAGACCAGATATGAGATGATAAAGTGCCATCATTTTGCTGAGAAGCCAAATCAAGTCTATTATTTGGATGGAAGACTATTCGTATCGCTCAGGTCCAAATAGGAAAACAGAAAGGCATGTGAGAGGTCATTAAGAGAGAGAATTGAATATGAGGAACTAATTGCAACAGTAGTGAAGGAACTGAAAAGCCCAATGAAGGACAGAGGCATCTAAGAATTGATATCTGCAGTTAGTCACTATAATGCATAAGGCTGGAGAGACCAAAGGAAGAGATGCTATTACCAGATTCTGGGACCTAGGGCTGCCAAGTGAGAACTGGGTCCACAACAGAGGTTACCTGGCTAGAATTGGATCATGGAAGAAGTTGCCCAGCCGGAGTGGAACCACAGAGAAGATGGGGGGAGATATTGCCCAAAGCAGAAGGGGGTAAGATGGGGTAAAAGGTTTGGAGGCATGGTTTCTCCCCTCTTCCCACTTCCCAACCATCTATCTCACTCCATTGGCTGAATCTTACTTGAAGCTAGCTGTCAAGGGAGCCTGGAAAATGTAGTTTGCGGGGTTCACTCCCTTGCTGTACAGAGCAGAGCAGGGAAATGGAGAGAAATGGATTCAGGAACAAATGAGCAAATGATCGCCATTCCATCTCACCCTCATGTAGAGGTGGACTTTAGGAATACTTGTGTGGAAGCCATAGTTTTTCTCCAGAAGCAATGTTGTCTTTGCTCTTCCACATAAATAATTTAGTTCCCAACATGTGACATCATACAGATAAGATTATTCTCTCTATACTAAGAAAATACTGTCACCAAAAATTAATTTAGGGAAGTATGAACTATTTTTCATGTATTATATTTCTTAGAAACTTTTAAACAGCTCTGGCCCAGTATGAAAGCAAACCTGATATTAAAGAAAGGGGGCAAAATCTTTAATTATGAAGAACTAATATATCAACTTATTTTTACTTTCAAAATAAAAAGTAAAAATATTGATCAAAACAGGAACTTGAACTAGGTAGGGCTAAGACTTTCATGTTAAATACAGGTAAATTAACAGAGAATGTGAGCCATGGATGGTATATAATTTCTGACCCTAGGAGTGTACCATAGCCACCAGCCATTTAAGAAGAAATTATGATCTGTTTAGACTATTGTATCAAAATGCAACTATCAGTTAGAATTCCCAAAACCCACTGAACTTAATGAAAGTAAGCAATATGTTTTGTGACTTAACAAATCATATAAGAACAGAGTATTTTAGGGAAACAAATAATTTTTGGATTCTATTTTTCTTGTCAGGTCAAGATACAGTTAATCTGTGTTTGTGAAAAGGACTATATTAAAAAACATACTTCTAAATCCAAGTGTATAACTCAAAGTTTATAACTGTTTGTTTCTTCCTCTGGTACAAGACTGGGATACACTTCAAATAAGGGAGACCACACATACTATTAATAATAACAGTTGTGTTTGACAGGTAGTATGCTAAGCAAATCCCTCATATATATTATTTAACTTAATCCTCAAGGAGTCTAATGAAGTAAGTGCTCTTATTACCCTCATTTTAGTGATGAGAAAACAGCCTGGCAGAGGGTACATGTCTTTAAAATAAGATCACGCTTAGTATAATCATTTTAGAACCATGTAGATAGATCCTGATATCTGGATTAGGAAGAAATATCTTAACAACAATGCATTTCAAGGAAATTTTGATATGATAAAATTACTATTATGTAAAAATTTCAATAATGCTTCAGGTTTAGGAAGATACGATTTTATTATTAAACTATTTAACCTTAACAATAATGACCAACCTAATATTTATAAACTACAGTGAAGTTTTCAATGTTAAAATGCAAGGTTCTTACATTTCTCTTTCACAGAATTATACTTTATACGCCTTTATCATTTGTGAAAGCTTTTTTTGGTTTAAAATGCATCACAACAACAAGATTTTCAAAACATGATTTACATTCAAATATATATTAATGAATTTCACACACTTTAAAGAATATCTTCACATTTAGAATAATTTTTCAGGGCTGACAACATCCATATTTACCTCAAGCCCCCTAGAATCTAAATTTTTTATTTATAGGAAGACATAAAATTTGTATCTTTAAAAACTAAGATGAATAAAAAGAAAAAAGCATTATTTCTTCATACCTACAAATTATGGAATTTTCCAAAACTCTAAAAACAACATTTATTTAAAGCAAGAGGTCATGATATCTAGGGAAGCCAATATGTAATTTTTGTGTAAAAGAGTTTAAATTGCCATGTTTAATTTTTTTCTGTTTATTTTGGAGTATTAAATATAGTACAAAAAGCAATTTTCATTTTAAGTGCCTATGGTCATTTTGTCAAGAATGTAGAATCATGGTCCTTAAGGGAAGCTTACCGAAGAGTGAAATACTTCCTCACTATTCAAGCTTGAGCATTTTTTTCCTTCTAAATTGTTCTCAGCTACTAAGTTTGGTCTTAAAAATGGTCTCAGCTACCAATTTTGTTTTTAAATGTCCCAACACTGTTGTACAAATTTGGGAAACAACCCTGACTCTTGACTTGACCACAGCATTTTCAGCAGTCTTGATGTTCCTCATAACAAAAGTGCTTCCCGTGTTTGTAATCTTATAGCTTTAGTACAATGTTAACCTTTTAAATGAAACTAACAACATTAATCATTGCCCTCTTACATACACTTTATGGTTTCTGTCTGTTATTTACTACATCAGTGTTGAAGGCTTCCTTTAAAAAAAAAACAAAACAAAAAAAACCAAAAAACATATCCTTAAAGATACAGAGTACATAAAATACAAATCTGAAGAGTTTAGAAAATTGTACGCCCAGGTTTGCAATTTCAAGTCGAAAAGAGAGACCAAATCTGTGATTATACCTATGAAAGATGAAGCCATAGTCTTACACAATCATTGAGGAGAGATGCTTTTGAGAAATGAACATGATTATCATCCACAGACTAAAAAATACTACGCATGTGTTTTATTTTAAAATTTCGTTATAAAATGGGCAAAGTCAGGATTTGCCTGAGTTCCAGGTTATTCTTTACGGGCGATTGTGTCCTTAAGTCTTGTCTAGCCAATTCTGACACCCAACCCGCCCAGGGCTCCCTGCACCCTCCCTCCGAACCAAAGGCACACACACGCCCAGCCTGGCCAGAAGATAAAGCTAAGATGGCAGCGCCGAAAGTGCTGGGGCCGCACTCAGTGGGGCTGGAAAAACAGAAGCAAATCTCTTTATATTCTTTCATTCTGCATATTCTTGACTAACAAGGGCCCCCCATTCCCACGCCCACCACAGAGGCAGTATGAGGTATTCAGTAGTAGTACGCGCAGGATTGACAGGAGGGGACTCCTGCTTTGCACGCGACGAGAAACCCACATCCCCCGTCTGCAGCGACGGCTCAGGTGGCTCTCGCGCATTACCTTGGGGACCACCTTCCCCTCAAATCCCCTTGGCAATGGAATTAAGGGTGACTTTCGTTCCCGGCATGCGCCCGATTCCCCGCCAACCCAAGGGAACCTTCCCAATGCCCAGCTGCCAGGGCAGTAGCTGTAGCAGTGCCCAGGGAGCGCGCAGTGCCCGGGCAGGAAAGAGAGGCGGCGGAGGAGAAAAAACTGCATTGGCTATCAATTTAGGGTAGAGCAGCTCTTGCTGCTGCCGTGGAAGGAAATGCGGCCAACCGCTACAGAAACGCCACTCTCCGCCACCTAAGTGAGCATGTGTGCGACTCGGCGCACGCCTAGTTGCACCGCTCAATGACAACGGGTTTCGCAGGAAATTATCCAGTTACCGGGTTTTGCGCGTACCCAGAAGGCCCTGGAAGGGGCCTGCCTGAGACTGAAGCGCGAGGTAAAAGCCGAAGCGAAATTAAGGGGTGGGAAGAACTCTGAGAACCATGCCGCCGCTGGATTCTATCCCCACTAGAAACTCCAAGAGCGCTGTGACTGAGCAAGCCACTCCCTAAACCCGGACTGGAAATGCTTCTTTTTGCAGGCGACCTTCATTAATTCATTCACCCAATATTTGGTTCCCTCCTGCTTAAGGCTAGAGCCTGTGCTAGGAGCTGAGAATGTAGTGGGGGAACTGACACAGCCACCGTTCCGTCCTCACGGAAAAGTCTAGTGTTCTGTTCTGTGTATTACAATTCGAGAAAAGCCATGTGCCAAGGTGGACATCCTAGATGTTTGAAGTTTTTCTGCAATCCCATGCAATACCCTTTGACCATTATTCCGAGGATGAAGTTTACCCAAAGACATACAAATAGCAGTCAGAATCTAAATTCTGGATTGTCAGAGCCTGTTGGCTACCTGGCTGGTTGATCAACAGTAATGAGCCCTTGCAGCTTCTACTCATTGGGGTCTTTAACTGTCCTAGCATTTCACTGTCTCAAGATCTTGTCTTTTTTGGGGGGGCGGGGGTGCTTCCTGTCCAACGCTGAGGTTTTTAACTGTGCTGAAGCATCAGGACGGGAATTTAGTTTAACAAACAATTACTGGTGACCTACTATGGGCCAGTTTCTAGACTAGGGATTGAGGAAGACACAAAGATAAATAAGAAGCTCTTGTTTATGAGCTCATAGTTGAGAAAACCAGTACAAAACCTGTTTAACAGGGCTATTCACAGTGCTAAAATATCATGACTTCCCATGCCAGTCCTTTGGCCCTATGGTCTTTTTTTTTTTTTTTTTTTTAAGAATTTATTTATTCATTTGACACAGAGAGAGAGAGAGAGAGAGAGAGAGAGAGATCACAAGTAGGCAGGCAGAGAGAGAGAGGGAAGCAGGCTCAGAGAGCCTGATGTGGGGCTCAATCCCAGGATCCTGAGATCATGACCTGAACCAAAGACAGAGGTTCAACCCAGAGCCACCCAGGCACCCTTGTCCCTATGTTTCTATTATCCCACTTGTAGCTATCATTTTTTTTTTTTTTAATGAAAATGACATTCATACGTTAAAGCCCCAGGTAAAATGCACTGCTTTAGCACTCTCTTCCAGCAAAAGCTAGAATTAATTTATTTCTCCCCTCCTTGTTTATACTTTCCAAAACACTAACCAAGGTTTTGGTTGTTTTTTTGTTTTGTTTTGTTTTGTTTTTTGAAAAGTACACTTGTGGAAAGGGCTAGTAAATAGAGAGGCGCTTGGGTGAAGCACTTGGGTGGTTCAGTGGGTGGAGCAGTGGACTCATGGTTTCCACTCAGGCCAAGGTCTCAGGGGTTCTGGGTTTCTAGGAGCATCCGGCCTTCCCCGTGCATACAAGCAAGCAAGCCCCCCCCCCCCAATAAATAAATACCCCCCCCTTTTTAAGAGCCAGTAAGTGGATAAAGAAAATAGTCCTGGGAATGATAGGATTAGGAAGTTATTTTGTCAAGAGTATAAACTAGGCAGACTCTTCAAATTGAGAGTCAAATAGGAAAAACTTAGGAATCAAGGTTCATTGGCACATGCATTTCTAGCGCAATTATTTATACAGGGTTAGTAGAATAGCTTGGCGCAAGAGACTCAGCAAATGTTACATTTTAAGAGATAAAATGTTAAGATCTTTGGTAGATATGACGTTTTCAGATGTCACACATAGTCACAATTAACAGCTTCAGGTCAGATTCAGGAATTATCTCTAGTAACGTAAGTCTGGGCAGAAAAAGATAAGCCATTGAGTGACCGCTGTCAGGAGATAAGAGTGCATTCTAAAGAAGAGTGTGAGGTCAACGTAGTATGTAAGAAAAGTACTACTGCACTAAGGTTTGGCTCTGTGGTAAATGTTGAGAAAAAGAATTTAGGAAATGTGACTTGTCTGCAAATTCTACTTTTTTAATCTGTGAATTCTACTTTCATAGAAAAAAAATGCACTAGCTTACTACCTGTTTTTCGAAATTAAAAGGATTTTAATCCTAATGATAAAACATCTAAAATAGGATCACCACTGATACTTCTAATTTGGCTGGTCTTCTCTGCCTGTGATTCTGAATTAGCCAGCACTCTTCTCAGAAAATCTTCATGTTGGGAGTGCACACTTTGAGAAAAAGTATCAGGAGGGTGCGTAACACTCATTCTCCAGCGGGGAGGACATTCCCTCTTTCAAGTCCAAGTTCTCCCACCGGAGGGGAACCCCATTACCTGAAGCCAAGAGTCTGTAGCTGACAGCCTTCCCAGCACTTTCCTTACGCTTCCTCAAGCTGCTAGTAAAACACGGAGAGGTGGATTTCTTTCGGATTCCGCACCACTCAAACGCCCCACACCCAAAGCCCTGAGGCTGAGGGAGTGGTGGCGAGAGGGGGGTGGGGAGGGAAAAGGGCTGGAGTTACTGAGCATGTGCAAGGAGTGGCGCATGCCCAGTGCGGACAGCAGCTTCCCATTGCGGGTAACCCCGGCGGTGGCAGCGGTGGCGGCGGCGGCAGCGGCGGCACCGCCTCCTCCTCACACTCCCGAGGTGGCGGGGTTAGATGAGCGGTCCCAGTAGCGGCGAGGGCGGCGCAGGGGGGAGAAAGAGAAGACGGAGGAGGAGGAGGAGGACGCCGTCTTTGTAGTGCCCTGCTGCAGGAACGAGAGGCCGCTGCCAGAGCCGTCGTCGTTGGAAAAGGGCTGTGTGCGCGCGCGTGTCTGCTTGCCCGGCCCGCAGGGACGAGGCGGCGGTGGCGGCGGCGGCGGCGAGGATGATGATGTGCTCAGCGACTGCCTCCCCCGCCGCCGCCTCCTCGGGGCCCGGCGGGGACGGATTCTTCCCAGCCGCCACCATCTCTTCCTCCTCGGCGCCGGGGGCGCTGTTCATGCCGGTTCCCGAGGGCTCCGTGGCTGCGGCGGGGCTGGGGCTGGGGCTGCCGGCCGCGGACTCCCGGGGTCACTACCAGCTGCTGCTGTCAGGCCGGGCCCTGGCCGACCGCTATCGGAGGATTTACACAGCTGCGCTCAGTGACAGGGACCAGGGGGGCAGCAACGCTGGACACCCAGCCTCCAGGTGCGTCTCCAGTGCCCTTGCTTGGGCCACATGCCGCATGTGTGTGCGTTCGTGTGTGTGTGTGTGTGTGTGTGTGTACGTGCATGCATGTATGTGTGTCTGCGTACCTGTTTACTGAGTTGTCTTTCTACAAGGGCTTGATGCTGGGTGGTGGAAGCACTTACTGAGATAGGGTGCGGTGGCAACAATTTCTGCCGTGTGTGTGACTGTCTTTGTGGGGGGTTAGTGAGAGTGGGAGGTAGCATGTGATGTTAGAAAAGGTGGTGGTGCCGGTCGGTTACGACACGTGTGTGTGTGTATTGTTGAGGAGGGAGGAGGGATTGGTAGAGGCTAAGAGGGCATTGCACGGAGAGAATTTGCAAGAGTGGTGAAGGAAGTGGCGTTCCAGTACCTCTGCCGCAATGGTATTTGTACGTATTCTACCAACTACCCCCCCCCCCAACTCCCCAGTGATATTCCATCCTCCACTTTCCACCCCCAAAAAATCTACCTTTCACTTAAGGGGAGCAATGGTATAGGTTAAGGATGGTGTCATATATTGGATGAGTTTTAAATAATCGTGCCGTTGGATAAGGCACGGAGTTTAAGAGATTTATGCAAAGGAGATGCAGAAGGAGATTTATGTGGATGTGAAACGGTGTCTAGTAGAGATTTTTAGAGCTGTACTTTGGTAACAACTGGACATTTTGGTATTCTAGAGATGTGATTGCAGCTGCACTTGAGTTCTGATGTCCTATCAGCCATTTCCTTTCATCTTATGTTCTATTTCCCCCATTATTTATAGTCTTTAGAGTAGAAGAGGGTGAAGGGGTTTTGTGGGGAAAGGGGGAAAGCTGTAGAATTTCTAAATATGACTGCTTACAGTGTTTAGCTTCCACCAACTAGAAAATTTGAGTAGCTCCTACAATCTCTTCCTAGGCTCACTGTATCTTAAGCTTCCTTGATATAAAGAGATGTTAATCACTTTCATTTTCTTTTTCTTAAAATGTGGGTGTCTTTTTGCTGAGGGTTCTCCTATTGTTTTCTTTTCCTTGTCCCTACATGCCACATACCCTGAAGGATGATGACTGACTTGTTTCACCAGCTTGGCTTTGACAGTGGTAATTGGGAGTTTCCTTCATCTTTTTTTCTCACAGCTTCTTGCAACACATGGGGAAAGCATAGTAGTATTTTGTCAATAAGTTCCAGAGTTTACTGTACTTATTGAATGTGCAGTGTATGAGGCAGTAATAAGATGTCCTTTAATTATGAAAGGGCTTATGCTGTTAAGTCAGGTATTTGTAGTTTACCATTGTGTACTGGGGCTCTTACCCATTGCAGAGGTGTTAAGAAGGAGCTTTGTTCACACTTTTTATGGGTAATTGTTTACAGGATTGGGCAGTTTATCATTTGGGTATAAATATATATAATGACCTTTTGCTATCTAAACTGAAGGCCATAGTGGCACAAACTGATTTCTTGCTCATGTTTTTGAAAATAGCACAAAACCTCATTAGACAGTTTGCTCTGATAGTTATAATTTTGAGCTGTGAGTTTCTGAATTATGGCACTTTAGGTACATCTTTACAAACCCCTCTCGAACTTTAATTTATTATGTATATTGTTCCAGGCTTATAATTTGTGACTGGCATTCCTATATTAACTTTCTACTAGTATACTTGTGTAGTAATACAGTTTTGTGTATCTAGAGCTATATTATATATATATATATATATTATATATTATAACAGTTTTAGACAAAATTCATATAGATTAATCACGTATATAACATTTATTAGTGATTTTTGGTCATTGATCCATTTTTGTACAGCCTGTCAATTACAATTAATGAAGAATTAGTTCACATATTTTAAGAAGTAGTCATGGAAACCAGCTTAAGGTGTGTATTACTGCCTTCTAGTGCTCATTCAGAACATTATTGCTTATTCTAGTTTGCATTATTTTATCTAAGTGAGCCTGCGACTATTTTTTATTGGGAATTTGCATAAGAATTCAATCACATTTTTGTTAAATATGACACGGCAAGTGGAGCTTGGATTTAGGTTGTGAATGAATGGTACAATTATTTGAATGGGGGCACTAGTTGGGTTAGAAGAGAAGATGAGATCTTTAAAGACAGAGAATAGAGCCAGAATAGAAGATGAAGCTCTAGTGAGCTTCCAATTTAAAGGTGTGAGAGAGAGGAGATAGTGAAGGAAGCTGAAAAAAAGAGAAAAAAGAAGACAGCTGTGAGACAGTGGCACCTCTGGTCTTAAGAAAGTGGATTAAAAGTCCTCAGCAGTGTTAAATACTTAAAAAGTGAGAACACTTTCCCCGTCACTGGGTATCTTTTGAGGAAGTGGTCATAGAGAGATGTGAGGAGTCATTGAGAGATGTTGGGGTAACGGGCAGTTGCAGGATTGAGGGAAGGATATTCAAATATGGGAGAGTGGGTGGGAAATGTTCAGTAAGCGGAGAAGGAGAAATTAAAGAGGTGGGAGAGGGGATAATTAATGGAGAGAAGTCAAAGAGATCTCAGAGACAGGTTTAAGATATTGGTGGGGAAGTTAGCCATTGAAAAAAATTAAGGGCTAGTCTTCCTCTAATTTAGAAAGGGAGGAGTTAACTATAAAGACTGGAGTTTATTGAGGCTAAGAACTCTATCCTATTCATTTTAGTAATCCCAATGTATAGCACAGGTTTTGGCATCCATTCTGTAAATACCAACAGTCTGGTGTGTGCCAGGCTCTGTTTTATGTGCTGAAGATGTACCAGTGAGAAAAATAGACAAGATCTCTACTCTCTTGGAACTTCTGCTCTAGTGGGGAGAAATAGACAACTGATTGTTTCAGGTAGTGATAAGTAACTATGAAAGAAAGAAAACCAATTATATGTGATAGATGATTTATAGTGGGGGAGCTATTTTAGGTAGGGTGTTCAGGGAAGGTCTTGAGATTTAAGTTGAATCATAATGATGGAAAGGCAGATCTAGAGGAAGAGTGTTTTAAGAAATTATAAAGGCTCTGAGGTGGGAACAAGCTTGTGTTCAAGGGACAAAAAATAAGGCAAATGGGTTATGTCGGTGTTGAATAAATTAATTACTGTGGATTATATTTTATATGTTCTGTAGAGTAGTTGAGGGATGCAAGCCTAATGGAGTCAGTGATTTTGACGGCATTTTGGTGAGGTGGTTAAGAGCTTAGACTCTGAAACTAGACTGGTTTTTCAGTCCTGGCTCTACCACTTTTTAGATGTGTGACTTTGGATATATTATATAATTTACTTGCTTCAAGATTTTGAAAAAATTTTTTATTGTGATATAATTAGCATATAACATTATATTAGTTTCATGTTTATCACATAATAATTACGTTTTTGTATATATTGTGAAATCACTGTAATAAGTGTAAACATCCATCACCACAGTTACAACTATTGTTTTCTTGTGATGAGAACTCTTAGATTTACTCTCAGCAACTTACAGATAAACAATACAGTATTACTGATAGTCACTATGTTGTACATTACATGCCATGATTTTTTAATTTTATAACCTTATCTTTTGACCACCTATACCCATTTTATCCACCCCCACCTCCCACCTCTAGCAGCTACGAGTCTGTTCTCTGTGTCATGAGTTCAGGTTTTTTGTTTTGCTTCAGATTTCATATATAGGTAAGATTTTATGGTATTTGGTTTTGTCTGACTTATTTCAATGAGGGTAATGTCTTCAGGATTCATCTGGTTTTATAAATGGCAAGATTTCCTTTTTAATGGCTGGATAATATTCTGTCTCTGTGTATGTATACATATGTGTATATATATATATGTACATATACGCATACCACATTTTCCTTATCCATTCATCTATTGATGGACACTTAGTTTGCTTCCATGTCTTGGCTGTTGTAAATAATGCTGCGGTGAACATGGAATGCAGATATCTTTTTGAGTGAGTGTTTTCATATCCTTTGGATAAATACTCTGAAGTGGAATTGCTGGATCATATGGTAGTTCTATTTTTCAATTTTTGAGGAACCTCTATACTGTTTTCCATAGCAGCTTTACCCATTTGCATTTCCATCAACAGTGCACAGCGTTCCCTTTTCTCTACATTTTTGCCAATACTTGTTATTTCTTGTCTTTTTTATCACAGTCATTCTAGCAGGTGTGAGTTAGTCATCTCATTGTGGTCTTGATTTGCATTTCCCTAATGATTAGTGATACTGAATATCTTTTAATGTGCCTGTTGGCCATCTGTATGCCTTCTTTGGAAAAATGTCGTTTCAGGTCCTCTGTCCATTTTTAATTGAATGGTTATTAGTATATGTTTTTGCTTTTGTAATGTATGAGTTCCTTATATATTTTGGGTATTAACCTCTTACCAGATATATGGTAATATTTTATTACATTTTTTCCTCATATTTTGTAGTTTGCCTTTTCATTTTATTGATAGTTTCCTTTGCTGTCCAAAGCTTTTTATTTTGGTGTAGCCCCACTTTTTATTTCACGTTTGTTTATGCCTCACTTATATGTAGAAAGGGGATAATGATAATGAGGATTGCTGTGTAGATTAAATGAATTCATATATCTAAAACGCTTGGCAAATTAAGTGCTACTAAATATTATTGATTACTGCTGAGAGTGAGGGGGCAGATGGCATTTGAGCACTTAAAAGGCAAATATCATGTCTTACTCTTATTTTTGGTCTCAGTGACTGTGATGAATGTGAGAATAATGATTTCGTTTATTCAGTGACTCAGTAAATGTATTTTTGTATGAATGAACTGATCAAAATTAGAACATTAACTTGGGGAAGGGGATTGGAGTAGAAATCAGTAAAGGAATGTCTGATCAATTCTGAGTGTGGATGGTAATATAGCATTGCATTTGGGAAGGCTTATAGGTCAGTCGCTAAATCTGCCTTAAAGGCAGACTGCCTTAGTTCAAATCCCAGTTCTACCTTTTTCTAAGTTGGGCAAATTAATTAGCATTTCTCTGTCTGTTTCTTTACTTGTAACCTTATAGGGTTATTTAAAGGATATTGTGCCTGTACAGGGTAAGTACTCACTATATGTCAGCTGCTGCTGCTATTGTTTTTATTAAAATTATATATTTAAAATTCTAGTCAGCATGATATTATAAGTTTTTTCACTCAACAAAGAAATGGGAAAAACTGTTGGGTGAGTTAGCTCAAGGTTAGTGTGACTGGAGGTCAAAGGAAAAAAGAAAGTGAAAGTTTTGGTGACATTGACCATTTGGTAAAAAGGAAAGTAACAGCAAGGAAGGAACTGTTAGACTGAGAGATAAAGAGGAGTCAGGGGATGTGGGTTGAAGTGATAGAAGAACAAAGTGGAAACAGTAGAGGAGATTATGGTCAAAATAGGGAATTGCTTTTCTTCTCTAAGCTAAACCCACTTAGTTACTTCAGCTACTTTATCTCACATACTTGGGATTTTGGTTTTAAGAGGTTAAGTAGTCAATTAATCCAACAAAGGTTCACGGATTACTACTTGGTGCTAACCATTGGCCCTATAAAGATTTATAAGACATAGTTTCTATACCTGAGTTTATTATCTGGGTAATGGTGAAAAATACAAAGGCAGGTTCTTATAAAAGTGTTACAGGAAATGGCATTCTGGTCTGGCAGGAAAGCATGAGCAAAAAGTGAGAAAGCATAGTTTATGTGCAGGTAATGTTAAGAACTCTGTTAATGGGATCATGTAGGTGTTAGGAGGGACAGTAGTGGTAATTCATAATGGGAATGGAGACTTTGGTCAGGGTAAGGCAGCTTGAACAGCAAGCTAAAAATTAGATTTTATACAGTAGACCCTGATGGTTTTGAACTATAAAGAAACATTATTGTAGGAGTACTTTAGTAAGTGATGTGAGATTGAATTAGAGTTTGTATATCTATATTTGTGATTAGGTAATAATGTGTTTGATATAGCTCTAATTGTGGAATCCTATATAAATACATTTTAAGGCAAAAACTGCTCTGTTGGCATATTGGTAGGTAGACATGAGATAAATTAGTCCTAGCTTAAGATAAGAGAAAATCTTGTGATCAGCCTTAAAAATAAAATGAAAATTTTAATTTAAAAATGCTTTTGTATTTTAAGATCTTTGTTTTAAAAATCAACAGAATAGTCAGAATACTCTTCTTAATTAAAAAATTTTCAGGTTTTCTGAAGAGGATTCAGGTTATTCAGGGCTTAATTTACATATAATAAAATTCACCCTTTTAAAATGTTCATTTGAAGGGTCTTAGAACCATCACCACAGTCAAGTATAGAACATTTCCATCACTCCAAAAAGTTTCTTCGGTTAGTTCCCTCCTATTCCTAGCCCTTGGCCACCACAGATCAGTTTTCTGTCACTCTTATTTTACGTTTTCTATAATGTCTTATAAATCTACCTCTTTAAAGGCAGGACCCCAGATACTGTTAGTCTCCATGTCTTTTATCCCTATATTTCTTGTAAATGAGAGTTAGGATTTAAGGCTTCATTAGGTTTGGGTTAAACATTTTTTAGCTAGAATATTTTGCATATAGTGCTGAATACTCCATATTGCAGCCCATCCATATGTTTTTAGGTTGTGCCACTGTTTACTAATGCTCAGTCTATTTACTTGGGTAAGGTGGTACCCGCCAGATCTCTCCTCTGTAAATGTATCCTTTTTTCTTGTGCAATAAGCAGGTAATGATGGTTCATAACTCCAGTACACTGTATCTTTCACCTAATGGTTTTAGCATTCTTTGATAATGTTTGTCTGAGTCAGTTATTTCATTAGGGGTTTCAAAATGATGATTTTTTTTTTTTAAAGATTTTATTTATTTATTTGACAGAGAGAGATCACAAGTAGGCAGAGAGGCAGGCAGAGAGAGAGGAAGGGAAGCAGGTTCCCTGCTGAGCAGAGAGCCCGATGCGGGACTCGATCCCAGCACCCTGAGATCATGACCTGAGCTGAAGGCAGCGGCTTAACCCACTGAGCCACCCAGGCACCCCAAAATGATGATTTTAATAGTTCTGTTATTTTTTCTATATTTATTAGCTGGTACTCCTCTGCAAAGAAGAGTTTTCTCTCATCAACTGGGGATGGACTGTGTTTCCTCCTAAGAAGGCAGGGCAAATGGCTTAATTCTCCCCCATCATTAGCCAAATTAGTGTAATACTCCATTAGTGGCTGCTTGGTTCACCACCCAGATCCCTCTGTTCAGGTACGAGTTCCCCTAGCTGTTGGGAATACTGGCACCTAAAACCAATTGCAGCCGAGTCCCATTCCAGGCATTCCCTGGACCTGCAGAACTGCTTCTCTCAAAGTCATGCCTCCTCTTCAGCATCAACCTGCATCCAGACCCCTCTGTTCAGGTACGAGTTCCCCTAGCTGTTGGGAATACTGGCACCTAAAACCAATTGCAGCCGAGTCCCATTCCAGGCATTCCCCGGACCTGCAGAACTGCTTCTCTCAAAGTCATGCCTCCTCTTCAGCATCAACCTGCATCCAATGCCTGTTGTCTTTAGGGATATAAATGTTTGGCTCTTTTACCCTAGGGTAGGACAACCTTGAAGATCCACTCCCAGTGCCAGAGCTCCACATGGGATTGGCTCAGTCCTTTGTGTGACTGCATTACAATTCAATCTTACTTCCTTCATTCTTCTAAAGTTGTTGGTTCAGAGTTTACACTGGTAAACCTCTGGTACACAGAACACAATTTCAGAGTCTGTTTCCTGTGGAGCTTTACCCAAAACAGTTGTGGTGCTAGGAATGGTCTGAGGAAGTAGACTTTAAAATGGGATTTTGGGGGCACCTGGGTGGCTCAGTGGGTTAAAGCCTCTGCCTTCGGCTCAGGTCATGGTCTCAGGGTCCTGGGATTGAGCCCCACATCGGGCTCTCTGCTCAGCGGGGAACCTGCTTCCTCCTCTCTCTCTACCTGCCTCTGCCTACTTGTGATCTCTGCCTGTAAATAAATAAATAAAGTCTTTAAAAATAAATACATAAATAAAATGGGATTTTGGAGCTGGATTATCTGCTGTCTGGTTGACAGTGAGAACCCCACTGTGGGTTGTAGATGGAGCAGTGATGCTAATAATCCTTGGCATACACCGTGGCTGTGCAGTTGTTAATACTTTGAGTAGTGGTGACTTGGAATGAAATTCCTGTAAAAGGGAATGCACCAGAGAGTACAAATATTTTATGCTTTTGAGAGGTTCAGGAAGTTATTAATTGTAAGGCCAGTGTAATCAGATGGTTGTTGATACGTGATGTTGATAGATTGGAGAAAGACAATGAAAGGGTGAAAGTAACTGGGGGCAAAATGAAAAAGTTGAGTGATTTCTTTAGCATTGTGTAAAGAAACTCATCCTTAGTAGGAGGAAAGAAAAGGCTAAAGGTTAGGCTCAAGACAATTTTTAAGAGTAGCAGAACTCTAAGGTATGTTGAATTCTCACAAGTTTTCTATGCCAGTTGTCTGCTTTGATTAGAAGTAAATGGGACCCCAACTCTTTGGATGGGACATCTGAGTTGATGCACTTGAAAATCTTGAAATCCCAAGTTCCCCCAAGCTCTTTGGGGCTGTAAGAGTGGCCTTTTTCTCCTAGCTAGAGGGTAGTTACATGAAAACTATGCTGCCTTTACTATACAATCTCTTCTTCCCCCTACTGGCTATCATCAAACCAATAACTAGAGTTAGATCACAGCAAAACCTACTGGGAGGTGCTAGGCCCACTCAGAGAAGAAAGGGAGTGCATGTGTATGGGTATACACACGTGTGTGCTGATTCCCAGATGCACTGAGGCACCCTGAAACACCATAGCAGACACACAGGAATACCATGGGATATTTCAGAATTTCAAAGGAAACACATCAGCTTCTGTCACAAAGAACTAGCTAGAGGTAGTTCACAGTTTTGACATTAGATCATGCTATGTTCCTTTTGATGCTGTCATATCTTTCTGAAGTTGTATTTTTGGTAGTTGCTGTGATATACATCAAGCACTGCACAAAAATTAGTGTGAAACAGGAAGGGAGGGTGGCATGTTCAGTCAGATTCCAATTTTGAGAAATTGTGCAGTGTCTAGCATTATACATGTCCAAGTATTAAGCAGTTGTGTTTATAAATATTTTTCAGTTTATGTGTATCATTTTTTCAAATGGTTGAGTTGTTAGGATGTAGATTCTTATTGATTATTTGGATCTAAGTAGTTAATAAACTACTGTTAGGTATTTCTTTTGGCCTATAAGTGTTGTGGAAAATTACTAGTGGTGGCTATGCAAGGGCCCAATAACAGATTTCTACTTACCAGTACTCATCTGGCAACTGAATTGCTGAATGTCCTGCTTGAGTAGTGGAAACTAACCATCCTTCACATCCTTCCATTTTGACTGGATTTGACACATATTTTTATTTTTTTAGCATTTTATTTATTTGAGAGAGAGAGAGAGAGTGCACAAGTGGGGAGAGAGGCAGAGGGAGAAGTACACTCCCTGCTGAGCAAGGACCCTGTTGTGAGGCTAGATCCCAGGACCCTGAGATCATGACCTGAGCCGAACACAGACGCTTCGCCAACTTAGCCACCTAGGTGCTTCTTGATACATATTTATGAGTTTGCTTTTATAGCTTGCAGAGGCTCAGCCATTGCCACTATTTGAAGGCTTACAGACCTTACAGATCCATCATCACAAGGTCCCACATAACATTGTTTCAGAGTAAGGGACCCACTTTTATCTTTTCTTTTTTCTTTTTTTTCATTAAAAAATGAAAATCTCTCTATGTTAGAGATCACAAGTAGGCAGAGAGGCAGGCTGTGGGGATGGGGAAGCAGGCTCCCCACTGAGCAGAGAGCCCAATGCGGGACTCTGATCCCAGGACCCTTGAGATCATGACCTGAGTCGAAGGCAGAGGCTTTAACCCACTGAGCCATCCAGGTGCCCCAAGGGACCCACTTTTTAGCACAGGAGGATTCATGGGATCCATTTGTTGCATCACGCATCACATCACCCAGAAGTTTCTGACCTGATGGAGCAGCAAAACAGTCTTGATGACACAACTGATTATGATACCCAGCAATTTGGACATTATACCCTGCAGGATGAGGGTCCATCCTCCAGGGTTCCCAGTAGGAAGGACACATGGAAATAGGAATGGTTCCACTTAGTACCACTGGCAAATTTATACTCCCATCTCTGTAGCCGAGCACTGGGGATTAAAAGGTCCTAGTTTTCAGAAGGGAAACATTTCCAACAGAAGACACTGTAATAGGAGTCCTGTTGCACTTTGAGGCACAGCTATCTCTGGGACTTGACACCCCTTTCAAGGGAAAGGAGTTGCCATTTTGACAGGACTAAAGCACCAGATCATTGGGAGGAGGTAAGGCTGCTGTTACACGATGGAGCATGGGGATTTGGGACACACGTGATCTACTAGGTGTCTCTTGTTATTTATTTCCAGTTACGATGTTAAATGGACATGAGAAGGTCTGATGACTGCCTCACAAGATCAGCCACCTGGATCAGCAGAAATGCTAGCCAAAGATGAAGGGAATCTAGAATGACTAGCAGGAAACAGGTTATAACAGTTTTCTTCTTGAAGCCATCTGAAACCAGTCACCGGTGGGGGTTGTAATTTGTCCTACTTTACTTCCCCTGGAATGTTTCTCCAGGAAATAAGGATGAAGCAGAATTCTGGAGGAGCTTTTTCCAGAATACATATAAAGAAAGTGAATCCTAGTCGTGTAATAGGTGGACTGTAGTGAATGCCATGGATTAATTTTAATAGTTGTTTTTGTAGATTCTCTGAGATGTTCTAAGATCAGTCATTATTCTTTCTGACTTCCAGAAATCAGAAATGCACCCCCTGACTCTGCCCCCCCAACTTTTATTCCAGTGACGAGAACCACCATAACTATGCTGAATAGAAGTGGTGAAAGTTGCATTTTCCTTGTTCCTTAATCTGAGGAGGAAACAATTACAAATTAGTCTTTCAGTCTTTCAATATTACGATATTAGCTGTGGGTGTCTTAATGGCCTTTCCAATTTGAGGAAGTTCTTTAATATTTCTACATTGCTCTTAGTTTTTATCATAAGTGGGTATTGAATTTTGGCAAGTATCTTTTCTGCATTTGTTGAAATGATTATATATTAAGAGAAAAAAAAGGAAAAATTAAATTAATTTTTGAATGTTAAGTCAGCCTTGCATCCCTGGGATAAAACCTTCTTATATGTGATATATTATTGAATTTGATTTACTAATATTTGTTAAGAATTTCAGATGTACATTTTTGAAGGGTATTGGTCTGTTAGTCTGTCAGGTTATAGTATTACAGGTATCCTTGTGTCATAAAATGATTTGGACAGTAGTCTCTTTCTGTATTTTTAAAAAGTTTCCATGAAACTTTGGAGCTATCAGGTGTATATACATATATAATTATTAAAACTTCTTAAGAAATTATTCTTAAATATTTGATAGAATTCATCAGAGACACCATTTGATCCTGGAGTTATCTTTTGGGAATGCTTTTGACAAATTTAGTTTCTTTAATAGATACAGGGATATTCAGATTTTTTCTCATGTCAGCTTTTGGAGAAGTTTGTCCATTTCATTTAAGTTGTTGAACATTTTGGCAGAAAGCTACTTAGCATTCATTTATTCTTTAATATCTGGGATCTGTGGTGATAATTCATCTTTTCATTCTTCATGTTGGAGTCTTCTCTTTTTTCTTTGATCAGTTTAGCCAGAAGTTTTTCAGTTTTGTTCATAAGTTCAAAGAAACAGCTTTGGCTTTGTTGATTTTCTCTGTTGATCTGTTTTCTCCTTTGTTGACTTTCTTGTCATCAGAATAATTTACTTCTACTTTGAGTTTACTCTGCTCTTCTTTTCTAGTTTCTTAACGTGGAATCTTAGATAATTGATTTTAGACTTTTCTTCTAACATAAGTTTTTAAAACTATAAATTTTCATGTAAACACTACTTTGGTTGTGTCCCACAGCTTTGATATTCCGAATGTTCTTTGTCATTTAGTTTAAAATATATATTTTTTAAAATCATTTATTTATTTGAGAAAGAGAGAGAGAGAGAAAGCATGGGGCAGGGTGGTCAGAGGGAGAAGCAGACTTCCCATTGAGTAGGGAGCCCAATTTGGGGACTCTGATCCTGGGACTCTGGGATCATGACCTGAGCCAAAGGTAGATGCTCAAGCTTAAAATATTTTCTAATTTTTTTTGTAATTTTATCTTTGAGCCATACATTATAATAGAAGGGGTGCCTGGGTGGCTCAGTGGATTAAGCCTCTGCCTTTGGCTCAGGTCATGATCTCAGGGTCATGGGATCAAGCCCCACATTGGGCTCTCTGCTTACCCCTCTCTCTCTGCTTACCTCTCTGCCTACTTGTGAGTTCTCTCTCTGTCAAATAAATAAATAAAATCTTAAAAAAAATTATTTTATTAACCTTCAGATATTTGGTATTTTCTTACTATGTTGTTACTACAATCTATTGCATATTTTTGTATGATTTCAGTCTTTTAAAATTGATTGAGATAAGCCATATCTCCCGGGATATGGTATACCTTGAAGATTGTACCATATACACTTGAAAAGGATTTGTGTTCTGCCATTTTTGCATGTAGAAACTATGGACTCCAAGAAACAAACTGAGGGTTTTAGAGGGGAGGGGGGTGGGGGGGATGGGTGAACCTGGTGATGGGTATTAAGAAGGGCTTGTATTGCATGGAGCACTGGACGTTACACATAAACAATGAATCTTGGAATACTACATTAAAAACTAAGGTGACTAACGTAACACAATCAAAAAAACTATTGTTGGATAATTGGAACATCTGGGTCACCTCAGAGTTGGTACCCGTTAATTATTTCTTCCTTTGCAATTGGTCACATTTTTCTTGCTTTTTTGCATTGCAAGAATTTTGGATTGCATCTTGGACATTGTTAATGTTATGTTTCGTAAACTCTGAGGCTTATAATCGGGGGAAGATTTTGATTTTTATTGTTCCTTTTAGCAGACTGTCAACTCATTTAGGTTCAGATGGCAAATTTGGTGTTGCCTTTCATGGGTGGTACTTTAAATCTCAGTTCAATTGAGTCATTACTATACTGGTAGGGTCTGATCTGTACCTGTGTAGGTCTGGCGTAAGCCCAAGACCTGTGTAGGTTTGTAGATAGAATTAGGGACTCCCTTTCTCTCCTCATTATCCTTTTCAGGATTTTTTTTCCACATTCTTCAGCGCTCAGGAGCCCTTTTCCTTAATTCTGCTGGCCAGAACGATAGGATTTCTCTTGGAGGTTTAACTTCTGGATTGTTGCTCTGATCAGTGATTGGTTCCTGGCCTTTGGGCAAAGCTGTTAGAGAGAAAGGAAAAATAATTGAACTGGGAAGTTCACTCCCCTGTGGGTCATTTTTCCAAATTGAACTCCGCTCTACAAATGATTTTGTTTGCTTTTCAGAGTCCTCAGTTCTTTTTTCTTTCTTTTCTTTTTTCTTCTTGTATTTTGTCCATAGTTCTTAGTTGTAAACAGTAGGAAAGATAGGCTGTATTTTAATTTGTGCCACCATACTGTAACCATAATTCTTTCTCGACGGCTCTTACGGTTTTTCTCTTTTCCTTTGATTTTTAGTAATCTGATTATGCTGTGCCTAAATAAAGTTTGTGTGTGTGTATGTGTGCTTAGCTTGTGCTTGGTATTCATTGAATTTCTGAGATCTGTGAGATAATTTTTGTTCAATTTGGCACATTTTGGCCTTTATCTCCTCAAATATTTCAAACTCAAATCTATCTTGTTTCCTTCTGGGAACCCAGGTATACACATATGAGGTTGCTTGGTATTTATTGTCTCATGAGTGAAGGGTCAGCAAACATAATTCTGTATAGGAACAAATACCCTCAAGTATTTAGGCTTTAGGATACTACAATCTAGCAACTCTTTAACTCCTGTTAGAGTTTGAAAGTGCCCATAAGCAATAAATATGTAAACAGATGAGCATGGTTGTGTTCCAGTATAAGTCTGTTTACAACAGAATGGATTCAAGAATGTTTTGGTGTTAGAAGAATGAAGAAAGAATGATAGATAAAATAGGTGACTAGATTACAAGTATAGAAGTAGCTAGTTTAGAAAGAGCTAGTTTCTCAAGAGTCCATTCTTGGTACCCTTCTCTCTAAATTGTCTTCCTTGGTTATTTCAGTCACTCCTCTGATTGTAGTTACTACCTAATTGGTTTTTTACTTCCTGGTGTGTGATTTATAGTTAAAACCTTTCCCTTGATCTCTAGACCTGTAATTTGAAAAGTCTGCTGCTGGGACTCTCTCTCACTATGCTCAGTATATTCAAAGGTTCTTCATGAACAATGAACGTATGTTCATACCATCACTTACAAACTGTGTCTTTTCCTGTAGGTTAGCTAAATAGAAGTCTAAAGACCTCATCTTCAAGTTTGCATTAAGAGATAATGACCTACACCCACTCACCCCCACCTCATTTTTCCAGAAGGCAAGAAGTCACATTTCAGGGGGAAAGTAAATTGAGGTTAGGGGAAGAAAGGAGAGTATTTAGAAGTCAGTGTTTAGGGGCACCTGAGTGGCTCAGTCAGTTAAGCATCTGCCTTTAGCTCAAGTTATGATATCAGGTCCTAGGATCAAGCCCCACTTTGGGCTCCCCACTCTGCAGGGAGTCTGCTTCTCCCTCTCCTTCTTCCCCCTATCCCACCCTCACTTGTTCTTTCTTTCTAAATTAAATAAAATCTTAAAAAAAAAATCAAAGAGGCTAAGAATCTGTACTCAGGAAACTATAAAGTACTCATGAAAGAAATTGAGGAAGACACAAAGAAATGGAAAAATGTTCCATGCTCCTGGATTGGAAGAACAAATATTGTGAAAATGTCTATGCAAACCTAAAGCAGTTTACGCATTTAATGCAATTCCTATCAAAATACCATCCATTTTTTTCAAAGAAATGGAACAATTAATCCTAAAATTTATATGGAACCAGAAAAGACCTCGAATAGCCAAAGGAATATTGAAAAAGAAAGCCAAAGTTGGTGGCATCACAATTCCGGACTTCAAGCTCTATTACAAAGCTGTCATCATCAAGACACCTTGGTACTGGCACAAAAACAGACATATAGATCAATGGAACAGAATAGAGAGCCCAGAAATAGACCCTCAACGCTATGGTCAACTAATCTTCAACAAAGAAAAGAATATCCAGTGGAAAAAAGACAGCCTCTTCAATAAATGGTTTTGGGAAAATTGGACAGCCACATGCAGAAAAATGAAATTGGACCATTTCCTTACACCACACACGAAAATAGATTCATAATGGATGAAGGACCTCAATGTGCGAAAGGAATCCATCAAAATCCTTGAGGAGAACACAGGCAGCAACCTCTTCGACCTCAGCCACAGCAACGTCTTCCTAGGAACATTGCCAAAGGCAAGGGAAGCAAGGGCAAAAATGAACTATTGGGATTTCATCAAGATCAAAAGCTTTTGCACAGCAAAGGAAACAGTTAACAAAATCAAAAGACAACTGACAGAATGGGAGAAGATATTTGCAAATGACATATCAGATAAAGGGCTAGTATCCAAAATCTATAAAGAACTTAGCAAACTCAACACCCAAAGAACAAATAATCCAATCAAGAAATGGGCAGAAGACATGAACAGACATTTCTGCAAAGAAGACATCCAGATGGCCAGCAGACACATGAAAAAGTGCTCCACATCACTCGGCATCAGGGAAATACAAATCAAAACCACAATGAGATATCACCTCACACCAGTCAGAATGGCTAAAATTAACAAGTCAGGAAATGACAGATGCTGGCAAGGATGCGGAGAAAGGGGAACTCTCCTACACTGTTGGTGGGAATGCAGACTGGTGCAACCACTCTGGAAAACAGCATGGAGGTTTCTCAAAATGTTGAAAACAGAGCTATGACCTATGACCCAGCAATTGCGCTACTGGGTATTTACCCTAAAGATACAAATGTAGCGATCCGAAGAGGCACGTGCACCCCAATGTTTATAGCAGCAGTGTCTACAATAGCCAAACTATGGAAAGAACTTAAATGTCCATCAACAGATGAATGGATAAAGAAGATGTGGTATATATACACAATGGAATACTATGCAGCCATCAAAAGAAATGAAATCTTGCCATTTGCGACAACATGGATGGAACTAGAGGGTATCATGCTTACTGAAATAAGTCAATCAGAGAAGGACAACTATCATATCATCTCCCTGATATGAGGAAGTGGAGATGCAACATGGGGGGGGGTTAAGGGTGTAGGAGAAGAATAAAGGAAACAAGATGGGATTGGGAGGAAGACAAACTATAAGTGACTCTTAATCTCACAAAACAAACTGAGGGTTGCTGGGGGGAGGCAGTTGGGAGAGAGGGGTAGGGTTATGGACATTGGGGAGGGTATGTGCAATGGTGAGTGCTATGAAGTGTGTAAACCTGGTGATTCACAGACCTGTACCCTGGGGATAAAAATATATGTTTATAAAAAAATTTTAAAAAGAAAAAAAATCAGTGTTTAAAAAGGAATAAGGAAGATAGTAGTTTGAAGAAGGAGACAAAGAATTATCTTTTGGATAAGAGATGCTATAGTAGATGTTATTAGTGTCCTAGCCCTATCTCTTTGGCATTTATCTCCATGCTTTCTACTTGTGTCTATGACTTTCTGCCTGAGAGCTTTCTTATTGGCCATAGAGACCTTTTTGGCTTATGGGCAGGACAAGCCAGAAATGCCAAAGTTAATGCCTTTAGAAAGGCTTTCAACCAGTGATGGATGAAAAGTTTGGTGGGTAAATACCTCATTTTTCGTTGGGGTAACTGAGCCATGTTCTATACTATCTACCAGAGTTTTCCAGTAGAATCATACTCTAGTTGCCCATCAGGGTAGTTGGCTAATCCACTCTTTACTGACTGCCTTCCCTATCTTACTTTTGATCCCCTCCTCCAGTGTTTTTCCTGGCTCACTTCTCAAAACAGCTCCTTTTACATGAATCCTTGAATCAAGTCTGCTTCTGAGGAAACCCAAATCAAGGTAGACACTTTAGCATGATAATAATAAGAAATAAAATTTGTTTAGTGTTTATTAAATACCAGGTGTAACTCTAAGCGCTTTATAATCCAATAGGAGAGGTACTGTTTTCACCCGATTTTACTGAAGAGACAGCTAACATAGAGAGGTTAAGTAACTTTCCCAGAGCATGGCTAATAAATGACACAGTCTGCATTTGAACCTTGGCCATTTGTCTCTAAATTCTTTACTCGACCTACTAGACTGAAGGAGAAGAATGGGAATAATGAATAAAAAAGAGAGAATGAGGATAATTCATGAAGTAAGGCCCATTTAAGGAGCAATTAGGAGATCTAATCTGAACTAAATGAGTTGGGGTAGGATTTTGAAGAAGCTAGAAAGGTTGTCAGGTTTTTGGTAGATGTACCTTTATTGTCAGAGAACACAACTTGCTCCTGATCAGTATTCCGATGATGTTCCTGAACTCTCAATAATTATTATTTAGGATTGTTATGGATTATTAAAAAATATAGAATATGAACAGATAACTCTCAGAAGATGTAATATATATAATAAACATTTCAAGGACAGGAAAAGGACCTATTAAACTAGACTGAGAAAGAATCATCATCAAAGATAGAAGAAACACTAAAATAAGGGTTGAAGTCAAGGGGTAGGAGGAAGGTATTTAAAGAAGTAGACTGACAATACTCATATACAGTGGAATGTGAAAGATAAAGGCTGAAGCTAGGGAATTGAATAAGCAATAAGGAAGTTTGTGGCATTGAGAAGTCATACATAGGAATTTGATAGTAAGGGATTGATAAAGTTCAAGACCACTTTTCCCTAAGAAATTTCATAATGAGGAGAAATAGAGAATCATTTAACTTTTTTTCCCCGTTCATTTGGAGGAGGCCAGTAGGCTTCTAGGTTTAGAAATCCTCAGTTAAAGAGATTTCACTAGTGAACAAAAAGAGGACGCAAGTGGTTGAGTGAAATCCTGAGGATGGCTAATGAGATAGGGTCCAGTGTATGAGAAGTATTCTTGGATGGAGTAAAGGCTATCTCTTTCGGGATGATGGGAGTTGAAGGAGGTTTCAGACTTGGAGGTTTCAAGAACACATTTTCAACCTTTTTATCATTCTGTGCTGATACTTTTTTCTAATCTCTTCAAATTCTCTCTTCATCTGTGTCTGAGATGCTGCAGACCTACCTAGTGGGTCTTTAATTTCAGTTACTGTATTTTTCTTTTTCATAAAAGTTTGATTTGGTTATCTTCCATATATGCTATATTCCTCATATGCTGCAGATACTTTAAAACTGTCTCTTATTTTCTTTAAATTTGGTAAGCATAGTTGGGTCTGAAAATTCCACCTGCACTCTGTTTTGGTATCTGTTGTGTATTTCTGCTAGTTCTCAGGGTTCCTTGTATCTTTTTGTGTGCCTGCTTATTTGACTGATAACTGTTGTTACACTTGTGGTAGCTCTCTGAGGTCTGGGGTGAACAGATTGTCCTAAGAAAGTTTTACAATGTCTTCATGGCTTGAGTTTTTCTCACCCACTTTGGCTACTGGTATCTGCAATATAAATCTGAAGGAGGCATGGTCTAAAGTTTAACTTTTCAGAGACTTCTTTCCTCACTTTTTATTCCCTCATTTTGTTAGACTGCTGTGCCCACTGCCAAGGTGGATTTATGTAGAATTATTATCCCCCATCCCCACTGCCATATGAAGACTTCTAAATAGATCAAGAGATTGAAGCTATATATAGGAAATCTGTTTGCATCTCTCCCCAGATCAGTTTGAATTGCTCAAATCTCTTTTCTTGTTACTAATTATCAGCCTAGGAAAGTAAATAAAAGTTTTCTACTTAGTAATCAGACTACTGTTCCTCCCTAATTTATTTAGTAATGCTTGAACACAGTGATGAGAGTATCATTACATTAATTACATAGGAGAAATAACTGGTTTATTTAGAAAAGCTTTAAGTACATACAGTGTTTTATAAATTAGTTGATTTTTTTAAAAAATTGGTGTTGTATCTAGTGACCTGGATAATTCACTTATTATTTGTGGATTACTTTTGCTTTCTGTAAATACAGTTAGATTATGTACAAGTAAAAATGCTTTACTGTTTTCTTCTTCACCATTATGATTTTTATTTCCTTTGTTTAATTTACGGGCTTCCAGATTAAGTAATTGCCAGATTTAGTAATTATCAGATTAATTTTTTTCCTGCCTTATGAAAGTATTTCATCCAAGTAGTTGTTGAGTTTTATAAAATACTTTTTCTATTGAAATGATATTTTTTTCCTTATTTTACTATCCTGTTGAGTTATATTGATTGGATTTTGTAATTTATCTATCTTTTTTATAGGTTGCTGAACATTGAATTCACGTTTAGATCAGTGGCTTTTTTAATCTTATTTTGTAGTTGAGATATAATTCACATACCATGAAACACACCATGTGAAAGTATACA
This sequence comes from Mustela lutreola, assembly GCF_030435805.1. Taxonomy (NCBI): domain Eukaryota; kingdom Metazoa; phylum Chordata; class Mammalia; order Carnivora; family Mustelidae; genus Mustela; species Mustela lutreola. The sequence continues at coordinate 30,475,449 of NC_081302.1, forward strand.
AATCAGTAATTTTTAGTGTATTAACAAAGTTGTGCAAACAGAACATTTTTCTTTACCCAAAAAAGAAATCGTATACCCATTGCCACTCACTCTGCTTCTCTTTTCCATCAGCCCCTGGCAACCACTAATCAGCTTCCTGTTTCTATAGATTTGTGTAATCTGGACATTTGAAACGAATGGAATCATACAGTTTGTGGCTTTCTTTCACTTAACATAATGTTTTTAAAGTTCATCCATAAAGTAGCATGTGTCTGTTCCATTCATGGCTGAATAGTATCCTGTTATATGGATGTACCACATTTTGTTTACCATTTGTCAGTTGATGAACATTTGGGTTGTTTCCACTTTTTGGCTATGGTAGTATTTCTGCTTCTTTGTTCATGGGAGATGTTGGCTTGAGATTTTCTTATTTTGAAATATTCTTTTCAGATTTTGGTATCAGAATTATGCTAGTGTCATAAAATGAGTTGGGAAGTTTCTTCTTTTTATATTTATAGGAAGATTTAGTTTAAGATCGAAATTGAAAAAATGTGCCAGTGAATTAAGTATTTAGAGGAATTCCCCGGTAAAGCCACTGAGTCTATAGTTTTCTTTGTGGAAGGGTTTTGGTTAGGGATTCAGTTTCTTTAACAGAATATAAGACCATTCAGATACTGTATTTTTTCCTTATTTAATATCGAGAAGTTACATTTTTCAATGGAATTTGCCCTTGTATTTAAATTGTCAAATTTATGGGCAGTGTCTATGATGATGTCCCCTTTCTTATTTCTCATATGGGTAATTATGTTTTTTTTGGTTTTTGGTTTTTGTTTTGTTCCTGACCAGTCTTGCTAGAGCAGTCTTTTCCTTATCGAACCCAATTTTGGTTCCTTGATTTTCCCTACTCAATGTCTGTTTTCTATTTTATCGATTATCTGTTCTTACTTTTGTTTCCCTCTTTTTACATTGTTTACTTGGTATTGTTTTTCTAGCTTCTAAAGATGTAAGCCTAGATCATTTATTTTCAGAATTTCTTTTTTCATTATATGCATTTTAATCTTTGCAAACAGCTATACATTTTCCTTAAGCACTACTTCAGCTACATTTCACAAGTTTTGATATGTCATGTCATTTTATTTATTTATTTAAAGATTTTATTTATTTATTTGACAGAGAGAGAGAGATCACAAGTAGGCAGAGAGGCAGGAAGAGAGGAAGGGAAGCAGGCTTCCTGCTGAGCAGAGAGCCCCATCCATGTGGGGCTCAATCCCAGGACCCTGAGATCATGACCTGTGCCGAAGGCAGAGGCTTTAACCCACTGAGCCACCCAGGCGCCCCTGTCATTTTTATTTAATTGAAAATATTGTCTGAATTCTATTTTAACTCTCTGTTATAAGTTTTTGAGTCATAGGTTATTTATTTGGGTTTTTGTTTTGTTTTCTTTTTTAGATTTCCAAACATTTGGGAATATCTTAGTTTTTTTTACCTTTTGGTCTCTAGTTTAATTTTTCTGTGATCACAGCATTCTGTGATCCAGCATTCTGGATCCAGCATTCTGTGGTCCAGCATTCTGTTGTCTGTTTTGGTAAATACTCTATATTCGCATTAAAAAAGAATGTGCATTCTGCAGTTGTTAGGTGTGATTTTCTAGGTGTTTCATTTAGGTCAAGTTGATAAATCATGTTTTAAATTTTCTATATCCATGCTGTTTTATCCTGTACTTGTTCTGTCAATTAAAGAGAGGTATGTTATAATCTGCTCTTTTGATTGTGAATTTGTCTTTCTCCTTTTATGTAGCTCAATTTTACTTCATATGTTTTGAAGTTATGTTATTATTGGATGCATCAGATTTGGGATTGCTGGGTCTTCCTATTGAATTGACCCTGTTAGCACTATGAAGTGTTCAGTTCATCTCTAATAATACTTCTAGCCTTAAAAATTAATTTTGTCAAATACTAATATAGCCATACTTTTTTGCAAGGCCGGTAATCATGTTCAGGATATATCTTCTCCATTTCTTCTACTTCAGCTCTATATCCTTTTATTTAAAAATTCGACATAACGGTTATTAAAGATCTTCCTTTTGTATTTCTTGTACTATTGGTACATTGACAATGAATTATGTGTCAGCTTTTGTGGGTCTAAAATACATTTTTGTCTTCCTTTTTAAAGGATATTTTTGATAGGTACATAATTCTAGGTCTACACCTCTCCTTCCCCAGCACTGTTCAACACAGAGAATGGAAGCTATTAATCTTAACTGTTGTTCTTTTGAGTGTATCTTTTTTCTCTTGTTGCTTTTAAGATTTTCTCTTTATTCTTTGTTTCAGCAGTTTGACTGTGCCTAGCATTTGGTGTGCCTTTGGTTTTCTTTGCATTTTCCTCTTGTATTTCCCTGAATTTCTTGAATCTCCGGGTTGATTTCTTTCCTCATGTTTATCAACTTTTCATTAATTACCTGTTCACATACTGTATTTGCTCCATTCTTTTTTCTGTCTTGGATTTCATTTACATGAATATGAGACCACTTAACTGTGTCCTACTTGTTTCATACTCTGTTTTATTCATCTCATTTTTTTCCCTGTGTTTGGGTTTGGATATTTTCCTTTTCCCTATTTGCAAATCCATGAATCCTATTTTCCTCTAGTCTAGTCTGCTCTTAAAATCACCTGACAATTTCTTGATTTCAGCTATTTATTTTTTAGAAAAGCTATTTGGCTTTTAAAAAATTAGATTCTTCTGAAAATTGCATTTCATCCTATTTTTCCATCTTTGCATCTATTTAAAATCCTTGTCTCCTAAATTCAATGACAGTTATTTTGAGTCTGCCTGATTATTTTCCTTCTTGTATATCTCTTAATATATTTAGTATTTGCCTACCAGTTATTTTCTTTCAGAGCATTTTGCTCTTTGCTGTGTTAGACAAGTAGAATGAGGTGTTGACAATTTCCATCCTTTCATGAATTAAGGAGACTCCTCCTCTGACTGGGATTCTGTCTTCTAGACATTGGGAGACTGGGAAATTGACTCTGTTGGTACAGCCTCCCTATCCTCCAGCATCCCATTACTAAACTTTATATCACTAGGGAAACTGCCTATGTATTTGAGGCTTTTCTAGATTTCTGGTCTCACTCCAGCTAAAGCTCCACTAGTTTCTGGTTTTCTTTAGTAGAGTTCCTCTGTTTAAACTAGGCTCAATTTGACCTCACATGTATCCAAACTTTCCAAATACCCCCATGGAGGAAAATGCCAGTGGTCTGAGCTCACCATGGAAGTGCTCTTTCATCTCTGGAGTTTTGGTTTATCTAGTTCTTAATTACTTCCACAGTGTTCTTAGGCTAGTCAAGTTTTTGAAGAAAGAAAAATGGCTTGCTTCTCTCTAGTATCATCTTACTTTAAGGAAGCGGAAGTCCAGAGTTTATCTTTGCAAAAGGAAAGACATAATTTTAAGAATGCTTATTTGTTCCACTGTATGTTTTTTCCTGCTTTGTCGAAGATTATTTGACCATAGGTCCATATCTTGGCTCTCTGCTCTGTTCCATTGGTCTATGTGTCTGTTTTTGTGCCAGTACCATGCTGTCTTGGTGATCACAGCTTTCTAGTAAAGCTTTGAAATCAGGCAATGTGATGCCCCCAGTTTTTTTTTTTCTTTTTCAACATTTCCTTAGCAATTTGGGGTCTCTTCTGGTTCCATACAAATTTTAGGATTGTTTGTTTCAGCTCTTAAATACCAGTGGAATTTTGATTGGGATGGTATTGAAAGTATAGATTGCTCTAGGCAGTATAGACCTCTTAACAATGTTTATTCTTCCAGTTCATCAGCATGGACTGTTCTTCCATCTTTTTGTGTCTTCTTCAGTTTCTTTCATGAGTGTTCTGTAGTTCCTTGAGTAGGATGAATACCTACTTTTGTATCAACATATAGGGACTGAAGGAGATTATCAACATGTACGGGACTGGAGGAGATTATACTGAGTGAAATGAGTCAGGCAGAGAGTCAATCATCATATGGTTTCACTTACTTGTGGAGCATAAGGAATAACACGGAGGACATTGGGAGATGGGGAGGAGAAGTGAGTTGGGGGAAATTGGAGAAGACAAACCATGAGAGACTGTGGACTCAGGAAAAAACTGAGGGTTTTGGAGGGGGGACCTTGGGTGAGCCTGATGGTGGGTATTAAGGAGGGCACATATTGCATGGAGGATTGGCTGTGGTGCATAAACAATGAATTTTGGAATACACACACAAAAAAAAATTAAACTAAATTTAAAAAAAAGAATGCTTATTTGTATGAGCATAGTGATATTTTGAACAGTTTTTATCTGTGTTGCATAGTAGTAGTTACTTTTTTCTTTCTCGTTGAGCCTGTTTATCAAAGTACACTCTAGACCAGAGGTCGACTAACTGTGACACAAAGACCAAATTGGCTCAGAGCCTGTTTTGTATTGCCTGTGAGCTAAGAATGGTTTTGATGTTTTTAAAGGTTTAAAAAAAAAAGTGTTTTGTGGCATATAAAAACTATGAAATTCAAACTTCAGTGTTCCTAAATAGTTTGTCTATGTCTGCTCTCTTGCTGTAATGGTTGAGTAGTTGCAACAGAGATCCTATAGCCTACAAAGTGGAAGGTATTTACAGTCTGCCCTTTATAGAAAAAAAATTTCTCTATTCTTGCCTTAGACCATAGACTTAGGAATTTTTCATTTCTCATTACTAAGGGAAATTAAACAAAAGATTGAAATCTTATTCTAGAAGTTCTTTGTATTTGGACTTATTAAAACTCCAGTATTTTAGAGTTAAAAGGAATCTCAGAAATAATCTCCTTCATCTTGTTATTTTACAAATGAAGAAACAGATTCAGGATGAGAGACATTTTAAAATTAAATTTTAACTAACTTTTGTTTTTTTTTTTTTTTTTAGAAAACAGACTCAGCAATAAGCTGATAGAGAAACTAATGATCTATATCATGGAATAACGTGCAAATATTCATTTGTTCTTACATTGCAGGAAAAAAATTGTTTTTCCTTAAACCGTGGTAACTATTAAAATTTCTTCCTTGGAATTTTTAAAGTAAATTTTTTAAAAATAAATATTTAAAGAATGTTAATAGCCTTTGCCTTTTATTAGCACACATAATTCTTTCAAATCTCATAGGTATGAGGTTCTTTTGGTGAAATGACTAAAAATCCTATGAGATCAATTCCAGACATTTTTTCATTTTAAGTTCCTATTTGATTTAGGATTTGAAGTCCTAAATCATCATAAATTCCAGGGTGAATTATTACTGTGTAAGACTGGTTTCTAGAGTTTTTCTTTTATCTGTCCATGCTCTGATATCATGAAAACTTTATTTAAACTTAGTTTTCAACTAAGCTTTTCCATTAGTTATATAAGGGGATGTTAGCTTACTGAAAAATTGTATTTTTACTTTCTAATATTGACTATAGATTTTCTCCATAATAACTTTTAATTTATTACTGGCTTTCTTTTGACAGCCATCTACTTCTTACAAAACAAGCCAAATTAACAACAAGAACAACAATAACAACAAAACACAGTGAAATCAATTTGTGGGGATTTGGGAGAAGCTGATTCTTTATAGTCAGGAATTGGTGGGCTTAGGTTCATTAAAATTGTTATAACTAATTAAATGCATAGGAAGAAGTATTTTAGGAATATGTATTAAAGCCATTTGAACTTCAAAGATGTTCATTAAACAAAAACAAATATTGATGTATATTTGTGAAAACTTTTAGTCTGTGATGAGTAGGCTTCAGGAAAGTCATTTTTGGGGGGTTTATATATTCTACTTCTCTAAAGATTAGTTTTAAGTGAACCTTGATGTTTTTCTAAGTTGTACAAAAGGGGCTAATCTTTTAGCAGTTACATGTTCCTGTTGCTCAAATAACTGATTTCATTTAATATAAAAGAGAAGTTGTTTTTCTAAACCTTAATGAGAAATATCTGTTAATTTTCATTAACTTTCTGTTCATTTTTGATAATTCTTGAACAACCATGATATGTCAGGCAGTGATGCAGGTCTTGAAAGTGGAGTTGAAATAGACATTTTTCATGCTCTAGCAATGCTCATAGTTGGATAGACTGTATAAGCTGGTGTATCTGTTCATGTGTCCCACAGGACACTATTGATCAGTCTTTTTCTTTACTTTTGTAGCATGCTCTCTGGGGGAAATCTTATCCGTGTACCTGGTTTTCCATTACCTCCATTGCACCAAAATCTGCATAAAATCATTTCATGGATAGCTCCTAAATGGATATGTATGGCTTACATATCCTTTAAATGTATCTGTGTATCCACGAATCTAACCTTGGTCCTCTGAATAATGCTTAAAGCTCTGAACTTCATTCTTTTCTCTCTTTCCTGTCTCCTTCCTCCAACTTTTTCTTTCTCTCAAAATAGTATTGAGTACTTTGTTCAAAGTACTTTTTAGACTAAGAAGCTAGAGCACAGCGCAAGAAATACATGGCGTCTGTACTCTTGGCACTTACAACTTGGTGAAGGAGTAATGCATTGCACACATAATCCCATACATAATTATAGTTGTAGATAACACAGTGAAACAAGTGTAAGTGATGTGAGAGTGAATATTAGGGAAATTATCCCAATCTGGGACATTACAGAGTAACTGATGCTTATATTGGGGCCTCAGAGATGAATGGTGGTTAGCAAAAGATGTGGGAGAGAATACCCGGAAGAGGGAGAGCCTTTATGAAAGCCCCTAAGTAGCTTAGCAGATCCACATAGCTAGAAGGATGTCTTTGTGGCTGGAGTATTTGTGGCTGGAGTATGATGAACAAGTTGGAGAGGGATGCAAAATGAGGCAGAGAGGCTGGCAGAGAGCAGATCTTGGTAGAAGATCTTTAAAGCCATGCTTTTGGACTCTAAGCCAAGAGAATTGAGTAGATACTAGTAGGGTTTTGAGTGGGATAGTTACCTCCTAGATTTGTGTTTCTATTTTTTTTTTTTTAGAGTTTTTATTTATTTATTTGAGAGAGCACACATGCTACTGAGGACATGTGAGCTGGAGGAGGGGGAGGGAGAATCCCAGGCAGACCTGAGGCTCAGCTCATAACCCCACGTGGGGCTGTATCTCACAACTGCAAGATCATGACCTGAGCCAAAATCAAGAGTCAGATGCTCAACCAACTGAGCCACCCAGGCACCCCTTCAGATTTGTGTTTTTAAAAGTTGATTTGGGGGGTGCCTTCAGCTCAGGTCATGATCTCAGGGTCCTGGGATCAAGCCCCACATCTGGCTCTCTGCTCAGCAGGGAGCCTGCTTTCCTTCCTCTCTCTCTGCCTACCTCTGCCTGTTTGTGATCTCTCTCTGTCAAATAAATAAATAAAGTCTTTAAAAAAAAATAAAGAATTTAATTTTTTAAAAAAAGTTGATTTGGGTTCCTGGGTGAAGAATGAATTGAAGTAGGGCAAACATGGTTGTACAGAAATGAATTAAAAAGCTTTTGCAGTAGACCAACCAAGAAGTGGTGGTAACAGGTTATTAGAATTGCAGCCATAGAGATGTAGAGATGTAGAGAGCCGTAGAGATGTAGACAGATTCAAGAACTATTTATAACACATAATTGACAAGAATTTTTGATTATTTTGGTTTAGAGAGTAAAGCTGAAGGAACTGTCAAAGATAAATTTTCATATGCTTTTTCATGTCTGTTTTGCTGACATTTTAGTATCTTGAACTCAAACATCTTTAAAAATGAACTGGGGGCACCTGGGTAGGTCATTTGGTTAAGCAGCTGACTCTTAGTTTCAGCTCAGGTCATGATCTCAGGGTTGTGAGTTGGAGTCTCCCTTTGTCCTTTACCCTTCTAAAAAAATTAAAAATAGGGGCACCTGGGTGGCTCCATCAGTTAAGCATCTGCCTTTCACTCAGGTCATGATCTCACGGTCCTGGGATCGCCCCACATTAGGCTTCCTACTCAGTGGGGAGTCTGCTTCTCCCTCTCTATCTGCCTTTCCCCCAGCTCATGTTTTCTCTTTCTCTCTCTCTCTCTCACACACACACACACACACTCAAATAAATATATAAAATCTTGAAAAAAAAAATAGAACCAATGTTTTCCTTTTGGAAACTAAATTCTTCCCCTTGACTTCCCTGTTTTTGTGAATGACATCCCTACCTCCAGGTGGCCTAGGCATGCAACTTTTGTTTTGGTCACAACTTCCACTAAATTAGTTACCAAGTGTTAAGGACTCTAGCATCTAGTGTCTCTTCCTTCCCCTCCTCCTCTTCCTCTTTTCTTCCCCTCCCCTTCCTCTTCCTCCTCCTCTTCAGTAGCATCCTTTTGTTGATCATTAAATTATGTTTTTCATTCAAGTCTTTGAGCTCCTTGAGGGCAAAAACTGTCTTTTTCATGTTGTATTTTTTAGTACCTAACAGTGTGTACCTCAGTGTTAGAGACATACTTAAATAAAATAAAATTGTTTTCCCTGATTCTTCTTTCTTCCACTATAATTCTTATTTTTTGCCACATTTTTTCTGTCTCTTTCTCGAAGTCATTTGGGGGCATCCTTCTGCTTAAAGAATAATTTGGTCTTAGGCCTGTGACCTTGTGAAAAAACTGGCCACAGGATATAAGAAGAGTATGAGTTGAGGTCTTTTCTATAGCAATTTAGTAAAAATTGCTTCCTGTCCCTTTTTCTACTGTAGCCCTTGCAATT